>NC_139762.1:138163051-138684985 GCF_965231275.1 Zosterops lateralis | reverse complement strand
GGTACAGTTTCTCTCCACTGTCCACCTGAGGAGGGAAGTGACAAAGCAGTTTTGGTGGGCACCTGGTGTTCAGTCAGGGTGAACCCACCATAAGAAGACATTCTATTGAGGATTGGAAAGTCCTGAGTATGCGTGAAGCTTTTCATTCCCTAAGGCTTACAAGCCTTTGCTTTGTATTCATTAAACTAATGTGAAACTGTGCAAGTCCAGGAGGAGACAAACTGTGTGGACGGAAGCTTTGAACCACTCACGCCTGTAACTGTGAATATCTCAAAGGTGATTTAGGGCTTTCAGTATGTAAAGTCCTTGCCCATTTCGTCTGAGTGCTGTTAAATCTACCTTGTTACAGACAATGAATTACAAACAGCTTCCTTTTTCCTTCACTCCCTTTGCTCACTCTGTGTAGTCCTTGAAACCAATGAATTTTTAATATCTATGACTAACTCAGTTCTGCCTCCTGCTTATTCTGATATCTTTCCTTCCTCTCCTTGATTAACTAGCTGGTTTTTTTTAAAGTTATCATCAGAATGAGAAGGGGAATGCCTATTTCATTCTGAAAAATTGGAAGGGTTACTTCTGAAGACAGTATGTCCATGGTAAAAATAGTACAGGCAAAAAGTGGTTAATTTGAGATTAATTTTAATGTGGGCTCAGGATAAAGAAAACTGTGTGAACATTGCTGTCCTGTGCTTAGAGCCCACACGGAAGTGTTCCAGAACATTGTCCATTACTGAAAGCTCTACTCAGAGTGAGCTGCCTCTGTCTCCTGTCAAGTTTCTGGGGTCTTTGTGTTGATGGCCTTTGAGTGCTTTGACTTTCTCTGCAGAAGTCACACATACTGGACTAGCAGCAATATTTGCACATCTTTCCAGTTCAATACAGATAGTTTTCCCACTCCACTGTTGCCAGTCTCATTTATATGAGTCTCAACCTGAGGACTCATTCCTCCTGAGACCCCACCACACTGTTAGTACTATGATGAAGCTCTTGAAGCCACTACATGGCAGTTCCTTATCATTTTCTCTGAAGACTGACTCTTTAATAGCTGTAGCATCAGCTTAGATAGGACAAAATCTGGCCTCTACAGCCAGCCAGCTTTACAATCACTGATCTGACCTCACTGCTCTGATTGCTGGGATAAACTTTCTCTGAAGACTTACAGGACTCTCATTTTTCTTTCCTCAACTGCTGAGGTCAGGAGAAAAACTGTTGTGATGTGTGAAGCATATCCTTGTTTATTTTTGTAATAGTTTAGTATAAGGGAATCCATATTAGGTGGATGCTACATTTGTTGGAGTACTTACAGATGGTTTCAGGAACATTTTTCTCATAATTAAATGTGAGTTTCTCTCTACTCATTGAACTATACTGTGTAATACATAAAAATATATTTATGGACTTTTAAGCCGACAACTTACTCCACTAAGATAAAAAATAGAAACTGTATTTAACTACTAGCTGAAAATTTTAAGCTTTTCCACAATTTTCCAATAAGCAGGAAATTAGTAACAGTGTAAGGTCAATTCCTTAGCAAATGTTGAGTTGAATGTAGGTTAGAACAGAACTGCTCAGTCTCAGTTATTGTCTCGTAACATTTGCTGCTCTTGGCCTCGTCCTGCTGTCATCTTCTTAGCAGCTTCCAACCTCTGAGGCTTTTTTCCAAATTAGCAACACAGCAGTGGGACTGAAGCCTTTTAAGAGTAGATGATTTGATGGTGTTTTCATTTTACAAAGGCAAATATTTTGCAAATATTCTGCCAGTCTTTCACTTCTGTACTTTGTGTGAATATATTTGTGATGATGCCGTGTCAAGTCCCGTTTTGGCTGCTTAATTGTGTTAAATGCAAAGTGAGTTTTATCTGAGTTTATAATCAGATTTATAGAGATTAAGAACTTTAAACATGGATTTAAAACTTGTTGCTTTGGCAGTGTGGAATGTCTACACTAAAACAACAACAAACTTACCAGTCTAGCATGTTGTGGCCAAGACTTGCTTCAACACTACTTTGGAAGACAGTCAGATCTAAATATTCCTTCTTGTTCTGGGGAAGACTTGTGGCAGAGCTTTGTTTCTGGTTTTGGCCAAGTTATTGATATTGTCTCATGTTCAGACAAGGGTTAACTCAGTGTCAGAGTTATCTGACACACTGACCACATGTATAATTTCTAGCAACTAATGCTTCAGTGACACTGCTTTGTGTATTAAGAAATGGAACTAAGATGGAATGTCTACCAATAAAAGACCAAGGGAGCCTTTTTAATGTTAAGTAAATTGTAACTTGAAAAAGAGCACTGTGAATTATTTCCAAATAGATTTCAAGATTATTTTAACTTAGATACAGATACAGGCCACCCAAAAGGATGTATGGAACAGTTGGATGCAAAAAAGTTACTGATAACAACAAACTTTAAAACCTACCCCTTAAAATCTACATTTAGTTATTTCTTCTTTCTGCAAAACCATAAAAGTTAGGGATGTCTAAGTTTTATAGTTCCTGAAATATTCATTTGTGGATACTTCCAGAAATACATTGCTTTAACTGATAAACAAAGCAGACTTCACACTCAAGATTGCAGTTCTCTCACTGAGTCTCTATTGTGAGACTATAAATAGCACTATATGTGTACTGTGAACTACATGCCTATTACTGGTACTAAAATACTATGAGACTCTGCATGTCCTGTTTCTCATGAGAAATGGGGAAGACCCAAAAAAATTACTGTAACCTGCTGTCTAATAAGATCTCACTCAAAATGAACAAATGGTGTGTTGGTCTGTCTCTTTGTAAGTGAAATCTCAGTATTTTTCTGGTATTGGAAGGCCTGTGGTTCAAAGTCCTGTTAGAGTTATTTGTATTCCATTGGTTCTCTGTGGAGATGATGTGCTGACCACCAGGATTCTGTCCCAGCATACACAGTGCTTTTGTTTTTGCAGGAAATCCTACAAATTTGGTAAGCCTTAGGGAAAGTTGATTCACAAATAATATGTCTGGATGGCGAAAAAATCAATTTCATGATCTAGTGGTTATTAAAAATATTAATGTAGATATCCATTAGGGAAAAGAATGATTGCAGTCTTACTGTTTGTAGAGGAGAGCCTGTTCCATTGAAAAACCTATAGCCTCATATTTATTTCACTTCCTTGGAAAGCCAGTGCAAATTCCATTTTAATCTGTGGCCTTAAGCTTGAATTCCCTGTCTCCCTATTGAGATCATAATTAATTTAGATTTTGAAAAATTGAAAATTAGGATTAATGTGGAAGCGATTTCTTGGAGCTATTAATACACTGCTGATTTTGCGTGGTGAACTGTTTTTAAGGTAGTTTCCTCATTAACATTCACTTCCTGTTGGAGGTTGAAGGAGGTAAGATCTGTAGGAAAAAAGAGAGAGAAATCTCTGTATATCTCCATATAAAAAGCCTTATTTTTTTTATTTACAAATAAAGACTTCCTGAAGTTGAGGTAGCAAAGTATTAGTGAAAGTAAGGGTTAGTCCAGATGACATAAGACTTTGAAAAGAATTTAAATTCTTAAATAGAATTTAAGTATAGTTTCAGTGTCACTCTGCAAGATGTACACCATGTTTTAATTTACCTTGGTCTTGTGAATGTTGATAGCTTCCTAATGATGTGCAGCATTTTAAATCAGTGAGTTTGTTTGCTTAGTGGTTTTGAATGTGAAGCTTTTTGTTTGGGTTCCTGAAAAAGAAGGGCTTGAATTAGCTTCAGTCTCTGAGAACTAGAGAAATTATCTTTTGTCCATGCTGTCCATGTTCCCCTTTGTGGATTGTGTTGTGGTTTTCATTTAGGTAGTGCTCCATTTTTTTAGCAGTTTGTTTACTGAGTTTTGGCTTTTTAGAAGTACTACCATTGTTCATAAAATCAGGGGGAATTTGTGTAAGACTTTGGGACAGCAAGATCATAACATGAAAACGTTATTTCTTGGCTGTTTCTTCCTAATACAATGTTCTTTGTCATAGTAAATAGGACAAGCAAGAAAAAATTAATGTGGAAAAAAACTTCCTTTTTTTAAGCCATTCAATTAACTGTTTTAACTTAAAATGTTTTATCTTCTCTGGGGTTTTCAGGATGAGATGGAGAGAGAATGCAAAATGTTTCCATTTTCCCAAGAACTGGGGTGACATTGGCTGTGGAAAAAGTGGAGTGTTTTGGAGAAAAGGCCAAACAGCTTTTTCCCTTTCCTAACTCAATATTCTCCTATTAAGTTCCTATAAAACTCTTTTCCAAGTATTTTAGTTTAAGCTGTTTATCTGAAGCTTGGTATTATTGAATGAGTCTTCCTGATTCTGACACTGCTCCCTGCTGTTGTGTATAGAAAACCAGACTTGTTTTGGTCTGATGGTAATTTGGTTTAAACGTTGCTGTCTATATTCATTAGCAAATCCTCAGGGTGTTTTTTTTTTTTTTTTTTTTTTTTTTTTTTTTTTTTTTTTTTTTTTTTGTTGTTTTTTTTTTTTTTTTTTTTTTTTTGAGGTGCATGAAAAAAATCCACTCCTGCATATCTCATTCTAGGAAAACCTTATTTGTTCTGGTTGGATTTGCACTAGGCTCCTTCTGGATGAAAACAGATGAAAATCTCCAAAATAAGAGCTTACAGTCTGTGCATGTTTGCTACTAATGTCCTTGCTGTTGGTACTCAGACTGAAGATGGTTGTAGCTCCCCATATTTGTTTTGATTGCCCCCTATTCCCTGTTGATTAAATGAGGGGGGGATGTTATTCCCATGTAACAAAATGGCTGTTCCTTCCCTTTACAGTTCTAATTTGCCAAAAGAAGCTCATTGCACTGCCCTGATACTGTTTTGTGTTTTCTCCTTCAAGTTAATCTCTGCACAAGCCTTTTTTAAAATTTTTTTTATTTGATAGCTTTTATGTCAAAGGAATATGCTCCTGCAGTGTTCTGGGATAAAGTAGTGGTGTAAGTATTAATTTCAGAGAGTGATGAGGAAAAGAAGCTGTGTAAAAGGAAAACATTTTAGCTGTAGTGGTAACAGCCTTATTTTTTTCCCTTGGATGGATTTCCTTAGATGGGAACAGCTGGAAAATTGATTTCTTATTGATTTCATGATCTTTTTTCCCAGTTCTGCAAATGGCCTTTTTGTTGAAGGCCACTTTTACCCTCTTCTTTCTTCCTGTTTCTCTGTCTTGTTCTTTGAAACATTGTTCATTTTACTTAGAGGGTCCAAGCAGTAGTCTGTCATTGTCACTGCCAGCAGATTACGATTTAAAACCACCATTTCCTATTCTCCACTTGCAAGGGTTTGTTCAGAGTACTGTTGTAATTAAAGAGCACTGATGAGCAAGGCTTAGCATGATTTACAATGTTTTAGGGAGTGCAGAGGTTTTTGCAAAGATTGCTTTTATCATTTTTTGGACCCATATTAGTAACTTGATATATTTGAAGGGTGCATATTTACATGTTGCCTTTGATTCTGTTAATGAAAAATGTCTGTACTTTACAGAGAGCAATTACAGCTACCAGTGCTGCTCTTTAGATTTATTGTACCTGTGGGGCACCATCATTGAGACCACTGCAGGCAGAAGCTCACTTTAAGTAGAAATGCTTATAGGTTTGGCTTAATAAAGGACTTTATTAATAAGCTTTGAGGTTTTACAGAATAATTTCTTATTTTCAGATGATCTGTGTTGTAACTCTAGCTTTTCTGTTACTTTAGGGGGGAGGATTCTTAAGCCTAAAGTCAAGGCAGTTGCTCTTAATACCTTCCTGGTGGATACTTCAAATGTTGGGTGATAAATACCTGTAGTTGAAAAGGACTTCAGCATTTTCAGGTCTTTTCCCCACATTTCCGTTGTAAGCTCAGACAGTTCAGAACACTTACGGCCTTTTGATCAGACTAATCTGATAAGAATTAAGTTTTTTAGGTTATCCTGAAAAGTAGAATAATGAATGACAATGAAAAGGCTTCTGTTCATGGAATGAAGACGTGATCTGGTGTGGGCTTTTGGGTTTTGAAGTGGCAGATGCACTATGGGTTCTCCAGTAAACTCTGTGATATCTGAGTACATTTAGGAGAAGCTATTCATAGACATACGTAGTATGAATGGAGAGGGAAGTGCATTGTATTACATTTAGTAGGTGGAAGGAATACAGACACTGTCATTCATGTGAAGAAGAATGATGGCTTTAAATATAAAAGTGAATGCTTTAAGTACCTGAAAGATGCCCAAAGATCAGCAGGAAAAATATAATGATAAGGTTTTTATAAAGGTGAAATTCTTTTGTTATTACATAGAAATCTGTATAGCAGTGCTTGGGCTTAGTAGAATGTACTTAGTACAAAAGTGTAGTTTAGTACAGGCTTTCTGTGCCTGTAAGTTCAGTTCTGTCCATTTTCATTATATATGTGTAAAACTGGTAGTTATTTTCATTTCAGTTAGCATGGTATTTTATGGAACATGCCAGATGGCCAAGGATATTTCACCTAAATACTAAATAAATAGAACATTCACTGAAGCCGCTAGAGGTCTGATTCAGAAAGAAAATACTCAAGTAGCATGGATTTAATTTGAAATGTAAAAAATCCTGTCTTGGTTGACCTTATTTGTAACCTCCTGAAAGAGAAAGTTTTCAAATACTGCATGACTAAGAGCAAATACTGTCAGACCTAGTTCAGGGAAAGCTCTGAAATATACTTCAGCTGCTCCTGCCTAATTGCTACTTCAAAGGAATCATGCAGAGCAAACACATATTTTGGAATTTGAATCTCTTATTTCTTAACAGAGCAAGCTATTGAGAGCAAACCCATGTTATTTTTGGAGCATGTTGCACATATTTATCTTGTTTTTAGTGTAAACTTTGAGGTTTATAAATGTAAATATTAGGGGAAAATTCTTTCCTGTGAGGGTGGTGAGGCTGTGGCACAGACTGCTCAGAGAAGCTGTGGCTTCCTCATCCCTGGAAATGTTCAAGGGCAGGTTGGATGGGAGTCTGAGCAACCTGCTGTAGTCTGGACACGTGGCAGTTGGCCCTGTCCATGACAGGGGATGAAAAAAGATGATCACTGAGATCACTTCCAACCCAAACCCTTCTGTGATTCTATGAAATACAACAATAAAAGGTAATTGATCAATTGAAGCAGGTTATAGTAATCTCAAAAGCACATGTTGACAATTTTAATTCAGACAGGAGTCCCACATATAAACCACAAACTAGACATCTTTCCATACAGGTCTAAGAGCCACCATCAACAACATAATGCAGGGATTAATTTCAGCAGTTGTCAACTGATTAACACATTAAGTGGTGAATAGTAATGTATCCTGGGCAAAAAGTCTCTGGAAGGCAAGTGCTAATAAAAGAAATATTTCAGTCTGATACAGAATGGACCTCCTCCGAATTTTCCATCTGTTCTGCTGAACATCTTATGAAGGATCTTCTCATTTCAAATTTATTTTACGCTGTTTTCAGTAAGTCATAGAAACACCATAACTTCAAAGCAGTCTCTTACTGCCTTTCTTTCATTATCCTTTTTTTCAGTGAAGTAGTTAACATGAATGTAAGTGAGAGGACTGATTGCTCAAGAAGTCTCTAATGATTCCTTAGGGGCAAAGCTTTCCTAACACATTAAAAGGTTAGTTTCAGTCCTCCAGATTAATTTGTTGCCACTGCTGGATGTGCCCAGTTTGAAGTTTGGAAGTCTCTCTTAGGGATGGCTGGTTCACAGCTGGGAGAGTCTATGAGAAGAGACCAAGTCTCATGTAAATGTTCTGGAACAGAGCAAAGAAATTGGCTCAGGCAGCTTCTGCTGTTGGTCAGGGTCCGTATTGTTCACAGATGTCTGTGTATTGCATCAATAAGTAATAAAATGCCTGTTTGGAATAACTGCCAGGAGGCAGTGGGGTTGGGGTTTAGTCTGTGGCTTATCAAGAAAAACCCGTATCTGATGGGCAAGAAAATCCTGAGAGTCTGCTTTAATTTTTAGTTTTAGGGCAGTGAATTACTGAAAGAGAAAATGCATTTCCTTTTAAGAGAGACTATTTATTATGGATCTCCATGCAACTGACAGTTGAAAGAATCCTGGTTTCTTCTTCCAAACCAATGAATAAACTCACTCAACTGTGCTGTCAAAGGTTCACAGACACCCTTCTCCTAATCACTGCTGGGGAGCAATCATGTGCACTGATCTAGCAGTGGTGAAGCTCCTTGGATAGGCAGGTTGCCTGTTTTCAATGGAAGCAGTTTCAAATGACTGGAAAACTTGCTAAAAACTCATAGGAAATTTGGTTTCCTATCAGTTGTTTTGAGGATGTCACTAGTTTCTGCTGTGAAAGATGTCAGATTGCCATCATTGGAGATGTTCTCCTATCTAGATTGACACTGATTGTTGGTTTGCTTTCTTTCTGTTGCTGTGGGAAGATTCTTAAATGCTCATTTTCCTGAAAATGTTGGTTCTTTCATGAGGCTTTATCATTTAATTAATGTCTATATACACACATATATATACATATGTATATGACGGATGATCCTCCAGTCTTCAAAGTGCCTTCTCTTTAGGTCATTCTCATCTGGCAGCATACTCCTAAGTATCCATTGAAATCTTTGGCATATTTAGGCAGGATTTAGATATTAGGATGTCCTGAGAATCAATGCAGCGCATGTGCTGTTTCTGCTTTTCCTGTGTTTAGCTCAGTTAGGTGTATTATTGAACAGTACAGTAAATTGATCACAATTCTTCAGATTTCTGTGGCTCATTTTCTCTGTGAAAACCCTCTGTGGTAATCACTGTCACTTGTTTTTATCCTAAACTTATGTATGGCTGGGCTTAGTAGTTTGTTGAAACTGGTGTTCAAATACAGCACTGTTTTGGGATGATTCTTATGATGTGTACTTAAATAGTGTGAATATGTGGAGAGAAGTAAGAAATTCATACTTCCAGTTTCTTGTTCAGTGCTAAACTCCTACAAGTTAGAGTATTCAGAGGGCATTCAGAGTAGTAAAACTATCATTTTTACTAGTCTTGTCTCTAAGGAAGTTTTTCCCTATCCAAAGTTATACAGAATATTGAATTTATTTTCTGGAAATAGGTCAGCTACCTAAGTCAATTGTACAGTATTTATTCAGATGTTTTGATTCCTGAGATGCTTCCCAGAGCTTTGTTGAAGATCAGTAGCTCACTCAGACTCAAGAACGTGGAGACATGAAATGTTTGTACTGTCATCTGCACAAGCCAGTTTTAACCAAAAAAAAAAATCTTTTTGAAGCACATTTCCAATAGCTAAAAATACCTTTAAAGAAACTATGGTCTAAGTTTTATGGCTAGAAGTAGTTTCAATATTAAGATTTTGCTACTTCATGGTGCACGTGTGTTAAACATTTCAGGAGAGTGTTGTCTTTCACACGTAGAACTAGATTACTGCTCTGTTTCTGGAGTGTGCTTGAGGTTGAAGATGAAATATTGCATCTTTTCTATCATTTCAGGAGTATGATGATGGCTATGGAGCTGCTTATGATGAACAAAGCTATGATTCCTATGATAACAGCTACAGCGCTCAAGCACAAAGGTAAGCCTCCAAATCAACTGTAACTATATTTGAAAAATTCTGTGGTTGGCCAGTTACTTTTACTTAAGAGTTTTTCAATTTCATCTTAAACACCAAGAATATTATGAGAGGATTTTAGAAATATCCCCCACATTTTTTTTTACCTTTACTATTACATAAGTATAAAAGTTAGAAACAGAACTGAGAACTGGTAACAGTTTTTGTGATCCCAAATCCTAAATCGAAGTTTTCAAAAGTTCAGGAAATCCAGGGAAATTTAAATCAGATCCAGTTTGGGAGGGAGAAGTGGGTGAGGAGGAAAAAGGAGAAAAAAATACAACTTTACAAGAAGGTATTAAATTTTCTGAAACACAACTGATTAAATTTTCTTACTACTTTTACGAAGTTGTGTTCCAATATTTTACATGTATCTGACTGTAAGAAGAATACAGCTGTTAGTTTGTTTTACTGCTCTGTGGAACTCCTTGTGACAAATTTGAATCTCTTGCCTTTTTTTTTTCTCCACTTCATTTTCAGCAGTATTTTTAAGCACTTTTGATTTAATTTTTTTTTTTTAGCTTTGCTTTCTTCAAAGAAGTCACTATGTTGCAACTCCATGAATACCAATGAGACTCAACAATGAGAAATATGCTGTGAAGTACAAACTACTTCCTTTATGTGGTTTGAACTTCATGGCAAAAATCCCATTACAAATGTAGCAGCTTGGATGATAATCTCCATTTCTGGACAGTTCCAATGTGCCTGTCTGTAAATAGAACTTTTGTCCACCTTTTACTGAGTTGTAATTTATCTTCATTCTTTTTGTCTCACACCAAGCATTCATAATTTGCTCAATAGTAAATGTTTTAATGTCTTTGACAGTATCCTGAAATTTTATGGCAAAGTTATGACCTGCCTCTGAGGTTGGGTTACTGAGGTTCCTGTTAATAAATCCCTTGTGCTGAATTAAACTGAATAGTGTATTTGAGGCAGATTTGTTCTACCTTCTGCTAAATATGTAAGAATTCCAATTCAGCTTTATCTGAAATAGTACAGAATTGTTGACAGCAAATTTGAGAACAAAACTGTTTACACCTGGCCTCTGCTCTGCTGTAGCATTGTCACGCACAACTGTACACCAGTTTTGTGGTGTAAATGAATATTTTTGTGCTCAACAACTTAGTCAATGTGCAAAAGCATAGTGGAAATTTCAAGTGTCATTATTGTTGAGAACTAAAATAGTGAAATTACCTTTGTGTCTGATACTTGGCTCCTATAGACTCTTAAGTTTGATAAAAATATGACTTAAGAAATCTGCACTGTAGAACCCTCAAAATATGAGACTCTATAAAGTGTTACATTTTGAGAACAGTTGCTGGTAATGAATATTATTTTCCAAAAGACAATTGCCAAAGTAGTCCTCAACTTTTATGTTGCCAATTCTGTTCTGCCTTCTTGCTCATATTGTTGGTAAATGTGTTTATTGCACACAAACATTTGGACTTCATTACCAAGTAATTTGCCTGAGCCAAAATTAAACATTACTTGGATTTGATTTTTTTCCACATTAAGAAGGTTTTCACTGAGATTTTCCTCCTTTGAACTAAAATTAGGGAAAAGGCAAATCTCCTAAGGAATGAAATTGCTCTTGTGAAAGATTAATACATAAGAATATGTGTAATGTTCTTAGATACGTGTGCACATGCTTAGCTGTCTAGAAGGAGATATTTCATAAAATCATTGTTTTCTTACTTTACCTGTAGTTTCACAATACATATGTTGTTAGATTTTAACAAATTTTTACCTTCTTAATGATTATTTGACTTTTTTTCCCCCCTAATTAGGTGCTCTGTGGTAAAGAAAACAAGAAATTATTCACTTGCACGTTTATCACAGGATAGCAACGCTCATTTTCTGGAATAGTTTCTGGCTCCGCAGAAAGATTTTTAGGATAGTATTGGCAGGCAAAAAGTAATAACTATAAACAGCCATCTGAGATACCTAGATCAGCATTCCTGTCTTTAATCTGCATCTCATGTACTAGCCCATATTGCAAAATACCATTCTGAAATCATAGTGAGATACTTATCATATTTAGGTGCATTGCAATGCCCTTACTATGAAGGAAATTAGGGAAAAATGTGTTGTTTTCATAGTTTAGCCTTATTAATTCTTGATTTTTTTTCCCCTCATAAAACATGGAAAGAAACTGCCTTTGGACATGGGGAGCAGTGTTGTGTTTAAAATGCATCATTTGGTGACCAGCTTATGGAAATAACTTACTCTTTTCTTCTCTAAGTTGAAAACAGTGATCTTGGAGTAATATTATTTCTAGTATGTCTTTGGATACTGCTTTCTCTAGAAATACTGTGATATTAGTGATGCTGTGTATTAAAGAGGAAATCTGAGAAATAGCTAGTAAACTGAAAATTAGTCATCTCATTAATTGCAGTAGTTTTTGGTATATTACTAAGTCTGAGTGCGAAACAAGGCTTAATGCTCACAACTGTGCAGTGTGTGATGTGGTGGAAACAGTTAAGATGTTCCTTTTTATTTTTAACATTTTGCTTATTTAGTGATTCCTCTGTTAAAGACAAACTTGGAATAGAACCTAAAATATCTTTAGGAATTTTGGAGTTCTCTAGAAGGTTGCAAGACAACAAATCTTTTGCTGTGGGTGCACAAGAGTGCATTCTCCAAACTCAATCTTCAGCACAATGCAGTGTGACTCTCCTTTACTGCTCTTTTAATCTGGACATTTCAAGTTTATTTCCCAGAAATGGCCAAATCTGAATTGGATTAGGATGAGTGACATGTTCAGATATGAAGAATAGGAAACTGTGTATTTGTCTGCATTAAGGAAGCTGAGACTTTGTTCTGCAAATAAATTATCCCATTCTAGGTACTAACTGCTTGCTGATATCAAATTGTAAGTGGTTAGAAGTTTAATGGTATTTTATTTGACGTTGTGTGACACTGTCCTTCCTTGTGCCTGGCAATCTGAAGTTTGAGTTAAGACCTGCCACAGCACTAACAGAGAGAGAAACATGAGAGTTTTCTGAGTTCTCATTTATCTTAATGCCCTGTAATCCTATAAAAAATGTTGTTTTCCTTTAGAACATTTTATTATCCACTGTTGCTTGTTCATGCAACAAAGCCCGAAATAGTGCTTCAGGATGTTCTTTAACAGAATTATTTATGGTCAAAAAGACTTAAAATAGCCCTTGAAGCTGTATTGTGCTTTACTGGATACCTAATTGATTTTTAGAAGATTAAATTACATGTATATTTTTTTTTGCAGAGGGATTGTTAGATAATTTTATCAGTATAAACTGGGATGTTTAATCATCTAGATTGTTCAGTCTTATTATAAAAAACCAAAACAATCTGAAATTTAAAAAATATTTTGCAGTTTTGGAAAATCAGAGGTTAGCATAGCAAATGCTTCATAGAATCATAGAATAGTTTGGGCCTCAAAGATCATTCAGTTCCAACCCCCTGCCATGGGCAGGAACAGCTTCCAGTAGACCAGGTTGCTCCAAACTCCATCCAACCTGGTCTTAAACACTTCTGGGGATGGAACATTCCCAAATTCTCTGGGCAGCCTCTGCTAGTGCCTCACCACCCTGACAGTAAAGAATTTCTTTTTAATATCTAATCTAAATCTCTCCTCTTTTAGGTTAAAGCCATACCCTTCTCCTGTCACTTTGTGCCCCAAGATACAATCAGGCTTTAGGGTTACATGATACACAGTCAAGGCCATGTTATGTAGTCAGGAATTCCTTCATAAAATTTCTCCTACATACATATGCATTAATTTCATATGTGCAGTTTGGTGCACTTTTTCAGGATTTTACAGTAAAATATGAATTGTAATTGTGCAAGCAAAATTCGTGACTCCTGGTGCTGATATTTGTCTGTCAGACACATGTAGACTTGTCACCAGCATATATGTATCCTTATACAACTTAGCTCACTCTTAAAGGACTTTCCAAGCCTGCCTAGAATTGTAATTATTTGCTTGGATTTATTGCAGAAAGCAGTGGGTGCTTTAGTGGCCCAGTGTTAATGCGAGATCATTTTTGTTATGAAAATTCACCTAATAGTGTTGTGGAGGAATCAAGAGGATTCAGTTCAATCTTCATTTAAAACTGTAGTGTAAATATTTTCAGCATGGAAAAAAAAGTAGTTTTCAATCTCTGAAATAGGCTTCAAATTGAGCCAAAGTGCTTTTGGTCCCTCAGTGACTCCATACATGATCTGCACAAGTGTTTGTGAGGACAATAATATGGCAAAGGGAAATGGATGCTAATAAATCAATCGTCGCTGTCAGCTCGCTGTTTAATGTTCTCTAGAATACACAAGATTTATCACTGAGGAATTGTGGAATGATGGTGGTGTATGGAAACAAAGTCCACCAGGGAGATGTACTACATCATTCGGATTTAGCGCTGCCATCTGCTTAATGGCATTGAGATGACTACAGAGGTACTTATGATCAACCATTCAGAGCAGTGACAGATGCTGCAGAGAGTTAACATGCCAGGCAACGAGGTTTGGTGCTGAAATCCAGATTATATGGCTAGGTTGCTGAGAAAGGGGGCTGGGTTTGTTACCTCTCCAGCAGCATTAGAGGCTTTACTGTGTGCTTTCAGGTTTACTGTTGAGAGAGAATGGCTCACACTGTTTCTGTAGTTGAAAAAAAAGTGTGGACAAACCCCATCTGTTTCCTTCACGCACTCAGAAGTTTCAAAGAACTTCTTTAGGCTTGTCTGCTAGCACTTAAGATGGGATGCTTTTCCTAGGGAAAAAAAAAAGGTTTTTCTAGGTTTATTTTTCAGCCTAAAACAGATCAGAAGTTTAAACTATAGGAGGAATGCTTTGTGTAGTTGTATGCCAGTGTCCTGGTGAGGGACAAGGGTGAGTCATTTATGTAGTTATGTCATTTTGTGTTTATTATAAATACTATTTTTTAAAATATTTTTTGATCTTCAGTCAGGGTGATCTCACCTTCACTGTGTTGCAGGATTTAATCTGAACACGTGCATTAAAGTGGGAAAATAAGGACTTGGAGAAATTGCTGGATTTGTTTATGGTTTTCTGCATTGTTCTGAGGTTTCCACGTTCACCTAATACTGCTACAGATTTTTTTTTTTTTTTGGCAACAACCATTTGCCATTGGCTTATATAGCATTTCTCAACTGCTCTTTGTGCATATCTAACAATAATTACTGTCAATTCCAATCATACCAAAATGTGATAAATTCAAATCCCTACGAGTTGCTTGTGAGCCTTGGTGCCACACAGTTAACCTAATATGAGCTGAGGGAATTGGCAAATTCTCTTTAGTTACACCTAAGGTTGTTCAGTGCCACTAAATCATTCTGTGGTTATTGTTGATGTGTTGGGAAGTAAGAATGACATGTGCAGCTTTGTTAGATCATTTACTTATGTGTGTAAAGACATAACTGCCCCTATGTTATGTCCTAGGCAAATTAAAACATGGTGTCATGAATTACATAATTGTTCAGGTTGGAAAAAATCTCCAGGATCAAATAAAATTGTCAACCCAGCACCACCATGTTCACCACCAAACCATGTCCCCAGGTGCCACGTTCACACTTCTTTTAAGGTTTTCACTGTTTCTTGGGCAGCCTGTTGCAGTGCCTGACCACCGTTTCAGTGGAGGAATTTTTCCCGATATCCAGTGGTTCTCACACTTCTTTCCACAACCTTTCAGGTAGTTGTAGGGAGTGATAAGGCTCCCCCTGAGCCTGCTTTATCATTCATTACCTTATTTACCATTTATTTCAAAAGTGACTGATTCAAGACAAAATTTCTTTGTAGTAGAGGAGGCTATGCACAAAGGCCCAGTGGTGTGAAATGTTTGAGGAATTTTGTGTTTGGTAACTTGTGGTAGTTACCTAACAATGAAGAAACTGGATGCTGTGTTGAAAAGAACTTATAAAAAACACCTTGAAATCCAGCAGTGGCCATTGTTCAACTGGTGCCTGAAGAATACAACTGAATTTATTTGCTAAAGTCCTTCAGATCTCTAAGTACTGCTTTTTATGTTATTCCAGAGGCACTTCAGTTATAAGAGAAGCTGATTCCTAGTATGTAGCTCTTGGAAATACCTTTCTCACTTCCCACTAGGAGCTCAAATTTTCAGGTGTTTTTTGAAACTGTGCTTAGTAGTCACACAAGAGATTATGACATTCCTGTTTAATAGGAGGATTTTCATGAAGAGCTGAGCATATGGATTTGAAATTGGCTTATGGAGATGTTGCTATTGGTATTTGAAAGTTAATTGCTAACAGTTTGTTTGTGATGCTCAGTGTTTTAAATTTACATTGTTGAGTTTGTCAGCAGTCATGCATTTCCAGGATGTATAAATATGCATTATATGCAAACGAGTGTCTGTTACTGTAGTTTTCCAAGATGTAATTCTCTCCATTTTAATGCTTGTAGCTGTTTGTATTTCATGCTTTGACTTAAAAATCAAATTAGTCTGCAGGAGTTTGATTTCTGGGGATTGTGCAAAGGGTTGGCATTTTGTGTTGCTGTTGTTTATGAACACCTGGTATGTATCAGAGTGTAGTGGAGGTTATAATTCTGCAAAATAAAGCCCTAAAGCATTAGCATAAATAAGCTAACGTAGCTTTTGAAGGAAAATCCTGGCATGTGGTTTCCTGCTTAATTTTTGCACTTCTATTATTAAGAGATTATTTACTGCAGTTTTTCAGATCTAATTTTTCAGGTTTAGATAGATGTCTTCTTTTTAATTACATGTGGGGATGGAACAAGGTAAGCTATTCAGGAATGCCTCAATATCATAGATAGTTTTAGTTTTGAATCTAGTGTATTTTATTTTTTAAAAATTGATTACAGAATCCTATCTGAAATGTCAGTAAGAAGAGTAAGGCTGAGATGATTCAGCTGTAATGATGGAAAAAACACAATATCTCATGGTGCACTCATAAAACTGAAAAAGGTTTTTCGAATCCTCATGGTGATATTGGTAGATGGCTTCACTGCTTAATAAATGTCAGCATTACTCTTCGTTTATACTAATTATAATCAATAAAATCTGTTTGGTTTTTCAGGATTTTGCTATTAAATTTTACTATGTCTGTGCCTCCATATTTAGGAAACAAGTAAAAATGCATTTGAAAATAAATTTAGAAAACTGCTGGAGAAAACTAACATGCAGGTGTTACAGTAGTACAAAAAGTAGTAACATCAAATTACAAGTATTGAGGAATCAAGAAAAGTCATTATTTCATAAGATTGTAATAAATTTGCATGATTGGTTTAATTTTACTGAGGTGATTTTACAGCATCTTTAACTGGGTGATTGAATTCCACAATACAATTAAAGAGGATTAGTGGTTGGTAGGAATTTTAATATATTTTTCTGTGATTGCACAAGTGAAAATACAAAGAAGGGAAAGGTGAAAGTGGATCTTCCAAGTCCAAAATAGGAAAAACAAATTCATTAACAGGGAATGTTTTTTAAACATGAAGTGCTGTATTGTACCTGTTAGTGTAATTTGTAGAATTAGTCACAGTTTAAAAAAAAATCTTAATTATATGAAGGCTTCAAATTAATTAGTTTGTTTTAAAAATAAGGTTCTTTAAGTTTGGAGGATGGCGGTAACAAAGAGGAAGGGAGAATATCCAGTTGTCAGGCATCAGCAGGATGCTGAAGAAATGGTGCTGGATATATGGGCTTTAGAGATAGAACATGGATTATCAATCTTACAAATTAAGGTTATTCATTTAGAAAGGACTTCTCAAACATCTCACATTATAACTAACTTTCCAGCAGTTTAAGAGATCCAAAGATAAGGAAAAAAGACTACATAGTCTCTCCAGACTAGAGAAAAGACATCATAAATTTACATTTGCAGACTAGAGAATGACATAGATATATAGATATGTAGGGTAGATTTTTTTTCCTCTGGTGTGGGGTGAAGAAGGAACTTCACTGGAAACTCACACTTGGAAGCCAGTGCCCATTAGCTGAATGAGAAATCAGACTGCATCAGCTTAGAACATATTTTTGTCACAGAACATGCTTTTGTAGATGAAGATTTGACAGGTTTTCTGCTTGACAGTCAACACACTTTGGCTGCTTACTACTAGCAGTAATTCAAAGTGGCAGTTTTCTCTCTTGAGTGCCCTGTATTCAGTTTGCTTTTCAAGGGAAGAAAATCTTGCTTCTTTCTGTTGGTAAAAAATCTTACTTAATTGGGCAACTTAAAAATGGGAGGTGGTTGCAGGAAAATTTTATGATGGTCTTAATTGTTTGTCTTTGTATTTTATTTCAGTAGAAATATTGAGAGCTGTAAATTTTGCTTTTAAGCACGATTTTGATATATTTGAGGTATAGATGGTAAAATATAATGTAGTAGGAACCACCATAATCACATTTATTTTGGTGCTGTATGTAAAGGACCTGAAACACGCATATGGGTGGAAGTAGTAGAGCTCACATGAGGCCAGGAAATGAGTCTTTGCACTTAAATTAATTGAATAGTCCTTAGGAGGATGAGTCCTGCCTTACTGTACTGGGAGAGACAAGGTTTGGACACTGCTGGTGCAAAGGGTGTTAGGGAAGGACTGGAGAGATCTTGAACATGCTAAAGCTTATGATTATGCAGCTCTGAAAACAATTAAACTTAATCTTTCTTTTACCAAATGTATTCCTTGATGGCACTTTCATTATTTTTGAATTACATAAAACCAGGATGGAATGATACCTTTTTTCTCAAATGTTCTTCAATTTCAACTGGTAAGGCCCCAAATTTTTAGAAAGGCTGAAAATTGTCCAAAACTTTGGAAAAAAGTTGGAAGTTGTGCTGTTCATTCAGTAAATTAAAAAGATAAGAAGATGTGATGTGTATCTTCTGGAGCAGTATTTGTGATGATGGAATGGTGACAAACCACTTGTGCACTTTCTGAGAACAGTGTGTTAGAAGTGTTGTCTTGTACTCCAGTCCAGTCTGTGACACGTCACTCTCTAACAACATATGCAGAACTTGGGGGATAATCAAGAATTATCTGGAATAATATCCCAGATCTTTCCAGTATTCCACAGAATAGTCTAAGGATTTTTTGACTGATATCTTTCAGATCTTCACTGTTCTCTTCTGCTTCTACTACCCAGATTAATCTTGTTTGTTTTGAGAGAGAGGGAAGAAAACATTTTTTTTTCTGGTGTCAATGTTGTATCATGTCTCTTTTCTCCATTTGCCAGCTGAAATATGATTGGATAGTTAAAGACTTCCAAATTTAGCTTCCTCTGGTGCAAAGCAGGCAGAATGGGATGTCTGGGGCTTGGTTCTAATTCACCAGCCAAACCAAAATGCTGAATTTACACAACCTGAGTGTTTAGTTTTTCTGCTGGTACTTTCTTACTTAATTTCACAAATGTTTGGAATGAATATGGTTAGCATTTCTCGTTACCAGGGATGTATTGTTGCTGTGTTCTATTCATAGTTTCAAGGTAAAGCTGTAGCTCCTGCTGCTGCTGTTCCCGAGAAACCTCCTTTATACCATGTGCTTCAGTCACCTCTTATTTGCTGTTTCCCTTTCCTCTTTTGAGAGGTGGCACATGAGAATGTAGTGGGGAAAGACTTAATTGAGTTGAGACAGCAATAACTGGACATTTCAGATGGTAAAAGTGCTCTAGGCAACTGTGTAGAGTTCTGCTAGAAATACCTAGATAGGTCTGTGGCTTGTAGGTAGTACCAGAATGCAGATGCCTCTGAGGACATTTCACTATTCAGAAGTGAAATTTCTCATTTCTGCCATAAAAAAGGTAATTACTAAATAGTTACAGCTAAGGAGATCTTTGAGAAGGCATTCTGGTCATCTTTTAGGATTACAGGTAATAGATCTGCTTTTTGTATGATCCATTTGAGAGTACAGTAGGCTATAATTCAAGGAAGATTGTGTCATTTTTCTGTATTTTATAAAGCATTCACATAGGGGTCTCAGTTGTTTTGTGAGATCACTGTCTGTTTGACAGACATAAACTGAGCTTCAAGGATAAAAATATGTACTAAAGAAATCTCTACTAAGTAGCAGCAGAACTGGGTATTAGTAAAAATCTATCTTCAAAATGCAAGAAAAGATGTGGGTTTCCACTTGATACTCTGGATTTTTGCTGTCCTGCTGTAAGCTGAGTTCCAGAACAGGGCATTCTAGTGATCCACAGAGACATTGAGAACAGCTACTCAATGTTCAAGACATTATGGAGATATGAGAAGCTTCACTGCAGGGGTTGTTGTCTTGGGCATTCTTCCTGTTTGCCGTTGACAGAAGCTTTTTGTTATCAGAAGTAGCTGAGCACAGTGATCTGACAGGAATGATGGAAAGACGCTTATCGTTATGGAAGAGTTCCCTTCAGATGTGATCATATAAGTCAGGGTCTATCATAGAGGAACTGTTGCTAGAGAGATCCTCATTTACTTTTTCTGTTTTGTTCTGTGCACCTCTGGGTGGAAGCACAAAGGGTGGTGTTAGTTGGAGCTTCCCTTGGCACAAGGAAACCTTGGTGTTTACAAGGGTTTTATTGTCACTTTCTGAAATTGCCCTGGTTTCTGCCTGAAGGGATCAAAATTCCTTGTGATACTGTGTGAAAAAGAAAAAGCCAAAATTTTAGTCAGTTTTTCCCTAATAAACATTTACTGGAAGGTGAACTGTTGGCCAAGGGTGTTTTCATCAGAAGCCAAGGAAAGCTTCAGATCACTCAGTGCTTATACCAGCCTTGTCAGTGCTTAGGTCTGGGATTTTCCAGTAAACTAGAAGCCTTCAGTCAGAGACCTTTTAATCTATGTGGTTCCCTGCCACACTGCTTCTGTTTCAAACACAGAAATGTCATCATGGTCATTCTAAAAGATGCCTGTATCAAATATAAAGAGCTGTGGCAATCACATCAATTAAATGCAACATTTTTACTACCTTTCTGCATTTTTGGAAGTGTATGTGGACTGCATGGTTGATCTGCTTGTTTTAGGACTGTCCCAAAAATGGCCTAGTGACCTCTTCTGATACAGAATCACAGCATCATTAAGGCTGGAAAAGACCTCCCAAGATGAGTCCAATCTTTCACCAAACCACCCTGTGAACTAAACCACAGCACTCAGTGCCACATCCAGACATTTCTTGAACACTTCCAGGGATGGTGGCTCCACCACCTCCCTCAGCAGTTCATTCCAAGGCATGACCACCCTTTCAGTGAAGAAATTCTAACTGATGTCCAGCTTGAATCTCCCTGGTACATTTTGAGACTGTTTCCTCTCATCCTGTCTCTAATTGCCTGGGAGAAGAGGCTGACCCCTCCACCAGGAGCAATCTCCTTTCAAGGCATTGTAGGGAGCAATTAGATCTCCTCTGAGCCTTCTTTTCTCCAGGCTTACAGCTAAAGACACCCATCTCCCTCAGCTGCCCCTCACAGGACTGAGTTCCAGACCCTTCCCAGCTCTGTTGTCTTTCTCTGGACACACTCTGGCACCTCAATGTCTGTCTTGTAGTGAGGGACCCATGAGAGTTGGATTGAAACTACTGTTCTGTTGATATCTGTTCTAAGAGAATATTCCAGTATTTCTAGAGAGAATAGCCTAATAGTTAATAAAGTATGAAAGTGTAAAGTTCCTTAAGACTTCACCATCATGTCAAGAGCAGTTACTCCTATTTGGTTTTTATAAACATTTGTTCTATTACAATTCATCAAGATATTATCAGAAACAAATCAGCTTAGTAGGAAAGCCTGAGAAATTGAGGTCATTTTTTGTAGGGCCTTTGAAGGCTTATGTTGAATACCTCCAAATTAAAGTATTTTAAGATATTTCTCCTAATGATTCTAGAGAAATGGCAGGAAGCTTCCCAGTCCTCTAGTTTACTAAATAAAGCCTTAGAGAAGGATTTCTGCTTCTTCAGTGCTGCTTTGCTAAAAATCTGAGCTTATTCCTTTCTGTCTGAAGCTTTTTCTCTTAATGCAGAAAACAAGCTCTTCCTCTGGCCTTCCTTACACTATTTAAGCCTCATTTCACACTTCCTCTGAACATTTATAGGATTACTGCCCAGCCCTCAGCAATTAGAAACAATGTACTTAAATTTATTGTTGTTTTCTAATCCTTCTGTAGCATTAAGTGGTTTCGAGTTTTTATGCTGACACGGAAAATCAAAGCAATTTTTCTTTGCCATCTGTCTTCTCTCTTGTCAGCCCAAAGCCATTATGGTTGGAATTGGGAATACAAAAGAAGTTTAAAAGTGAGGATATAAGCAAAAGGTCTGTGTGTACAAAATATCTGACTCACGGCAGATACTCCAGTGTGAATTGCACTTGTATCATTTACTTCATGGTTAGGAAGATGCTTGACATCTCAGCCAGATACAGCATGTAATCCAATTATTTATCTAGAAAAGTAGGGGCATAGGTAACGAGGAAAAAATAAAGTGGTTTCATGAAGACAATTCACATCTCAAAACAAAAGAACTCCAAGCACAATCCATGTCTAGTCTTGTTAGGTTAAAAAGGGAAGAATGCGTGTCATGTTTTCTCCTTTTTTTTTTGTGAAAGGAGGGAGTCACATTGGATAAAGAAGAAAATTAACTAAATTTGTGGGTTGTTTTTTTTTTCATTTCTATGAGACAGAATGAAAGGAAGAAGAGCAACCTGAGCTACCTGGTTAGTGGGAGGTGTCCCCACCCATAGAATTAGGTGATGTTTGTGGTCCCTTCCAACTCAAGCCTTTCTGTGATTATATGATAAGGCCTTTCCTTGCAAAGTAAATCCATTAAGGGAAATAAAAAGTTTCATAGTATTTAGTCAGAGTGCTAAGATGTTAGGGAATATATATAAAAGAGACTAAATCTAAAGGATTACTTTAAAGCAAAAATGTATAACAAATCTTCTGTCCACAGGAAGAATTATTTAATATAACTCCTTAAGTCTTTGCAGGAGAAATGACTTCAACTATCTCAGTTATTGCCATTAATGAGTTAAAATGTATAATTTAGAAGTTTAGTGTTGCTTTAGAGTGCTTTGAATAAGTTTACTTTTTGCAGGCAGTTGCTTTGAAACACAGTACAATTCTATAAGCTGTAAGTTCATATACAGTACTAGGATTTTCTGTAATTCTAAAAAAACTCAAAAAAACGCATTAGTGTCAGTCTTGGCTGGAACATCATGGAATATTCAGACTCTAACAGTTTTTTGTGTTTTGTTTTGTTTTTTTTTTTTTTTTCTTTTCATCCAGACCTCCTTGCAACCATCTGTTTGTACCCTTTTCTTTGGGTATTGAGTTTTTCTTATCTGAAGCTTTGGGTTTGTTTAACAACTCCAGAGTTGACTGGAGAATGTTGGCATTATTCATAGAACATGAATGAAGTACATCAGGGAGCCCTGAATTGCACTAAGTTCACTTCCCATCATACCTTGTACTTTTCAGACAGATTATTAATTTTGAAGGGTTTGTCTGTTAATAAAGGTGAGTTGTGGTATACTTTCAGTATGAGTGAAAGGTTCCTTTCTGATGTTTATTTGTTTTACAGTTTATGTGCGGTAAAATGAGTTATTTTTTGTGTTTAATAGATAGATTAGATCTGTAAAGTGAGACCCCACAAAATCATTCTGACAGGATTGACAGATACAGAGATAGAGCTCAGCTGCTCTGGACTTCTAAACTCAATCACAGTCTTAAAATAAATAAGTGTTTTGTGGGGAGGATAGTGAATGTCAGTTTTCAGTTCATTGTCAGAATAAAGACTTATTACTGGCTGTTGCAGGGAAAAAATACTTATTATTCAAACTTTACCGTTATTCTGGGGTCCTCATCACCTGAGAATCCATAAAGAAAAGGTTTTGTAGAGAGAATTCTTTGTGGATCTTCAAAGCACAGTTGGTTAAGTTTTTATTAGGGAAGCATTATATCAGCAATAAAAAAAATACTCATTCGAGGTTTTTAGATACGCATTTGCACACACTAAAACTGTGGTTTTTTCTGGCCTTGCTATTTTGAGGGGTTTAAAACTTTTAATTTAGGTGCAGAAAAAAAAAGAAAACTAAAACAACTCAAGCACAACAAAGTCTATTGTCAGTTCAGAAGTAATTGTGATGTGTTGTTTGTTTTATATAAATGCATTACCTGGTAATTCATATTAATGCTATAAATTGTTTATTTTCACTCTGTTGTTTATTTTGTTAGCAATCAATCTAATGTTAGGAACATTTTGTCAATATCAGTAATTACTTGCTAGTGATCATATATTACTGATTTCCTTCACACTCAGGAGCTTGTTCTATGAAAAGGTCTTTCCTTGCAGAATAATTCTATTAAAGGGAATTAAAAGTTTGAGTCTATTCATCTGGTAGCATTATTTCATAGAATATTTTCCAAATATTGCCAGCCATGAGTCTGGCTGTGGTTAGAAAGAAAAGGAAATAACTATTTAGGCACTTACCTCTCATATCCTACAAACTGTAAAAGACTACACATAGTTAGACTTGCATGAAATACAAAAGCATAATGGAATGATGTGTAATAAAGGTTGTTCTTCAGTTTCCATTCAGGGGTCTTAATACAAAAATAAAAACCATTGTGAAATGGAGGGCTTTTTTAGGCCATGATTATGGTATTCATCCCTACTTTTGAATTCTAACAACTACAGATTTCAGGGTTTAACAGAGTTCCTATTGTCATTTTATCCTGTTAAAATGATAGCCTTTATATTTGTGTTTTGTCTTGTTTTGAAGACACTGGAACTTGTGCACACACAGCAACTGTATAAGCCTCCCATCACCAGATAGTTTGCCCCTTATTGCATTCTTACCTGTGAATTTGAAGATACAAAAGCAAGATGCTAGGTAGCAATAGGTGATGAAAAGGAATACATAAGACAAATGAATTGGTTCAATACCTACATCTCCATTTTTTTCATTAACACTTGTAAGATCTTTAACTTTCCCAGCTATAATTTTAAATGGAAAATTCCCACATCCACATTTACAGTGTGGATGAGTAGCCAAGTGATGAAAAAAAAATACTAAATAAAATTGCATATAGTTTCTAATTAACAAACAAGCAGGACCTCAGTTGTCACCATCACATGGATATTTATCTAATATCTTTCTATATCCTTCAAGCTGTCTTGTCAGAGGCAGAATCTGTAATAAGTGTGTTTTCTTTCTTGCCCTGCAGTGGAGCAGATTACTATGACTATGGCCACGGACTGAGTGAAGACACCTACGACTCCTATGGTGAGTGGTTTTATGAGCTCAATCACTGCAGCAGCAGACTCTGGAAAAAAAATGTAATGAAAGGATAATTTCCATGAGGCAAGCCTTAGTCCTGCAGCAGGTAATGACTGCTCAGGGATTCTTGAGATGTCACAGAGCTACTCGTGTCATTATTGAGAAAAATGCCCTCTGTGGTCTGTTAGCTAACCCAGTCATGGGAAACTAAAACCAAAGAAGTAGAGAAAATAAAACTTAAATCATGATGCACACAGCCTTTTCATGTCACATTCAATGAGCTTTAAGAAGAGAATACAGATGGAGAACTCTTTTACAGTAACTTTTGGATGCCAGAAGCAAATGCTTCTGGTGTGACGCAGCTTGCATTGAGACTTGGTATAAGGTAGGAATCTGCTGAAGTTCCCAGCTGAATTAGGGCCTAATTGAGTGTGCTTTAGCCTGGTATGGGCCTTTTGGTTTAGTTCATTTTCATGCATCAGTCTTGGGAAATCAAGCAGGGAGTCATTATGTAAAGGTTATGGAAGTACTTCAGGTAGCTAATAGACATGAGGGCAGTGGGTCACTCTGAATAGAGACAAAACAATGCATAATGAAGCAAAAAACATATGCCTGTTATAAAGATCACTTTTTTCCTCCTTTTTTTTAATATAGAAATGTGATAGTGACAGGTTTAATTAAAGAAATCCGTTATGGGTTAGACACATAAAGCATTTTAAAAGTCACCTTTGATGAGGGATAAATGCTAAGTCTCTGGCTAGAGATCAGAGAAATACAATCCCAAATCTCACACATTTGAGGGTTGTTAGTAACCTGTGTAAAAGTTGTGATTCTGAGTAATGAATGCTTCAATAATTTTAGAGCTCTACTTGAAATTTTCTGAGGTCTTTTTCTTAAACTCCATGTGGAAGTGCTTGAAACTAAAATGACCTTAACTAAGTTTTGATAAATGCACCTAATGCAGTAGTTTGCCCAGTGTATCTGCTTAAACTAATTATTTTCCTTAAGGAGAAAGACAGTTCATCAAAAGAAGAGGTCACTTGAAATTCCTCTGTCCCCCAGCACTTTCATTTGATGTTGACAGATATATAGCTTAAATCTTTATTTCAGCATTAAAATAAACTGTTTGCCATTATAAACCTGATATTTCTAAGACTATTTCATTTATGCAAAATCGATGGAGGAAAAAATGTATGAAACTGCTTAATGTAGATAGACAGATGGGGAGGGATATTGATTGCAGTATTTAAGGTTGAAAATACAGATTTTTCATTGCTTTTGGATTTAAAATTGGTTTTCTATTTATCAAAGCACAGCCACTCAGAATATTAAGTTGATGTATTTATTCAAGTTGAGAGACTATAAATACCTTGAAGAATGATTGTGGGCTGCAGCCACTGTACTTTTTGCACATATAAATAGTTATATACTTTATGTCTTAAAAGCAGAATTAAGAGATTAATAACCATCTTCACTATATGTAAAGAACATTAGATGCCTCAAAATAAGTAACACTTCCTAGTGAGCAGGTAGTTGTCTAGTGCTGGTCAGGAGGAAATTCAGATTCCCAGGAGGTATCTGAACTCTTCCTGAGAACCTCAGGTGACATTCCAGAGGATGTGGGAAGAATATTGGTGTTTTTAGGATTTGGAGCACCTGAACAACACCAAAATGAAAACTGAGAACAGCACCAAAATGAAACTGAGTAAGATAACTCTTTGCCCTGATGATTTGATCAACTGTTTGAAAAAGAGCAAGTACTCCCCTTAAACTGTAACCAAGACTTCTCTTTCCATTTAAACAATTCTTGCAGCACTGTTTAAAAGCTGGGATATTTTTAATTCCTACCCCTCCATCAGCTACTTGTACTATTAGGCTCAGGGTCTTTTTTTTTAATGTAAGTCTTGCTTTCTGTGTGATGAAGAAGCACAAGAGGTTGTTACCAGATCAGTGGAAATCCCCTGAGGTGAAAGTTTAATTCTTTCAGCCTTACGCCAAATTTGAACTTGTTCCTTTTACCTCCTAGGCAAATGTCCTGACCACCTGGGTATGATTTATAGCCTGGACTCTGCAGGCAGCTACCTACCAGCTACATTACTAAAAAGTAGTTAGGATGAGGCTTCTGCAAAGGGATTGTGAAACTGAACTCTTCACCTATGAAATCCTTGTCATCTGATTTCAGATATCTCATGTCAGAGCAAGTTACCTCAGCATTTCAAGTACAGGGGTTCTATGAGGTATTTTTTTTAGGTGACTAGAAAGAAATAGTGGTGTCTACATTTTATTCTATCATACCTTTGGATTCTGCCTTTAGTTTCTGCATTGCACTGGATTCATCGGAGCACCTGTCTGTTTAGGGCAGGGCAGTTCTGCAAAAATAACTATGGAAACACATACACTGTTTTAAGATGTTTACTTTTGGGGATATATTTTTTTTTTTTTTTTTTTTTTTTTTTTTTTTTTTTTTTTTTTTTTTTTTTTGGTGCTGCCTTTTTTATTTTTGTTCTCCCAGATGTGACACAGTACTCTGATTTGCTTGCACCATTAAAGTGCATCTAAGTACTATTTCCTTGTATTCTGCATTTAAACCTATGTTTTCCCTTTTGCAACTGCCTGGCGTAGTTGTTCTGATTCCAATTTAAGATAATATTTTTTTCGACTTTTTAAAATATTTAATACCATTAAAAGGTGGTAGGATTATGCATTAAGTATAGCATGAGCTTTTCTAAAAACTTACTTTATAGCTAAAATTTAAACAACCAATGTTCCTTGTCCTTTTAGTATTTTTTTTTAATAACATGCCCTTGTATTTCTTGCAGTTCAGAGAGGGTGTATGTTTACCTCCAGAGAAATGGAATATTGGTCCTAGGATGTTAAAAGCCACAGGTGTTTGTGGTGATGCTTGAGGCTTGATTTGAGTGTTTGAATTAGGCCTAAATTGGCACTGATGCAGAGAAACTTATTTCTGAGGGCAGCTTATTTCCTTGTACATAATTCATACCTTCTATTCATTTCATCCCATTGCAATTACTGGTGTGTCTGCTATGGGAGCTGACATTTCTGTGCATTTGCAACAAGTAGGTCCAGCTGAATTTTCACAGTAGTAAATATTTTTGCCTTTAGCCTCTCACGTTCTCTGCTCCTGTGTGCTGAGATATCACTGTGGGATAGCTCAGATAGATGTGCTGTACCCAGATTTTTTGTTTCAAGTGTTACACTTGTACACCTTGGTTTCTGTAAACAGATTGTGGCTGTTTGATTCACAGATAAAAATTATGTTCAGCATCTGAGAATGTTGGAAGGCTCTGACCATATTTTATTTCCTTGCAGGGCAAGAAGAATGGACCAACTCACGACACAAGACACCTTCAGCAAGGACAACAAAAGGAGTCTACAGAGACCAGCCATATGCCAGATACTGATTGTACTGTCTGATGTTGTGAAATATCCAATCTCCACCAGTCCTGTATACTGTTCAAAGTAATTTTTTCTATGAACAATCCCTTTTTATTAACTCAAAGTGCATAAAAAAATCTGAATGGATGGACTGAACTTAAAACATTTTTGTTGAAAGAACAACCTGGACAGAAAGATATGTAAAACAAGGAACTTTGTTATTTCCAAACTGTGTTTGAAAAAATAGGTGATCAAAAAAATAACCTTTGATTAACTAGTGTTAAACAAAAACTAGGTTTACTAAATACGTTAGTCCATTCTTTTTAACATAAGCGTAACCTTTTATTTTAAAGGTTTTCAACAATTTAGTTTTTAGCTTTTATTTTCAGCCATTTGCTAGATTTTTCTCTTGGCAAACATGCGTAAAAAGGGAAGCAAACTACAAATGCGAATAATGTGGTATTTTGTAACTCAAGTCTTGAAATGTTCTGTAGTGTTAAGCAAAGTTTTACCCTTGCTTGATACTAAATAAACTTTTGAAAGAAAAATCAGTGTGTGTGAGATTAATTTTATGCTTTATCTTATAATAAAACTTCATAAATAGTAGTAAACAGGGAGAATTGTTTAACAGTGGTCAGCATAAAAGGCTCATATTAAACATTGTGCAACTTCTTTTAAAACAAAATGGTTTAAACCTAAATGTATCTCTCTATATACTCACAGTAGATATAAATGCTGTTTAAAATAGCCAAATGGTATGGATCTGCTTGAGTGCCACATTAAATCAAATTACTTTTGTTAAAAAAAAATGTTTAAAATAGTTAATGAATTTTCTGGAAAAAGATGTGACTAGTTTTCACCTTGTTGAGCATTTTTTCACTAGTGCAACTTTGGAATTTTTATGAGAATTTTGATACGTTAATGACCACCTCGCTCCGTGCTGGAAGCAATAAACACAAAGCTTTTAAAGACTTTCTGACTTGACTAATTGAGGTCGCTTTCGTCAGAGGCAGAGGATGTGTAACCCTTAAAACGGTCTTCATTTGCAAAGGTAAATAAATCAAATAAGATTTTAATCTCACTTAAGTTATCTTAATAGAGCCAATAAAAACAGGGAGGCTACAACTTAGAAAGTTTCATTTTAGAATGCAGGAGAGGCTTGTGAGGACACCTAAATTCTCATTTTAAAACGTTTAATTTGTGTTAGTCATCTAAAAAGCCTTAGCTTAGCTAGTTAAATTTGGACAAACTATTCCCTATTAAACAACTGTAAAACCTCATAACCAATAGTTTGTAATATATTATTTTTCCATAAATTTTAGTCACTTAAAACATTGCAAATGTTATCTAAAGCTTTTTTTTTAAGCATTGTTTCTATTAACTATAGAATGATTTACAATGTTTTCTTTATTTATTTGAAATTCTTTGAAATTTAGTAAAAACATCTCTTTTTTCTCTCTTGTCAGGTAACTCACCTCCTTGGACAGCCAAGAGAACAAAAACCCTAATCTTCTGATGCTTTGGTAGGTATCTTTACTCATCTCTGAAATCATTAGATAGGTAATGGAACTTTTGATCCTTAATTCTGCCCAAAACTTTAAGTTAGGTGTCACTGCCTGTGTTCAATTCTAGTAGGAAGAGTAACAGTTTTAAACTTTAATCAATCAGGACCTTAAGCTGTCACAGTGTGTGCACCCCCTTGGCATTTTATTGAAGGATGTGTGTAGCTTTGACAGCATCACAAACAATTAGGTGTTTGATTGGACAGAGGAAGCTGAAGAAGCAAAATGTAATTTGATGCTTGTAGTTTTCAAATAGGAATTTAAGACTCTAATCCAGTAAACAAACATGTCTAAAATATGAAAAACACATTTTGTAAAGTGATTCTCAAAGTCGCGCATTTCTGCACAAGTAGCAGACTGATTTCTGGCATTAATTGAAGGAAAATAAATCCATTAAGAAACATTAGCTGAAGAATAGCTGGCTCTACTGTTTCTGGTCAATTCAATATATAAAGTAAGAAATCATTTGACTGTATTTATGCTCAGATGGTGTATATTTTAAATAAAACAGATTTTTTTTCTACTTGGAACGGTAATTCTTCCTGCTAACCTCATGATCTCAGTGCTTTTAGTTGACAAGGCTCAGATAAATAGAGCTCTATACTGTGAAATATTGCATGAGTTGCACTGCCTCTGTGTACTGCAGTAAATTTAAGAGGCTACTGTCACAAGGTAAAGGAGCCTTTTGTACATACAAAATGGCTTTAGAACTGTTTTGAGCATTTTAAGGGCTTAAATCAAAGTACTCTAAGAGTAGGAGAGCTTGAAGAAGATTTCTCCCCTTTGGGGCTCAGAGGACAAAGATTTAATACCAGCTGCTAGAATTGCTATGGCAAAACTGAATATATAAATACCTTTTAAAAATATTTATAACAGTTGGCACAATCTCTCCTTCTGGTCACATCTTAAATCACATAATATGAATTACATAGAAACTGTTCATCTGCAAACATCATGTATTATATTTAATAGACAGAATGAAACTTCAGGGGCTGAAACTAAAATACCTAGTAGCAAGGGTGGCTAGTAGATAAATAAGTGAATCAGAAGTGGATTCAGTGTTCTGTATTGTTTATCCAGCTCTCATTTATTTAATGCCATATTTTCTTACTGCCTCCAGTATGGAGAATGAACGTGTGAGCAGCATGTGTGATTTGTGCCACTTCTCTGCTGCTCTGCCCTGAAGTCCTAGAGAACCTTAAATTGTTTTAGGTTCCCTTTGGGGTGGGCAAATGTGTTTCCCTGATAATAGGGGCTGGCTCTAAGTGCCCCACTGAATGATTACCATATGAATTAAGTCTTCCAATACTCTACATTGATACATCTTATTTCTCCTAAGAAAATGTGTTTCCAAGCCTCTTCAAAAAAAAAAAAAAGTATCAATTCTCATGTTCTGTGCCTGCACAATAAGCTACATCAATTCAAACAAATGGTATTGGATGTTCTTCAAAACTATATATTTGCAGTGCAAAACTTTTCTTGGTGTTTCCTCAAATAACATGCACTACCATTGTTCTACTATTGCATTTCTCTTGTGGGTATTGTTTTTTTTTCTGTTGAGTAGTCTCTTAAATTAAATCCATTTGATTTTGAGCAGAGGGAAAAATAATCTAAAAAGGTCTTTACATGAAAGAAAGCCAATGTAGAAGGCAGCCTTTCTTCCATTGTGACAAACTTAGATTCTAATAATTCTAATAGATTTTTGCACTCTGACACCAGACTGTTACTGTATGTTACTGGTCAAGAAAGTAATATTAATGGCCATAATTAGTCATATCAGTAATTTGCCTTTATTAAATCTTTTTTTAAAATCCCACTGACTTTCAATGATAGCAGTTTCTGCAATGCTTCTCTAGATCTATGCACTTTTATTATATGCATAATTGTCTGATTCCTCTACTTACAGTCTGACAGGCTTCAGAAAATTCATGATCTCTATTCTCAAGATATATACAAATAAAGTGTATTTTTCTCTTTTTCAGGAACTTCTGCCATGTTAATTATGGACTGTTTAGAGCACTGGACTTCTCCATGTGCTCAGACACTGATGAGACTGAATATCAAAATCCTGCTCAGCATTTCTTGTATGAAAGCCTTAAAGTGTATAACAGCATACACTTTTTAAAATAATTGTATATTGAAACTCTTAACTGTATAGTGATGCAACAATGTTTTATTTGGAGCTCAATAAAGAATTTCCATCTAAGTTCCTGTTACAAAGCAATAATGCAACCTCCCATTCTTTAGTGACTCTTTTTAGCCTTATACAGCAAGTGTAAGAGAGTGTGTCAGGTCTCATGACTAGAACTTAAATGCTTCTGGAAATAGCTTGTCTAATGTATGAACAACATGGATAAGTTAAAATGAAGATTGGTGTTTTCTGCTGAAGCTTTTATCAATAGCTCATTGTAAACAAGTCTTCTCCAGACAAGACTCTTGGGTAGAAATAATGCTCCAACTTCCATTTCCTCCAAAAACTTGTATAACAAGGTGTTTAATCCCTGTCAATTATACTATGCTGCTTATTCTCTTTCACTTGATGTTTGATGCATAGAAATCTTTTCTCTAATACACAGTCACAGGTTTTCTAGTAGTAGAGTATTGGATGAGGCTTTTACACCTTGATAAATCTTGTATCCAACAGTCATGTTTCCTCAGTGCTTTTTGTTTTATATTAATTGTGATTGTGATAATTTGTAAGAAAAATAAAGTTCTGATAATTTATTTTCTTGTGTTATTTTTGATAAATACTGTTTACAGCATAGATGTGCCCCATTCATCAATAATGGTTCCATCAGATGCATTTTTCTTTACTGAATCTCAATTTATTGCCAACAAAAGCATATTTTGGTTCTGTGTTCTTGCTGTATTGAACATAAACAATACCAGTTGCTGCCATTTCAACAGGTTTTCATAACTTCTAATTCCATATACTGACTACTGAAAAATAGCTTTGAAGTGTTGTGGGGATGTGGATAAAAATAAGATGTTTTATTAACTGTGCCACCAATCAAATTATCTTGAATAAGGCAGTTTTTAATAGACTTAGAAAACTGACCATTAAAAAATGTATTTTTAACCTCTGAATTTTTAAGGTGATTTTGTCAGTTAATCTCACCATCTGGAGAGGTTTTCCTTGCCTTCATCTCTCACTGTGCTAAAACTGCATTTTTAAACTGTTTTCTACACCCAGCAATAGTAATTATTTAAATAAGTGATGGCAAAATCAAAGGAAATACTTCTTTGAGTAAGCACAAGAGATGTATAATAATGATTCCTTCAGACTGACAGGCAGGACCCTGTGGTGTGGAACAGCACCTGCCCAAGTATAAAAACTGTAAATAGATACTATATGGGGAATTTAGATAAGCAGAATGCAATTTCACTTTCTGTAATTTGGACAAGCTCATTTGAGAAGTGCTATGAAGTACTCAAATAGTGAAGTATCACCTTCCACTCTGCCATTAAGCAGCCCTGTTGCTCATGACTCCAATGGTAAAATATTTTGCTAGTCTGACTTATCATGTGGCTATCAAGGCTGTCTAGAAAATGTGGTTTTCCTGGGGTCTTGTCTGATTGCTGAGTGGCCTAACAGGAGCCACTGGGCTCTGGTCAAAGGGAGTTTCCTATGGCCATCTGTTGGGGTTACAAGTACTTTGCTTTGTTTCACTCAGAGTTTAAGGACTGGCTGTCTCCAGCCTTTGCACCCTGGACTTCAAGCCCTTCCAACCCAAACCATTCTCTGATTCTTTGTCTCCATTTCTGCTGGATTTTAACATTATTAGGTAAAAACCTGAGTTCTTGTGATTGTGTTTTTAAGTGAAATCTGGGTCTCATTTGTCACCCATTTCAAGAGCACACATGCAGTGCTGCCTCAGTGGTGCTACACTGTGGGACAGTCCTGATGCTCTGTTCCTAGGTGCCAGTTCTAGGTGACATCAATTTACTTCAAAGGTTTTGAGAAAGGACATGACCCTGCTGCTTTAAATGACTTGTCCAGTCTATATCACAACCTTTCCCATTGTGTCTGCTCTTTTGAGGATGACCCCACTTTGAGGTACATAATAAATCTGTAAAAAGAAAAGATGCTATGAATTACAACATACTTTGAGGTCTTTCTAAGTGATGTGTAAGAACATACAATCCATGTTGTAACTTCATCTTTCTGGTAATGAAGGAACTAAAAATTTAAAGATCAGAATGCAAAGCTCAACTTAAAATGCATATATAATGATTTGGTATAAATAAAATCAAACCTGTTCTTGAGTGGTTCTGCTCCAATTTCCCCACACAGAATTTTACAATCTTTTTAAAGCTATTTTAGCTGTTACAATTGGATTTCTATAGTAAGTTCATAAGTGTGTGCTAAAAGGCCAGATTTGTAGAAGAATTTTCAGGTTGCCAATATCCAAGAACACCAGCACTGCTGGCAGCTGCAGTAAATGCACACCAAGAGTCCAAATATCTTTGACTTTATGAAAAAGACTAATTGGATGAAGAGGCTGAGAATTACTTTCACAAGCTCAGCAGTTTTGTCTAAGACAGTTGGATTTGTTGAATGGGGAGAAAATCCCCTTTGGTAATGAAAATTATTGAAGGTATTTAGTATTAAAGCAGATATTGCGAAGATAAATGTTTGTGCAGCCTCAGATACTTCACTGTGCATTGACCCTTGTCTTCAGGCAGACTTTCCACATGATTGCAAGTCAAGAGAACATCTCTGGCAAACCTGTATTTTAAAGATGCTTAAGCTGTAGCCAAGGGCTGAAATAAAGCTGCTTTGCTGCATAGTTCTTTTTTAGGTCTTTTTTTCTCATCAGTGGGAAGGTATTAAAAAAGTGTGAGATGTCGACACTCCTAAAAATAGGACATTAAGAAACAGGCTTAATGAACACTTTTGCTTTTTGGTCAAAGATGTACTTGAAAAATATGAAATTAAAATAATTTATAGTATTTATTAAAGGTTTATGGCAAAATTTATCAGGAACTATATATACAGTAATCAAAAAGACTCATGTTCTTTCAAGATAGCCACTGAGCCAGAGGTCCTGACAAAACAAAATTTTGATTTTATTACTCAGAGAAAAATCAAATATAAATCAGTACTTATAGTTTCTGCTTTTGCAAAGCTAAATACTAAACCCATTCTTTATGCTTAGACCTGTTTGGCATGAAATAGCTTAAATAATTTTATCTTTATGTTCTTACTGAAATTTAGAATTTAAAAAAAAAAGTTTTCACCCGAAGTGAAATTCTGGTCCCTTTGTAAAGATAATGAGAAGTTGTGGGGTTGTTTTACTGACCTCCACAGAATGATTTTTTTTTTCTCCCTTAGACAAAACATAGTAAACTGCTGCAAATGCTGACTCAAGCAGTAGCCCAGGAACTCAAGTTTTTTATCTTCAGTGATGAAAGAGTCAGTGGTAACTTATGCTCTTGGGGTTGATCTGGTTATGAAGATCAGCACAAAGGTCCTGATGTCCCAAACATCTCAGGAGGATGAAACACCTTTTATTCATTTGGATAGTTGCCTTGTTTTTTTGTTCCTCTATTAAGAGTTGAAGTTTCTCAGCTTGGACGTAGCTGTTGTCTTTCTTACTGAAAGAATATATATAGACACTATCTCAGAATTAACTACTCTTATTAGATATTAAAAAAAAAATAAAAGGAAAATACATTTGTCCTTGAGTTAATTCTTCTGATAGTGCAATTACCAGTTCAGAAGTCCATGGATGAAGATGCTCTTGCTTCAGATAGTGAGACTGCTATGGGATTACACTGCTAAGCCTCCATTCATGGATTCTGGGCTTCTGCTAAATCATTTTTCAACATTTATATTACAATATAAATATTTACTGTTTAGAAAATTCCATAGGCCTTTCAGGATAGTTAATTACAGTTTGGAATCAAATGAGAAGACTTATATAGACATTTGCCTGTATGCATACTGGAAATGATCTGACTAATGTTATCAGAATTATCCACATGTGAAAGTTGACCTTAATCTTTTTAGTAGAAGTTTACAGATTCACAGAAAGAGAGTTGGAAGGGGCCCACAAGGATCATCAGCTGTTAAGTAAATGGCCCGTACAGGGACTGACCCCACAAATGATGTTACCAGCACCATGCTCTGACCAACTGAGCCAATGAATTATAAGCAACTAATAAGACTGCAGAAACCTGTTTTCAAATTTTAAAATCAGAGCATATTTCATGCACAGTTTCACTATTTTACAGTACTTTAGGCTCTAACTTCAAATAGAAAATTCCCTTAGATATTTAAACACTTCAGTTATGATTTTTTTCATACAGCTTACTAATAAGAAAAGGGTAAGTGGTTTTTTTTTGTTATTCACTTTAAGACTTTTTTTTTTTTTTTTTTTACATCAGAAATAGGATCACTCTAAGATTGACAGGGTTAATAAGTCAAGAAAGCAGAGCTGATCCTCAGGCAGTTCTCCTGAATGAGCTACAGGATGAATGCATAAAGGATTGTAGCAAAGTTTTGCGGTGCATTTGATGGTGGCAACCATGAAATGCATTTACCTTATTAGACTAATTATGGGCTTGAGGAAATGAAGATGTAAAAAATAATATAAACATATTACACAACAGGAAACTGAGAAGTGGTTGTTGAAAAGAAAGCTAAATACTAAAAGACAATTTGGATTTCAAAATCTGGGATAGAAAACTACCATGTTCCAGAGCATATCTTCCCTAAGCTAGTTTGTGGAGCCATTCAATAGCTGCTTATTTTTTTTTTATTTTTAATTTTTTAAAATTATTTCTCTGTCTAAGCTATTCCAACTATTACTCTCGGTTTAAAGATATTTGATGTTAAGAAGTTGAAGTACTATATCCTAGTCCAAAAGGACAAGATAAACACAGGTCATAGTTACAGTCTGTGATAACTCTTTTTTCTGCCTATATGTAACTGGCCTGGCATTGAAATTCCTCACATAGTAGGAACAGCAGCACTAATTTTTTGGTGATACACTTCAAAGATATAAGCATATAACTTCTGTAAATGCCACAATCAATATTCCTTTGAAAGGTCACTTTGTGTACTGAATAATATTTATAGGCATGTGTACATAATTTAATGGTTTTGGTAAGGGCCTTTCAGAAAAATAATTCAAAGGACAGAAGGTGATGTCTTACTGTGAGAGACTAAAAAAGCTTGATTATGGTTTGTAATTGCTCACACAGGGAGAAAATAACACATACTAAATTACTTTAATCTAGTAGTGAAAAAAAAAAGTAAGAACTAATGCTGAGTAAAAACCCTGCAGTCTTAAATGAGAAATTAGGCTCAAATAAGAGTGATTAGCCACAGCAGCAAGCTACATGAAAAGAGTGGGCTTCTCTTGTTATTCCTACGTAGCAGCTGGGCTGGATGATCTAATAACTGTGTCTGAGCTTGAGAGTCATGGATCAATGATTGTTGTATAATAATTCTCACTGTTACTTTCTTTTACTGACTTTCAGACTAGTAATATGTGAGAGTTAAGATGATCAAAATTCCTTATATTCACAGGGGTGAATTCTCCATTTCTGTCTGTTGCACATCCTACTGTCTCTGCAAACTGAAAGGGAAATCAGTTGGTAGTTACCAGTGCTGACACACCAACACAGCTCTTGTTCCTCATGCAGGCTGCACCTAGAAAATCTGGGTATTGCTGTGGTAACCTCGCAAAGCACACTTTTAAAAAGACACCATCCACTTTTTTTAATTAACAAAAGGCTCTTAATTTTATTAAAGAAATAGGCTGGATTTTTTTAGTTCTAAGTTATGTGTGTACAACTCAGATGACAAACCCTTGACTGTTTGCTCAGGCTCCCCTTATCATCAACCAAGAGAAACTATCTCAAGGGATAAAACAGAGAAACAATGACTTTTGAGAAAGAAACACATTGAGCTCAGGGGACTGACTCACCCTCTGAAAGCACCCGGCTCTTCCCCCTTGACTCATGTGGGTGATTAAACTTATTTGAATGTTTAAACCTTAGATGTCTGAAGTAAAGCATGATGAAGCTCACTCACATTTCACTTCCAAACCCACCTTTGTTGATACCCTAAAAACAACAGCAAGGAACAAAGGAAGGCAGACTTTTTTGACAGATTCTTCTCCAAATATTTCTCAATCAGCTTTCTTAGTATATGCAATGATCAGGAGATTATCATGCTCAGTTTTTGTTTCCAGAGCCTTTTGTTAAACATGACCACATGCTTTTGGTTGTAAGCATCTTAAATCTCAGGATTAGGTAGAATATTGTCTGAGGGGACTTGTACAAGAGAGAATTTCCGTTCCAATTTAGGGTATTCTCTAAATCTGTATTCTTAGGGCTGTCCTGTGCAGGGACAGGAGTTGGACTTTGGTGGTTCTTGTGAGTCTCTTCCAGCTCTGGATATTCAATGATTCTATGAATTTATGGTTATGCTGTAAATGTCACTGATTAAGAGAAAGCTTTAAATTCTGAAGGAAAGCCTAAAGACCAGAAAAAGCAGATTAATTTCTGTGCATAAATACTTAGAACAATGCAAAGCAAAAGTTTTCTTCTTTCAGACTAGTGTTTGAAAAATTAGTATCCAGTCCTCACTGATAACCATTAGATGTTACACAGAAGGAAAATAAAAACCTCCAGTGTACTTATCCAGTTATCCAGAGCTGTTTAAATTACATTATCTGTCCTTTGGAATATGTACAGGGTATCTTTTAACTAAGAAAGAGAAAATATGCAGCACTTCTGCTAATGAAAATCTAAGATTTTATACCTCTGTGGCTCATAACACTTAAAGAATTCACTGACTTTCAAACTGTTCTGTTAATGGAGTAGTGATGCAGGTAGATAATTTTTTGCACTATACAGAAAAAGAGCTAAAGCTACTGTGAGGTTTAGCATTGGTGAAACATTCCTTGGAAGCTGAAATTTTCCTGGAAAAAAAATGTGGGTTTGCAGAAAAAAGGCATTGGGAACAGAGATATTGTTTAATTTTAAAATAACTTATATTTTTGAAAAGAAATTTTGAAATATCTTATTAAAGGATGACTTACTTTCAGGACAGTCAGCATTTTCCCAAAACACAAAAGTCCTTGAGAGGAACCTAAACCGATGCAGGTCTTTCCTTCTTCTGGTTCTGTGAAAAAAAATGCATAAGAAGGAGGTTAAAACTACTCTGCATACTTTCTTGCTGTTACTTTTTCTTCTCCAATCCATTGAGGTAAAAGAAAGGTGTTTGCAAATTTTTATTTCTCCCTCAGCCAGCAGGCCTTAGGACCATTACAACTTTTATTCAATAGTTTGGAAGCACCTGCACAGCATTCCTTTCTATTCAGATTTATGTGTTCCAGGTGTGTTGGACCCTAACTGGACTTTAAGATGGACTCTAATATGGTCCTAAGTCTGACCTGTACCTATTCCAGGCTCTTTATAGACAATTGTGGTAGAAACCAATTGAAGAGAGAGGGGAGCAGTGTGCCAGGTGTGATTTGGTTGCCCTGAGAAACATCAGGAACTCTATTCCAAGGCCAAGAGCCTCATTTGGTTGCCTCAGGTTCTTTCACATCTCCTTAACTGACTCACAAAAATGGCTTTGAAACTAACTGTAGTTGCTAATAGAGTTTTAAAATTAATTTAATTATGAATAAACACACTAAACATGAAGTTCATGCTCCCTCCTGTGTCTTCTGTTCTGTGTAAACATAGATTTTAAGTGAGCTGAACAGAAATAAGTTCAGAGTGATCAGGGTATTTCAGCAGGGAAGAGTTTATTTCCTTGTGCTATTCCTCCACCAGTCCTGTTATTGTCCTTCACCGTTGAAACCCTGCTCTCCTCATTCCAGTGGACTGTGCAAGTGGAAATACTGTTAATCAGATGGTGCAAGAGGAACTTGTTCTACTACAGGCACATCTAGAGAACAAGGCAGAATTTTCATAATATATTCAGGCAATTTTTTTTCAAGGAACTTCTCAGTATTAAAGCATCACAAAATCTAGCAGACTGCAATATATTACTTATTTTCATCCTGGCACATACGGAGTATTTCAGCTCTAGTGACCAGAACACAACTCCGCATTAGTACATGTATCTGTAAATGTATTTTTATTATTAGGTCCATTTAACAAGCATTAAAATTTAAAAAGAAAAAAAAAATTAAAACTCTAGAATAAAACATGATTCAGGGTGCATCAGTACCTATAAAAAGAACAATCAGAATTTTAATTCTTAGGCCAAAGAGTCATAACTAAAATAGAGATAGGCGGGAAAGATTTATAGATTTGATTTAGACAGGTAAATCCTCACAAAAAAACCCCAATGACATTTAGGCAACGTTCAAAAATTTGTAATATAGGATATATAAAAAATAAAAATGGGAAAAAAAAATTTAAAAACCACCCTGGAAAAAAAATATGGTCAAACACCAAATGTATTCAGGGAAAAAAAAAAAAAGAGAAAATACAACCAAACAGACTGAGATGAAATGAGGAACAGTGAAATGGAATGAAACTTGACAGAAAAAAGAAATTCAATTCCGAAATAAGTGAAGAAACAAAAAAAAAAAAAAAAAAAAAAAAAAAAAAAAAAAAAAAAAAAAAAAAATTGAATGGGATGCCATGAAATGCACAGAGATGGCCCAAACATGGCTAATTTGATCTTCGTGGAAATTGCAAATTTCATTTCCTTTCTTGAAAGGAATTTTTTCCTTTCAAGAAAGGAAATGAAGTCTTGAAATCAGAGAACCAAGTGGAACAAACTCTCTGGAAAGGAGATATGATCAAATCAAAAGCAATTGGAATAAGTCCCCAAAAATGTGCCTTTTCTGTTGCTGTAAGTAAACTGATTGAGATGATATAATGATCAATGAACATGTAAGACACCTGCCAGCTTTATTCTCTCTTTTATTCCAAAATCAGGCAAGTATTTTAGTAAAGAAGAAGAGATGGAATTTATGAAATGAAACTTTGCAAAATGACAACAGAAAATTCTTTATAAATGGAAATATGAAAGAGTAATGAGATGATATTAAGTGCATGGTGATGGTCTTAGCCTTGCCCATTTGCTCTTCATTGGTATTGCAAGACTTTGTTTCATTTCTTGCCCAGTACCATTTTAATATTTTTCCTTACAGATCAGTTGAGAAAATATTGTGTAGGCTCATTTGTATTTGAAGATGTGAAGTGATCAGCAGTTACCATCACAGTGGTTATTGAGTTTGGTAAGCATTCCTTACCACTAAGATTTTCAGATTGATTTTTTGAGTACCTCATTTTTTAGGGATTATGGACCCTGCATCCCTATACAGTCAATGGGAGCAGCAGAACTGACTCATAAATTGCTGGAAATGGCTGCAGCTTTTTGGGCATAGATCAGGTCTCTGGTGTGACTTTACAGCATCTGTTCAGCTCTGTCTTCAGCATTCAGGTAAACCTTCACAGGATATTAGGAAAATTTTCTTCACTAGTGGTCAAGAATTGGAACAGTCTGTCCAGGGATTTTATGGTATCAGTGTCCTTGGAAGTGTTCAGAAATTGTGTAGGTGTGGTGCTTAGGGGCGTTGTTCAATGCTGGACCTGGCAATGCTGGGTCAATGTTTGGTCTCAATTTTCCAAACTTTATGTTTCAATGATTCCTACTCTCCAGGCCTGTAGGTTAGTTACAGTGCCACACTCCTACCACCCAGGCTCCTCAGGCAGAGGCTATTCGTGCAAAACAGACAGTTCTGATGATTTCCCAGATCACCTCCTCTCCTCTGGGTTAGAGCAATCTGTGAACTCCACAAGAACTGCCTCAGTGTTCCTTCTCTGGATGCCCTTCACATTTACCAATGTTTTAATTAGGTGTACCAAAATGCCTTTATGGGCAAATCCATCCCCACCTCCTAAGCCTCTGGTGAAGCTTGTTATTTGTCGCATAAATTTCCAGCAACAGTATTAATTTTCACCCTGCACTTCCCCCCTTATGAAGCAAGTAAAACATAGTGATGGGCTTCTAATATTCATCCAGAGCCAGGTATTTGTTATCTCATTTCAGTTTCCTGTTGACTCAGTAAGTGGTACAGCTTTTGATTCTTGTTTGGATTGCTGCCTTTCCTTTTTTCAGGTTGTGTGGGGTTTTTTTTTTTTTTTTTTTTTTTTTTTTTTTTTTTTTTTTTTTTTTTGTTTTGTTTTGTTTTGTTTTGTTTTTTCTGGGTTATTCTTATTTTCTTTTTTTTTCCCCCACCCCCTTTTTGAAAGTAGCCAAAGTTATTTGCACCAGCAAACACTGTCTGTAACCAGAGACTGCTCATGAATGAACTTGTACATGCTGTTGTGACATCAGAACAGCACTTGCAGCAGCAACAGCATCAGAGCAAAGGGCCATCTGAGGTGGTGCTTGCCAGGCTTCAAACAAGATATCAGACTTCAGACTTTGCCACAGAGGAGTGTTTAAAGGCCCTGTGCTACAGGAAGCTTAATTTCCATCTCTGTCCCAAAAATCTGAAAGGGTAATGACTGACTGCACAGTTTGTCTAGTGAAGTTCCTGGTGCTGCTGTGCTTTCACATGCAATTTTTTCCTTTCCTGTCAAGTTCCTGTGTGGCACCACTATGTGTTATTACACAGCTGCTTCTCTTTACCCCAGAGAGGGAGCATTTCAGCAGAAGACAAAGCAATTGCTGTTCTTCAAGCATGTGAAATTCCCTGGGAGTGAAGAGCTTCTAATCTTCTGCCTTATTTGACTTTAAAATCTTTTTCAAACATCTGTAGATTTAAAATCCCAGGTCTGGATTTTGGTAGGGATGCATCCTTTAAATTATTATATCCTTGCAGATGACTACTTCTTTTCACCTCCCCCCAGACAGAAAAAAAAAAATAAAAATCTTACTGATCTCTTCTAGATGAAACAGAACAGACTTTCAGGCTTAGTATATCAGACTAAATGGTTGTAATTAAATGTCAGTATACTAAAGGTCATTTGTATTTGAAACTAAAAAATAGCCTTAAAATCCTACCAGATGTACTCTGACTGTTCTTGGGATGAGTTATATTTAATTTTAGTTTGTGTTCATTCCTACTGTAGTTTTTCAACTGACTTCCTCCATTTTCACCAGAAGATCTGATATAAGTGTTGTGGTAAAATTAGATATGTTGTGGTTTTGAAAGCAAAATGAATGAGAGGCTCCAAGTCAGAGATATAATTTAATAAGAAGAAAGGTAAAAAGGTAAAAGTAAAATAAAATAAATACAATAACACAAAGGATCACTGACAGAGTCAGAATACAACCTGAGCAGGATGGTGGAAGCAGTCCAGGTGAGATGCTCTTCCTGAAGCAGTGATCCTGTAGAAAGGTCTGGGAGCTCTGGTCCTCTGGGAATCCAGTGGGTAAGTGCCCACTGCACTGTCCCAAATCCCAGCTTATATCCAGGTGAGAATGCTTGGCTCCTCCCCCTGGGCAGAGCACCTCACAATAGCATGAGAAGTGTGAAATGTGTCCTTGATGGCCCATTAACAGAAATAACTCCTGGAGGGAGTTACCTGTGACTCATGGGCCATTAGCAGGAGACACCCCAGAAGTCATTAGCAGAAAACACCCCAAAGGCATTAATGGGCCATTAGCAGAAAAGGCAGGGGGCTTGGGAAAACACTAGCCCACCTGGTTTCAACAGTTCACGAAGATGGTGATAGAATAAATACTTTGTGTACATCCTACACTGCAACCCAGGACAAGATAATAGGTAAACAATCTATTATACAAACAAGACATTAAAAAAAAAAAAAAAAAAAAAAAAAAAAAAAAAAACACCACCAAAAACCACCAGGAAACACATCCATAAACCAAGTATCTATTTTTCTTTCAAGAAGGAAGATATATCATCTTGACAATTTCACATAACACAGAATGAGGACTGTGAAGTGACGCTGATGCAGCTCATTCAGATTAGCCATTTTTGGTGTGCAAGCTCCTTCCAGTCACAGAGAAAAGTCTAGTCATGAGCTGTTTCTGGTTTTCAGGATTAGCCAAGCCAAGCTTAGAAATGGCTCCTGCAAAAATCAAGCATGCTTATTTTTCCAGACTCTCAGGATTGGTCTTTGCGTACAGCTCACCTAAAAACAGTCTTCACAGAAAGATTCTCTGTACATACATGAAATTCCCTTTCCTGCAGTGTGAGCTCCATGGCTTGCCTTTATTTCAGCAACTTTATCTTTTTTAAAGTAGAGGGTTGAAAGTTTTTCCCCAATTGAGAATAAGTCTTTGACATCTTAGAAGGGTTGTCTCATGAATGGGACAAGTCATAGTCACAACTAGATTGGATGAGGAATTGGAGTGCTTCCCTAAATGATGGATATCAGATAATGAATCCAAATGAAGCAAAGACATAAATTTAAATAGGTTAATTAAAAGTCATTCAGTTTTGTATGAGATTCTCTGATTCATAGAATGATAAAATGGTTTGGATTGGAAGGTATCTTAAAGAGCATCTCATTCCAACCCCCCTGCCATGCCCAGGGACAGCTTCCATTATCCCAGGCTGCTCAGCCCCACCCACCCTGGCCTTAGACACTTCCAGGGATGGAGCATCCACAACTTCTTTGGGCAAAAGAGCTGAACAGGCTGTAAGAAGTGGTGAAAAGAGGCAGGAGTTTACTGTGTAGACATCTAACAAAGTTTTTTTTTTTTTTTATCTGGTTCACAATGCTGGATTCTACAAACCTCAGTTTCATATCTGGAAATCAGCTGCTAAACCTCAGGTGATGCCTGCTTTGGACACTGAGCTTGATTTGGGGTATTTTAGCTAGGAAGATTTAACAGTGATAACCAAAGCCAATTGCTTTTATCCCTCAGCATTTCCATCCTATTTTCCACCTCTCATATTAATTATGTTGCTATGGGACATGCTACTGAATGTGTATTTCTGACATATCCTGCATTTATTTCCTCTAAAAAAAGTTGAAAATATCATTCTAACTCCCATTTGAGCCAAGAGTAATTGCAGTTTGCTCATTAACAACTGTAACAAGCAAACTTGTGGAGGGAAGGGCCACACCAAGTAGAGCACAGAATACCTAAATCTGATGCCTTTTTTCTTCGTATTTTATAAACGTAATGAAATCTTTCTGGAAATTATAAGTGCTCATCTGATAACATTAACTCATAGTGCAAGAAATTATTAAGCCTTAGCTTAATTACTGTGCTATGATTCCACTGAGCGCAGCACAAGGAATCCCAGTCCCGCTGCTGGTGCTCGTATTCATTCAGCAAAATAGACTCAAATGTCTTTTCCCCCCTCAAAAAAAATGCAAATTCAACATTTTTTTCCAACGCTGAATAAAAGGATCTCAAACCTTTTTTAAAAGGCCACAGAGGACATTGCCTGCACTTCCTTTCCTTGTGTAAGTATTGTTCTTGTTCCAGCTCTTAAAAATATTATTTCTAGGGTATCATCACTGATTTTTAAGGTCGAATTTCATAGTGTCTAGTTTCCAGGTCTTGTTAAGAACGCCAAAATAAATATTAGGGTGTCTGCATGCAATCCTATGGAGTAAGTTAGCCCAGACCTGCTACCAAGTATCTTTATTGTACACTAGAAAAGTGCAAGTGATGGGAAGATTACATTCTGTTTGACTAGGAGATGCAAGTCTAGAATGTAGCACACTGATATAATTTCTAAGATTTCATAGTATATCACTTCACTAGTACCAGAACTGACACAGCAGAGAAAGTCTGAGGAAGTCAAAAACACAAACACCACAGGGAGGATAACTGTTAGGAGAACAAACTGTTGGGATAATACATAGGGAAGGCTTCGGGGGGGGGGGGGGGGGGGGGGGGGGGGGGAGGGAGGGGAACCAAACAACAAACCAGTCAAAAACTCCCAACAAAAAACTACTAAAAACCAAAGGGTGATATTCAGATAAAAGATGCCTTGGAGTGTAAAATTCCCTGCCCTGTTCATTAGCCAGCACCTTCACAGAGCTGCCTGTGCAGATGGATGCAAATGCTGTGCTCCATCACAGAGAACAGCACAGGGAAAGAGGGAGCATCTCCACAGCTCTGGTGGGACTGGGAGCTCTGCTTAGCAAAGCCAGAGCTTTTGGTCCTTTTATTAAAATGACAATAATTTGATAGTAATAAACATTAGGCTGTCACTGTAACGGAGCAGTTTGCAAATAATGTTGACATTATCTTATGCTTCATGTCAGAATGTGGGTCTGCCTCAGCAGCTGATTAACAGGGAAATTGGAGGAAATTCTTTAAATCTGACAAAGGAGCTTGGATTGCACTGGGAGTAATTTTTGTTTTCACCTGCTCCTTTTAAACCCTGGTACTGCTTTTTCATCTGTTTTTGTTTTCTCAGTTTTGTTTTTTTTCTTTCTTTCTTAATTTTGAGCATTTATGCAAAGCTGTGACAAGTTCTACATAAACAATAATGTTGTCTAAACTACTGCAAGTGCCATTTAAAGAGATTCTGGAGCTGGGTTTTTTTGTAGAAATACACAGTTCTGAAATAGGGAAGTTTTGCTTTTTGTAGTGAGGAGCTTTTTGGGAGTTTGGTTGGTTGGTTTCTGTGTTTTGGCTTTTTGTTGAAGTACTTTCATCATTAACTTCTGTCTCCCTGCTGTCATAGATTGTTGTTCCTACACAGTTCTGATCTAATACAAATGATGATCAGCCTTCCAGAATTAATTTTAGAACTGAGGGAATTATGGACACAAATTTCCCAATATCTTGACAGGGATTCCCTTTGTCACTGCAGCCCACCATTGTGAGCCAGGCAATCTGTCACACCACATCCCCCCCCAACCACATTTTTCCAAATCTTAAACTTGTCTTTCTTTCAGGATTTCCCAGAAATTCATCTGACTCTAACTGAAAAAGCACCAGGAAGATTTGAACTTTGCATTCATTTTATAACTGTGTATACAATTCAAATGCATTTCTTGCCACTGAAGATGAGAGTCAGAAGCAGGCTGCTGGATATTTATACAGATGCCAGACAAAAGTCATCAATTGTCTTCTTTTCAGAAGGCAAAATATCACTGTGTAATATCCCCCTTCAGAAGTGTTTGTGCTGGAAGCACATCTGGCTCATACTGGCTGCTGTGTGTGCTGAATGTGGAGAACGATGGATATTCCCACCTGTCCCTCCTCCCACATGGCTCACACAAATGGAGTACCCACCACCAATGTGCCAATTCCATGGGGTCAACAGATGTTCAGGTTAAATGGGACCCCAAGAGACCTCTATTGAAATTTCCTCCTCTAAACAAGGTCAGCTATGGGATCCTATAACACAGCTCAGTTTGATCCATTTGGATCTTGGAAAGTTCTAAAGATGAGAAGGCACAATTTAGCTGGGCAGTCTGCTCCACTGCCTGGCCATCCTCATAGGGAAAAAAAACCTGTTTCTATTCAGTGCGAGACTCTCATATCCTCCCACCACACATGGCTGGGAAAAGCCAGTTCCATCTTTCTGAGGACCTTGTCATAGGAGCTGCTGTGAGGTCCCCAAGGCCACCTCCTCTCCATACTGAGCACTGCCCATCCCTTAGCCTCTCCTCTGGGGCATTCCAGCCCTGGGCACCTCAGAGTCCTCCACAGAACTTGTTCTGGATTAGTCATGTATGTTCTGTACTGATCTATTTAACTCTTAGTTAAGTTAGCTGAAATATGAATTATTCACTGCTAATTAATTCCTGCCAACCTGGTCCCATGTGCTTAGACCTGTTCTTTGAATGGTAATAACCTGCCCTTTCTATCTCTGAATACCATGCGCAAGAGGATAGGATTTTTCTTCTTTCAGGATAAGAGATCCAAAGATATTGCCCAAGTTGGGCAGAGGTGGTCTAATCATTCAGCAACAGAGTGACTTGTCATAGTTGAGACAGCCACTGCACTCAGGGTGCTTCCATAAAAACCTCAGAGGACTCCAAGTATGACCACCATACTATCAAGAAGTCTTTCATACCTTTTCTACGTAGCAATCCTATGGGCTGCTCCACAGGGCTCTGGCTCTTTACCTCCTTCTCTTCTGGAGTTCCAGCTTGCTGCTTCCTGTCCCTAATACAGCCACCTAACCCTGTCTATCCCTCATACAGTGCCTTACCTTATCTGTCCCTCATACGACCTCCTGTCCCTTCATCCTCACAGCATAGCCAGCACACTCCAACTGACTCTCTACCAACTAGCTCACTCTTTTATTACATCCATCTGTGAGGGCAAGGCTGTGCCCACTCCTTGGTAATTAACACAGCTGCAATGTATCGGGGGCGGGATTGCCTTCAGCACTATCTCTGTCTGTCCTACCACAGTCACTTAGTCCTTGTCCAGCTTTGCTGGACTGGACCTCAAAAATCCACTTGTTTTTGCTGGCATGGGATGACAATGATGATTGAATTTGGATTGAGTGTCAGTAAGTACCCCCAAGAGGCACTTGACACCCTCTACAGGAAAGTCAGCAGCCTGTATTAAAAATCAATTAGCATTTTCACAACACAACCTTTGCTATACAATGTACAGTGACCTTTATAGGCCAGAGAAGAGTCAGTTTAATGTACTTACCATGTAATGCCAGGTGGTAATATCTTCCCTCACTTAGGTGGCTCATGATTAAACTCAATTATCTCAGCTACCAATTGACCTTTATCCATCTCCCACTATTTAGTGAATGGAAGTTGGTAAAAGCTAACAGGGTAGATACATCATGTTATGACAACATCTTGCAACTGGGAGTGAGGCATTTCTGATATGCAGTGCTATCAAGCAAATTTTGTATTCTTCCAGATAAAGGGGAACTTGTTGAGGTGCAACCAGGTTACTTTTTTGTCCTATTTGTACATATTCCTTTCCTCTTTTCACTGCCATGCTTAGTTGGAGGTGTTTAGTAGATAAATATTTTCCATTTATCCAGAGTAGGAAGAGATATTTATCACACCCACCTGGAAGTCCAGTAAACAAGGAGGGAATTTATCCTCCTTATTCACCTTTAGAGGCTTTATTTAAAGTACATCCAGTAGTTGATATTATGCAGAGCCACAGTGCAAGAAATGGCCTCTGCAGTAGTTGCTTATCTCCTTGCTGATGCAGTAGCTTCCCATGAGCCAGATATTTGCCAGCCCTGGAGGTCTGACAAAAAATGTTCTGAAGTCAGTAGTAAAATGAAGTATCACAGTACAGTCTCCTCTCATGTGCAACTAGATTACTTCATCTCATTTATCCTATTTTTAAATCCATGCTAGGGGAGGACTAGTTGATATTTCTAAAACACATATAATTTTTCAACCTCTTCAGTTCAACCCAAGGAGGAATTTATCATTTACAATTGCAGTTTCATTTGAATTTTACAAGGCCCCAGCATGTACATGACACATTTGCTCATTCTGATAAGACTTCTTGACAAAGTGTTTCTGTTTCTTGTAGATGTTCCCCATATTACCGTGTCCAGGATACCAGAGTTTGAAATCTGGTTTAAATGAAAGCTGATTTGAGCTCTCCCTGTGGAACAGGCTGTATTTAACTCTTCACTCCAGTAAAGCAAACACATCAATTAAAGACTATTTTTTTTTAAATGAAACATCACAACTTTGTAAATAATTGAGTATTTTACTTTTTTGGTTCTTCACCATGTCTCCTTTCTATTGAAATACTCTGGAAGCAAGGGAAGGGCAATTTTATCATGCCCCATTCCTGTGGATTATATTTTCTTCTCTTGTTGATTTTCACTCTTCTCACAGTTTGTCAATGCCTAATATTTTTTTCCCTATTGCAATTGTGATTTGGAACTCTATTTGGCAAAGCTCTCCTTAAGATGTTTTCATTTCCTCTCCAGGCTCCAAAGATGCCAACATATGGCCATGAAACACTGTCACTGAATTGCTGTCTCTTTTCATGGTAATTAGTTCAGACTTTTGGACTACATCTATCCTGGTTAATTGAATGGCACCAGGGAACATTCCCAGCAATGGGAACGTGATAGACTGTCCTGTTAAATGTTTCCTGCTATGATTTTGGCCCCATCCAGCTGGCACTCTCTCAAATACATCCTGGACACAGTTGGGGAGTCAGCGCAGACCCAGGACCATTCCCAGAAACCAGTTTGGATGCCCACCCTGTTTCCAAGGCTGGGAGAGTTTAACAGTACAGATACAGGCAAATCTGTGCCAAAGAAGGATCCCAGACACATGTAGCATAATTATCTAGCCATATTGTAACCCAAAAGCAGGTTTGGATTCTCCCTTTCTCTCTTTATCTGGAAAGAATAACGATTACTGACTTAAAAAAAAAAAAAAAAAAAAAAAAAAAAAGCTTGCATTTTGAAAACATGTTTAACAGGTAGCTTGGGAATCTCTATAATTTTCCGTGACAGCAGAATTGGTGCTGTTCATAAGTCTCTCTTACCTTCCAGCCATTGATTGCACAAATACATGCACATATTGTATCTGTGTACTGGACCTGCTCCACAGATGAATCAGGGCAAGCAGTGAAAGGGCTCCAATGCCCAGGAACGTGGCTTGTTGCAGCAATTGAGTGTTATATGATGAATAAGAAAGATAATATGGGGATGGTAATGAGGATATCTTGCTTATCATGGTTTAATACTGAACTGAAGAACTAGATACTCTCCCTCCACCCAGTGCAGAGCTCCCAAGAGATGCTCCATGAGAGACTCAGAGCCAGTAGTTTAGCCCAAGGTGGAAACTTTTATTTATGTTACCTCAGAAATGTGGCCATTGTCTGTATGTGCTGGTTGTAGACAAATTCAGAGTGGGCTACCAAGAGGCAACCATGACTCATTGTCTTCTTTAATCAAAAAATGTGGAGGGAAAAGAGGCAGGAACTATGTCTTGGTGAAACAATCACATATGACTGTATCTAGATTGAATTTTTGGGATGCTCAAGTAGTTCTTGTGGGATTTTCTGACTAATCAGATGGCAGATGTTTTCATGCCAAGATCTTTTTCTTCTCTCAGAAGACCTTGAGACAGCTCCCTTCCCATGGTCACATATCCATAGCTCCACATATCCCTTTTTCAAGTGAATGCATGTTCCCTTGAATAGAGATTTCTTGTAGTGAAAGCCTTCCTGTAGTGTGCATCAACCACACATTTATACAGATGTTGTGATCTTGACACCAAAAGTTGGTGTTGAATGATCTTAACCTGATTGTGAACTATCCCAATTTCAGTGTCCTGCCAGGAAATTTGCAGCAAAATTTCATGTCAGAATTAGAAAGATCCTGCAAATAAATTCCTTTTCATGGAATATGAAGTTCTCTTTTACATCAAATGAGGAGAAATTCTTCTATCATTAAAAATGGAACAAAAATAGTTTTTCAATTCAACCTATTAATATTAACATTGTGAAAGAAACTCTGTGCTCCAGAGATGTACAGTTCAATGTCCCCAGAATGTAATATCAAGGATAGCAGCTATTATTGATTAATTTCATTACACAGGGTACAGTGTTCACTTTGGAGAGTCACTCAATACTAGTTATCAAAATATATGCAGAGGACAAGTAAAGGTTATAAAACTGCCTGGAGAACAGAGCTGGCAAAGGGAACTCTCAGCTGTGAGTCCTGTCCATGACTTAGTACTGCTAATAGTGCAAGCATGTGCATATTAGAAGCCCCATTGATCATCAGGAGCTGCACTTCAAGTCAGAAATAACAAAGGTAGTGAGACAAACACAGAAAATAATAGCCCATTTATCTGGGTAACAGAAGCAAACTGTGAAGTTTGAAAGTCACTGGTAGAACAGTTTTATTTTACTCAGGTAGTAGCTAAAGAGAAGAGAGGAAGGAAAAATGGTGTCTTTCCTCTATGTCTGAGGTTGGTACTGCAACAGGTACAACTGCAAAACCACATATTTACTTTTTAATGCTATTATTATTGTTCCCAGTGTCCTTAACGTCTCTACATATATAGGGTTGTCTTCACCAATGGGCAGTAACTTCCACTGCAAATTGCAAAAATAATTTTAGCAATTTACTATCTGGAGGGCAAATTTAAGGATTCTTTCTCTGAAACAAAAATGCTCTAAAGCCACAGGCCATTTGAGAAGTCCTTCTCTGCTTTTACCACCTTTCCTTTGCATTAGAAACATTGATCTGTAATGGTCACTTACCACATTTTGTTCCAGCTGATCTTCCCACTACAGCTGAAAGACCTAATGCCTTATGATAATACAAATGAATAATAGCTCTTACACACCAACTAAGAATTTTGGATTACCTTCCACTTTGGTAGAAACCAAACCCCTCCCTTAACAAACAACAAATAAATAAACAACAAAAAACATCCCTTCCCTAAAAATCTTAGTCTCATTTCTTAATTTTTAAAATTTCAAACTTATTAAACTGCCCAGAAAAATCAGACTATCTGGAAACTTTTTTATACATGATAATTTTAAACTAAACTATGGCAATTTCACTCACTTTACATGGTCATTTCCAGTTATTTGAGGTGACAGGGACAGTGAACTGTGTCACCTGGGTGATGGATGTGTTGGACATCATTCAAGTTTCCTCTTGCCAGCTGAAATGAGAATCCCCTCCTCTCCCCATATGGATGTAGTCAGCCGGCTGCCTGCAGCTGGGGGCTGCTACACCCACCCAATCACACCAACCTGCATGGCTCATGAAGGATTAGAATTCCATTTTTTATTGCTAAAGAAGAAAGTTAAGGAAAGATGGCCAAGGAAATGGAAATCAGCACACTGAGCTCTGTGGCCACCTGTGTTTGACAGGCTTGCAGGTTCATTTAGCTGGAGGAAACACATGATTCACTGGATTACAGTGAGAAGATGGAAACTTGAACCCACCTGAATCCTGTAAAATTACTTTTCCTCATGATGTGGCAGCTTTGTCATCTTTTACTGTGACTTATGGGAGATAACAAACACCCTCTACTGGGAGGCTACTCTAACTCTCCTATTGATTTTTTTCCACTGCTGTGTGCTTGTTTAATAAGAAAAATGTTGTTCAAAACTGAGTCTGATAATCTTAAATATGTTATTTACTTTTTGAGAGGTGATCAGGATTATGATTAATATGGTAAATAGCTCAAACCTAATAGAGCCAATGCTTCTTTATTTCTCACAGTGGTCCAGTCCTGGTGCAGTGAACAAAGTAACAGCCAAGCCTGAATTAAACACTCTCAGCTTTCATGTTTGTGGATTTGATTTATTTATTGATATCTATGTATAGGCCTCCATTCAATCACAGGAACTAATGTCATCTTGCTACATAGTTGGAGATGAAAACGTCAGCTGTCTGCCAGGTACAACCTCCTTTCACAATTCCCGTGCCCTTTTCTGGGGTCAGGCAATTCTGGAACCCCTCTCTTTTGATGATCAGCTGAGAAACTTGGTACTTGTTTTCCTGTGAGTGTATCAGGCACACCTTTTACAGGGAATATGTGATGGTTCTTGTGTCTTGTTTGCACTGTGAGGCTGTGACAGGCACCTCAGGTCACCAGCACAGCCCAGGAGGAAGAGCACAGATGAACCACATCAACCTGCACTGATCACTGTCCCTCTCTCCTCTTCATTCCTGCTGCCCTTTTTAACTGAAATCACATCCCACCCATGCACCAAGACCTTCAGCAACTCCCTTAGGAGTCGCCCTAGGATGGGACCAGGCCCCCATCAAATACCTCTTGCATCCTTCCACTGGGAATGGGGATCATTTACCATGAGACTGCAGAAGATGAGCCTCTCCTTGGCAGTGCAGGCACGATGGATTCCAGCCTGGCAGTCTTGCCCTTCCTTGCTGGCTCTCAGAAGGGTCTCCAAGGCCCCTGCCAGCCATGAACCTGTCATAAGATGCTTTTGTGGTGTCTTTTGTGTGGAATATACGGCAACAGGAGTTCCCCTTGCTATTGATTAGCAACAGCTCAATATAAAACTGTTTCAGGTAGAAGAGCTTTACTGGAACTGCAGTTTTTCCTGGTGTTGCTGACTCCCAAAGACAGAGCACTGCTCATTGCTCTCTTCCTGAGCTCATCTTCCCTTCTCTTCAGATCACCATGTACATTTGTCTTGTTGTGCAGGACCCTACAGACACCAGTGCTTGCTCTGATTTTCCTCTTGGCATCCCAGCTGAGCACTGATAAGTTGTCTTGTCATGCTGAACTACTGCTTTGTTTTGATTTTTTTTTTACACAGTGATAACAGTATTTCCCAACATTTTACCTTGAAATTGGAGCTGGGCCCAAATGGATGGAAAAAAAAGCCCCCCCCACTGGTAAAACTTCTTTGTTAAAATGGAAAAATAAATAAAAAAATAAGTATTGAATAAGACTTTATAAGGTAATTTTCATAATGGAATTTATCTACAATGTGATGTGGTTTACAGTTACAATTTTAAATTGGTGGTGGTTTTTTACACTGTCAAAATGTAAGAAGTTTCCTAACAACTTTAATAAACCATCTGCTCAGAATAGCAACATTTCTACCATGTTCAAAATAGGATTGGAAAGATACTCAGTCAGTCTAAAAGCCTAATCAGTATTTATTTTTCTTATTGATGCTGGGAGGAATTTCTGATGTGTTTTGTGAATTTGTACCAGGAACATTTGACTCTTCAGTCAGGATTCATTCTGCATAAGGAAACAAGCACAAGTAAGTTGTTAAGACATCAGTGACACTGTGTTGAAGTCATGAAGAAAAACGAAAACCCAGAATAACTCATGATTAGTGGTCAGCCTTCCCAGAAAACTATGATTAAAAACATCAGCTGCAGGGGGAGTTTTGTGTGCTTCAGTTAGCTCACTTTTCTCGTTTAAAAAGAATAAAATATACATCAGAAAAGCACCAATACAAAAATGAAATTGAGGAATATTCTAAGTAGTTGAGCATATGTTTAGTAAGTGCTGCTGTGATCAGTGAAATGTATGTGGTGAAACATCCTCTCTGGCTCTCATGTCAACATAATTGTTCTCATTGTGTTTCTGTGGATGGAGAATCCACACCATGCCCTTTCCTGGTGGATTTTTGGTGCCTAAATTAGACCTGAAGTTGAGGTTCCTTGAGGATGACACTAACTTGGGTCTTCCTTTATGTATTTCTTCACAGCATAAAGAAATTTGGTAATTTAAATTTAGATTCCTTGCAACAATCGGAAGGTAGAAAAATTTAATTCATTTCCTACTCTGTCTTTTCTTGCCCCAGTGACCCTTCCATCTTGCAAACATTTACCCCTTGACCTATCTGCTCCTTTATCTTACATATCTTCAAAGAAAAAAAGGAAGAGAGAAATAAAATATAAACAAACATGAAAAGAGCTACCTTCCTTCTCATTTTCAGCTCCTTGTCCATCTCTTGTTTTTATTAATGTTGCTGTCTAAAATAATAATCTGAATTTATTTGCTACAAATAATCCCACAGCTCTGCTTAACTTTCAGTTCCTTAGCAGTGTTCAAATTTAGGTCTCATCTATCTAACAGACTATCTATCTTTCCAAATTAAAGGCTTTTGTAGCCATTCTGACATCCCTGCCCAGGTTTTGATCAGCTCTTGGTTTCATAAGCAGGAAACTTGCCTGTCACCCTGTACAAGCTGACCTTTCTCTTCTCTGTGTAAGTCACTGCTGTCAGGCCACTGAGATCACATCATGACGTCCTTCTGTGATTCCCTCAGGATTCTCTTTCCTTATTGCAAGAAAACCAAAACAAAGCACCTGTTTGCCTGAAATGAACCAAATGGACTGAAGTGAACCATCTCCTCAGCCTCTTTCAATCAGGATCACAATGTCAGATCCTGCCTCTTCACCCACAGTCTGCCAGCTTCCACTAGTTGCCCTCTCCCTTAATGCCGTTTGTTTCCCATAACAAATGGCAAAATTCATGGCCTCATCCTCCTTAAATACCCTCAAAGTCCACCCTTATGATAAGCCCTACAAAGGATTTAACACTCTGCAGCCACCCCCTCTGCAACCTGGATTTTTGCCTTTGTTTTCTTGGTTTTCCTACTTCTACCCAGGAGTTCAGTTTCAACTTCACTGAAAGCAGTTTTGGGGTAGAGCCTTCATTGCTTCCTGCTTGGAAAGCAGTCTTGACTTCTCAGTGTGAGAATTTTTCCTCCAAAGGTCCCAAGTCTAACTTCATGTGGTTTTGCATTTTATATTTTATGTTTTGCTGTATGATTTTAATCTCAGAACATTTAACGTCAAACTGGATAGACTATAAAACTTCACAGTCACCCAAAATACTGTTCTGGATCTGTAACAGAAGCAGCCCCATATTCATGTTTCTCTTGGACTCTTCCTCAAGCTCATTGAGGCTTTCCCATACCTCCAAACTTTGTGGGAAACAGCCCTGTCAAAACTCACAAGCCTTTTTCTTTTGACCTTCTTTTCATTATCAGATCCATTCAGCCAGTGCCTTTTCTTTTTATCCTTCCCTCCCTGCCTGAATGACTCATTTGTTGTATCCCTTCTGGCATTTAACTTCAGAGTTGTCTGGGCAGGGACTCTGTTGCTCTGATTTAACTTTATAGGATCCGGTTCTAAGGAACGCAGATCCTCAGTGATGGTCTTGCAGCAGTCCTGTTTTCCTGGTGAAAAACCTTTTCTCCTTTTCTCTCTCCTATAGCAAGCTGCTCAAGAAGTGCCCAAAAATATATTAAGCATACAGCACAATAATGTATCCCAAAAGAATCTGATTTAAGGCCAAATCTCTGTTTTTACTGTACATTTTCCTGTTGAGGAGTTCAAGTTAAGGACAAAGTGTCACCCTAAATATACCATCTTTGGTTATCTCCTGTCACAGACTTAATCTCATTTTAATGCAACTTACTTCGACATGCAAAAAATAAAGGTCACTTCCTTCTACTAAGAAGAATTTGTATTTCTTTACTTTTAAGAATGACCTTATTCTACTGAAGAGAGAGACAGGCAGCTGAGGAGTCTGGAATAGTTTATTCCAGAGTTTATCAAGCATGGTGAGTCTGCCATTGACAGTCCTCAAGCAAATGCAAAAGGGGAAAGGCGGCTGCACCTGGTGGTCTTCAGAGATGTGTCTGAGCTGAGTGTAGGTGTTCTTCTGTCTAAGGACCTGTCTGGTCATCAGTACTGATAAGGCACAAACTGGTGATGCAAGTGCAGATGGAGAAAGCATTGGGTTAGGAGTGATGGCTGCATTATATTCATGAAGATACAGCTTTGTGTTCTTGATGGTGGGAGGCTTGGACAAGGTAATGGAGTTTTGCTTTAAGGAAAGGGAGTGAGGGCACAGAAATGGGCGTTTGACTCAACTTACATGTGTAAATTGTCCAGAACAGGGCTCAGAATGGACCTACAGCTGTGCTGGTATCCAGACAAGTCAATGCTGAGAAACCCTTGTTTAGGTGCAATGTTCTTTCAGAGTACACCACAAACTGACTGAGGAGTTTGAGGTGATTTACCCTTCAGCCTGTGTGCTGGCTTCACCAAGGTTCTGTTCTCTACCTTGAATAAGAGATGATGCTGACATGCAGGAATTATGGGGAAGGCTGCTATCTGCCCCTGTACCATGAAGATGGCACTACATTAATTCCAGCAAGGTAAACAAGGAGAGGAGGAGCTGTCACTGGGGAATTGTAAGGCAATCTGGTGTGAAAGCTGCCTCTCACTCCTGCAGGAAGTGGCTCTTCAGAAGTGCCAGGAGAATTTAAATAAGAGTGAGACAGAACAGCTAAAATATTTATTATCAGACAGCTTTTAAAATTAAAAATAAGGGAAAAGGTATATTAAAAGAAGCACCATGAAGACAACACAAAAAGACAGGTATTTTTAAATATCCTTAGGAGTATGAAGAGACAGTGAGTTTCATATCATGGTATTTTTCAGTGTCAAAACGAAAATGGAATGAAATAACTATGCAATGTCAGGAATTACCTCTTCCATCTTAGGTTTTATTGTCTTTGAAAGCCTTTAATAAACAAAATTTTTTGAGACTATAGTCTTTCCTCCCTCAAAATCAGGGTTTCATATAAAAGTTTGTTTTGCAATGTTCCTTTAAGCCTCAGCACTGTATTTGTGCATCCTGTAATGACTGGGTCATTGTGCAATATCTGAACTATATTGAAATCACAGTAAGCCAAAGGATGAGTTAGGGAAATTTGCATCAAGGTTTTCATGTTCCCCAGGTCACCATCTCTGTGCTTGGTGACTTCAGTGATTGAACCAGAAATGGGTCATTTGCTATTTAATACCTTCATTATTGGCAGGGAAATTTCCTTTGTCTTTAGGGACTAGCTAGAATAATGGAATTACTGAAATAGGATGAATCTTCACAAGACAAAGTAAAAAGTTGTTTCCCAAGTTATTACTTTTATGAGTAGAAAACAGAAGTAGTAGTAATAATAATAATAATATTTATAAGACTAACAATGAGACTCTAGTAAATTATACAAGATGTGGCTCCTTTATGAAAAGGCTCAAAGGAGCCTTTTTCAAAAAAAAAAAAACAACAAACCCAAAAACCACCAGAACCCCAAACAACCCAAACTCAAACAGAAGTAAAGAAAAAATCCCAATGTATTTCTAAATATTCTGTGGTCAAGTGACATAACCTGTTGAACTGAAGCCTGGAAAAGTCAATGTATTATGAAAAGTGACACAATCCATAAAAACAAGTGTCATAATCAAATTTCTTTGCTCTGGTCATAGGCACATTCAAATTTGTTCTACAAGAAAGAAGTACAGGAGGTCCTGAAAAGCAGAACTTCTTTCCAATTTCCATGGCATTGAACCCAGCAGATTGATGATTTAAACAAGCTATCTAGATTTCCAACTAGGTATGCAATCAGAATATAAATGCACTGGAAATTTTTTATTCATGCTACACTGAATTTATCTCACCATGAAGACACTTTGCAATGTCCTTTTCTCAGGATCAGTGCTGAAATGCCGTTCTTGGTAATGCTTTGCATAAAAAAAGGATATTCTATGAAACCTGAAGCTGGCTCTCCCAGCAGGTAAAAGAATCAGCCCTGATGGAGGATAAAGTAATAAAGGATACAACACTGGAAATATCAATAATGTCTTTTGCTTTGTGTGTGTGAAAAGGAATGGGAGAAGCTATTTTAAATTACTTAATTAAACATAAAGAAAATGGATGTGCTGGCAGCAGCTGTGAGGCAAGGATGTCACGGATGGGATTGACTACTAATCTCAGTTCCTGCCCATACTGCTCTTTCAGAACTATTGCCTCGTAATGGCTAGAAGATCATAGAATCATAGAATGGTTTGGGTTGGAAGGGACCTTAAAAATCACCAAGTTCTAAGCCCCTTTCCATGACCAAGCACCTTCCACAAGGGCAGATTGCTGAATTTCTGCTACTGATTGGAGAAAGATTTCAACTGACAAATATGCTAGAATTACAGCAACAGTAATAGTACTGCTCCTCTTTTTTTGCCTTTACCTGCCCTCTTGCAGTACTTGCAGTTATTGTTTAGGGAAAGGAATCATATCAGTCAGTATAACAAAAGTACTGCAAATCCTTACCTGCACAGTCCTACATCAGTTTAAATCAAACTTATTTCACATTCAGATAGCTAGGAATAATATCTAATGAGATGCTAAAGCTGATGTTTTGCAGTCCACAGAGAACTTGATGGGAGTTTGCACAGACTCAGCACATCACAAGGTGATGGGTGTTGCCAGATCTGTGCAGGGACTCTCATCTCAGTGGTGCCTGTTGAATACAAATCATGGCCATGTTACCTGAGATCTGTAATTCAGCCTGTGAAATCTCTGTAAGTGTTACAGGGAATAATAAACAAACAAATAAATTACACACACACACACAGGCGACATCCCCTGGTTTAGTCCAAACCTCTTTATATTGTATAGAAATGGACCTGATAGGGCAGCAATTGGAAATTAAGAAATGACCACATATAAGACCATGAGATGACACTTGTCTGGCAGTACTCACAACAAAATGATGCCCATGTGCCAAAGCTGGTTCATCCTGCCCCCAGGTTTTGGATTGAGGAGTCTGGATGGGGAAGTTGGTGATCTATGGTCTGATATTCTGAAATTATGTTTTACTGCTTCTCAAGGGGAAAAATAATAATTGAAAATTATCTGTGATGGGATATCTATCGAGCCTGAACTCTGGAGCTGTGGAAACCCTGGGAAGCCTGAGAGCATGGTGGTCTGGTACCTATCAGACAGGGAGTTTTGGCTGTTGAGGATCCATGACACAGCTCCATGCTCAGATCTTGTCCTGTCTGGCAGTTGAGCTGTCAGGAAACTGGAAATTATCAGGAAATTTGGTAACATGGTGGACAACAAAATGGGCTGAAATGTTGGAATTAGACAAATCTGTAGATTACCTATGAGAATCCTGGAAAATTAACAATCTTCTCAAAGTTGCACAATTTTGAATAATTCCTAAATTCTGATAAGACAGAAAACTAAAGCCTTGCTTGCTTTGGTTACATTCTTTTTAATCTACACTTCTACAGTAGGGGAAAAAATAAAAAAGGAATTCTCCTTTTGTCCAGCCATTGCCAAATAAATAATATTAAATACCATTATTGCTCAGACTGGTGTCCTTGGTGTTAATGGAATCCATTGTCTTTAATGGAAGTAAATTCGGACTCATCTGCCATTTTCCAATTTCTGTTCATTGATGTATCACCCACAGGAATTGCTAAAATGTTGCTAAGAGGTAGATTAGCAGAAGGGAAATGGAGATGAGATCCCATATGGGTGAGCTTCACTCACCAGAATACATAATTAAGTGTTTATCTGCTTTTGCTGGCTACAGAGCTATCCCGAAGTCTTTAAAAGGTTCACCCCGGTCCTGATTAATCAAGGTAATCACGGAAGATAAGTCAATTAATCTATCAGATTTTTGTCAATGGTGATATTAATAGAAAAGAGGAATTGAAGATATGAGTTTTACCAACATAATTTTAAGATGGCCATAGACGTGTTTCAAACGTGTTATCTCTCAGAAGACGTGAGAAATACCAATACTTCTTGTTATGTACAAACTCTAAAAAGAGAAGTTTTGTCCTTCCCCCTAGAGACAATTATGGCTCTTTATTGACCATGAAATTTTATGGCCATTGTACTTTTGTTCCCTGTTGCTTTTGCATGCAGATTACAGCCAAACCTCAAGGGCATGTAGGCAGATTAAACACAAAGAGTAGAATTCCTTTTCCTCTAATGATATGACAATATTTACATATGCAATCTTGTAATAAAGGATATCAAAGTGCTCAATTCTTCACACCAGATTTTGAAGAAAAGAGGGATGCATGCAGAAGTTGGTGGTGTTTTTAATAGCTTTATGGACACCCTCTGCAGGAGGCCCCACCTCTGCTGTTAGCTGTATTCAACTTCGATGATTCTCCACATTCTCTATGTACAAGATTAATTAGTTATCCCACAGAAGGTTCCTGTTTTCTTTAATTTGGTAATACATCCATCTGTCAATGCAGATTTTCTCTGAAATCCTCTGCATCTGTGAACTGTCCATTTTCAAATAACCTTTTTAACTGTGGATTATCAATCACTTTGTATTTTACTTCAGACAGATTAGGACCTGATATCTTCCTTTTACTTCAGATACAGATTAAGATCTGATATCTTATTTTGGTTTTGGTTTGGTGTTTGGTGTTTGTTTTTGTATTTTTTTTTTTTTTTAAATCAAGTATGGTTCAGTATAACCTAAAGATATTTTTAATCCATTTATGTTCTTTAAATTTAACTCAGATTTCTCAGCATTCCTGGAAATCCAAGTTACTCAGTTATAGTAACAGAATATGTTTGTATGTATATATATATGTGTATATTTAATGACTGCTATATAATTACAAAAATATTGTTGGCATTTATCAAACTTGTTTAATGAAATTTGCTCACATCTCTTTAGACTTCAAACTGGGATGAGTCAAAGGGACCTCCTTACCCCTTCCTTTTGTCTGGAGAAAAGCTCTCTGGTAGAATTTGCTGTGCTGCCTCACCTCCCCCTGCACAAGGAGAGATTGAGGGAGCTGAGGGGCTGCTGATGGAGGCTCTGAGCAGTGGTACCCAGCCCTCCATCTGCTCGAGGTTGTTGCTAAGGAACGTCTGCTGCAACTAACAGCAGCACCTTCCCCCACCTGCTCCCACGGCAGCTCCAAGGGCTCTGCTCTCTCTCCTTGACTCCACAGCCTGGGAAGCACCAGATGCTGCAGGGTCGTGTGAAAGTTTTTCTCTCACTTTCCCTCCTCCTTCCCCAGTCACTCTTTTAATCCTCCAGAACTGAAGCAGCTGCTGCCAGCCCAAGAGGAAGCCTGCCCAGCCTGCTCCCTCCCAGCCGTGCCAGTGTCAGTCCTTACAGAGCTTCTCCCTCAGGCTCCTTTCCTCACCTACATTTCCATGGTGCAGTAAAGCACAGGCCTTCAGACCCAAATGCTTTGTGCACAGATTTACAGAGAAAAGGTAAGAATTCAGGCAGCAGGTTCCCTCCTCTCCACAAATGGATGATCTAGTCCCTCACAAGAGCTGTGACTTGGATGTCATAATTCATGTGTGCTTGGAGAGAAATGAAAAAGCATGTGTCTGACTGTCCTCATACTTTAATGATTACTCTGTTTGAAATAATTATATCCTTTTTGATATTTTTGGAAGGTCTGTGGCTGATGGTGTGAGATATGATTTTATAAGAACAGAAGAGCTGACCACTCATGATTATGAAATGATATACAGTTGAGTAAATATTCTTTATCTCTACTGAGAGCTAAGAAAAAGTTCATAGGCAGAGCACCCTACTATGAATAATCTTCTTATTTCTAATGCCACCCAGCCGTGCAGACTTAAAGATAAGTACAGATGAACTAAGAGAGGCTGAAGTTATTAAATGTAATGCAAATGGACCTTAAATTCGGTGAATCAAAATTTTGGATTAAATTTTTTCCTTTAATATGCTTAAATTGCCACCGTAGCAGTTCTATTTTCCTCATCAAGTTAGTTAAGTGGGAGATGAAATGATGCAAGTTCTGATCTATCAAGGAATCACAGCCTGTGAGAAGAAACAATTGAAATATGGAAGTGGCTGTTGCAAAGCCAGACCTTGTGCCAGGATGAAATGGAGACTTTTATTCCTTAGAAATTCTTCTGAAAGGAGGTTTGTATTTCCAGTGAAACAGTGTTACCCACCATAATCTGACATTTCTTTTGGCTTCAGATCCTCCAAGCCATTTTATCTATAACTTTGGGACTCACAAAAAGGAGCATCCAACAGCTGGGGGAGGAAGAGGTTTGGAAGGAATATGATCTAGATTGAAGATATATTATAAATTTATATGAAACTTCCCAGCTGATGACGTTTAATGGAGCCCATTGTATGGGTGGAACTGTTGGGAGTCCTGGAGGGAGTGGGAAGGCTGGAAATCTGCTTCTGAGGGATTCTGGAAAACCTATGGACAACATGGACTTTGTCTGCAAACATGGTCTTGGGAGAACCTGCCAGGTCTCTACTTTCCCTCCCTGGCCAGGGCTAGGGGTCTGAAGCTCTCTCCTGGAGTTGGTGGTCTTTGTAGCCAGGATTGTGTCCAGAGATTCACTGCTCATGGGAAACACCACTTGGAGTGAGGGGAAATAGGGACATCCATGGCTAGGATGGATTACTCCCTCCTGATCTCCCATCTATCTGTGAAAAACAATGTTTATGAAAAGTCATTTTCTTTTTTCTATACAGTTTTTAGTACCTCAGCAGTAAGAAAACAAACCAAACCAAAACACACAAAATATAACCTGTTTCCAACCAGGCATAGACTGATAACATGCAAATGGCAACACTTAAAAATCTAATCATCTTCATAAGAGAGATTCCACTAGAGGAATCACAAAGGCTGTGGGCTTTTTTATTTCATTCCCATTTAATTTCCTTTCATTTTCAGTAGTATCTCTGTTAAAAACATCCCAAATTAATGTGACAGTGCAAATTTAAATTATCACTGAAATCAACAAAATTATCTGAAAGTTTTGGCCTTATATAAAAATGCTTCTCTTTTTAAAACCAATTTAGTCTCATCTGTGCTGTCCAGAGTTATTTTTCCATGCAAAATAAGGTGTGTGAGTAGTTTGCCTCTGGTTACTATCCTCATGAGTCAGATGTCCTCATGTATAAGCAGGTTTGGGGGCTATAAACTCTGTGGCTCTCCCTTTAATTGAATCAATGAGTGTTCTGCTACTAATTTTCAGCGGGAAATGGTTTTTCTAATGAAATGTTTCATATTTTTAGGGCCTCTCCAAGTCAGCATGAGGGTTCTTTTCATCTTGGGAATAGGTTGAGCCCAGCCTTAGACTAGACAGGAGTAACAAGTCACCTCTGTAAGCATATCCTTCAAGAAAGCTGTACTGTGTAGAGCATCTTGGTTTAGCTACTAAAAAAAGAGAAACAATCCAAAGAGAAGCATCTCTGCCAGAGATTGTCATGGGGATACCCCACCTGCCCTCAAAGAGCTGAGACATGGATCCAGGGCTCTGGAGAATACTGCAAAAGGATCCTAAAGATGGTTTGTACTGGGCTTTTTTGCATCCAGAGCAAGACAACAGCATTTGTGACGCTGAGCCAAAGCAATTTTGCTTTCGTGGTCTTTGCCCTATGCCAGGAGGCTGCATTGCAACCAGAGCAGCTTTCAAATCTCTGTCCTTCACCCTGTTGCTTTGGGAAGATCTGTGCTTTCTTAGTCACTGGGGAGATGATTTTTCTTCTTTCCTGTTTTGCTTATTATAGCTTGTTATTCGATGTCATCAGAGAATAGGGGATTGACATGTTTATGTTTGTTATAATTTTTCTTCAATTTCACTTTTTTTTTTTTCTTTAGGATACATTGATTATTAATACGGCAAAAAGTCTTGTCTATTTACCCATTTGTTCATCAATTAAATTCCCAGGTGTCCAGTGATATTTGTGTTCAGGAAAAAAAGAGAATCCCAACTACAATCACACAGAAGTGTAAAAACTGTAGCTAAAATATCAGTCTAGGTGGGTGGTGAAGATAATTTGGCCATTCCAGCTCACACCCCACAATGAACCAGGGCTCTGGATTTTGTTTCTAGTTGCTCTGATACTCCTTCCTCTGTTGCAAAGATACAAAACAAAATAATTGTGTGTTAAAGCTGCCAGCTCCTTATTCCCTATCCCTAACTAAATCCCTCTAATATTCATGCTAAGGAACTGATTGTAGGGTGTGCTGTTGGTTGGTGCTTTTTTCCCCCTTTTTACCATCTGTCTGCTGTGAATTCATCTGAAATCCCTGGCTTCACCAGCCAAAATGTTCTCGGCAATGCAATTTTTTTCTCTTCTAATTATCCTTTTAATTTTATTCTGCTCAACTCCCACACCTCCTCCCCCTTACCAGATTGTTTATATTTTTCCAAAGAGCTTCTGAGAATTGCTTATCCTGCTCTTTTCACCTTTTTTCCTGCTCCTTATTCCAGAAATTACTTTCTTGTACACTCCCTTGCTATGATCTTGCAGGAGTGAACATGGATCACAACCTTCACCACTGTTTCTGACAAATTCCCCCGTGGAGATTGTTATCTGTGATATTGAGAGTATTTTCCTCTTACTCAGACCTCTCTGATCTGCATTAGCAAGTGGGACAGATTCCAGTGATTATGAAGAGGTTTGGTACAAACGAATAGTACTTTATTTGTGGAGAGAGATACTGCATCCAATGACATCACCAAGCTCCACAAGAAGCTGCTAACTGAGAACTGACTCCAAACATGGCTGTAAAGGAGTATTTGAGTGGCTGGAAAAGTACAGCCTGGGAAGAAATCATGGGGCTGGTCCTGGGAAGAGTATATGCATGCAAGATTTAGTAATGAAACTGTCATCTTCCCAGCCTGGGGGCTTGATCTGGGCATGCATCCAGACAACTAGCACAAGGAATAGGTGAGATTGAGGTGTCTGGCTCCAAAATCTCATTCCCCTCACTTGCTTTTAGGTTCATTCAAGACTGGTGACATTTTACCTCTCTTGCCTCTTCAAATTTCCTCAGCCTCAGCCGAGCCCTCTCTGAGCCCCTACCTCTTGTCTAAATGTAATCAGGGAGCAGGCAGCACGAGGCTGGTGTCTCCTGAGGAGCTCTGTGTAGTTTTCAGATCTTCCTTAACGTGCAGTGACAGAACTAGGTTCCCCAAGAAGCTATTGCTGGTGGTTTTATGTAATAGCCAACTCCATAAACACATTTGTAGATACCTATAAAAAAACCTTTGCTGTGGTGTCTGCATGTGAACTGCTATGCACTTCATGTAACATATATAGAACACAATATATGTGAGGTATTCATAACAAATACACTGTCAGTTGTACATAAATAGCCAATATAATATAATATAATATAATATAATAATATGTGTTTTATGTAATACTGTTTAACCCCAGCTGGCAACTAGGTAGCACACAACCACTCACTTCAGTCCTCCTCTGCTCCCTGTGGGATGGCAAAGAGAAACAGAAGAGTAAAAGTGAGAAAAGTCGTGGGTTGAGATAAGGACACATTAATAAGTAAAGCAAAAGCCATGCACACAAACAAAGAAGAACAAGGAATTCATTCACCACTTCCCAAGTTCAGGCGGGTGTTCAGCTGTGCCCAGGGAAGCAGATCTCCATCACTCACACCAGTTCCTTGGGAAGACGAGCACCATCACTCCAAATCATCCAAGATCATTGAGTCCAACCATTAATCCAGCACTGCCAAGTCCATCACTAAACCTTGTCCCCAAGTACCACATATACAGTGATTCCACCACTCTCTTGGGACTTTCAAAAACAGTAACAAGGGTCTTGTCAACGTCATCACCCAGCTCTCATCACCCTAAATTGTATACCCTGTGATCCCATGGACTTCAACATGTTCAGTTAGTTTAAGTGATTCCTACTCACATCTTCCTCTGGAGAGGTCAATGTTGCCTTCCCACAAAATCTGCTGGTGGGATCAGGGGTCTTGAAGGCCAGAGAACAGACCTTTTGAGTGAATTTGGCAGAGTAGAAATGAAACTTTGCTTTTCAAGTCCATCCACCTGACATCCAAATATTTCATTGTAACAAACACTCAAACTATTGCAGTTCAGAGATATTTCATAGAATCAGAGAATCATAAGGTTGGAAAAACCTCTAAAATCATGGAGTCAAATCATCAACCCAGCACCATCACCATGTTCACCACTAAACCACATCCTCAAATCCAAAAGTTTTTTGAACACATCCAGAGGTGGTGACTCCATCACTTCCTGGAGCAGCTTGCTCCAGTTCTTAATTCTTAAGAATTTTTTTCCTAATATCTAAGCTAAAGCTCCTTGGGAAAACTTGAGGCCATTTCCTCTCATCCTGTCACTTGTTAACTGGGAGAAGAGACTGACACCCACATCACCACAACCTCCTTTCAGCTTGATGTTGGATTATGTCTCTCTAAGCTGCTGTGGTGGATCCCAAAAAGATAGTCCAGAGCTTTTCACTCCTCCTCAGGTTGGTGTCCTCACTTCTATTCACTTTCCCTTTAGGCACCATGTTTCCCTTGATAGCTGAGCTGTCCCTGTGATTCACATGTTGCTTTTTTTGAACAGTAAGATTTACCATTTGAAAAACAGAAAGGACATAACTTTTTCAGATGGTTTTCTTTAATTAAAAACCAAACAAATCAGTAGAAGTAGACCAACCCTCACTGGTGATATTTTCACTGCCCATTATGTTCAAGCTCAGGGACATTCTCTGAGGTTAAATTCACTTCTGTGAAAATGGATTAGTGCAACAGAGACCTTGTTCTTGGTCAGCCAGTTGGAGACAAGAGCAGTCAGGAATCTTTGCAGCTGACAGGGGACAGACTGGCTTGAGCAGGAGATTGGAGGACAACAAGGAAGCCCCCAGACCTGGGCTTCTCACATGAACAAAGAAATACAGCTGAGGGGAAGAGATAGGAAAGATACAAGACACCAACTCGCAGTGATGCAGGTTTTATTACAGTACAGCTACTGACCCTGAATCCTCCTGATAGCCAGGGATGCTGCAGTATTGACTATGCACTCAGGTTTGCAGCAGAGCAAGGACCCTGACTGCACAGCTGATCAAACGAGCCATCAATCAAATGACTCACTTTGTGTACTTAAATCTCCTGCTCAAAGTCAGGTTATAATTCATACAGCTGAGCACCTCCCAGAGCAGCTGCCTTAAACTTAAGGCAAGAGATGCTGAAGGAGGTAAAGCAGGTGAAAAATTAAATTGCCAGTTACTAATAATAAACACGAGAACTCCTTCTTCTGACCTCCTTCAAATGGCATCTCATAAAATCATAGAAATGAGGTTTTTTAACTCGTTGGGGACTACCTTTATAGCAATGCAAGGAGGAACATTAGAAGATTACTGGAGTAGGAAATTGCTGACCATGCAAAGAGTGGGCAGTGAACATGGCTTTAAAAGGGACAGGACTAGCCAGGTGTGAAAGAGAGGCATTGTTTCCTTGTTTGACTCTGCACCGACTAAAAGCACTGGGGCTGGCTGGATCCAGGATGGATCTTGATTTTTTTTTTGCCTACAAACAGGTTTCTGGTGCCACATGAGATGGCTTGAGGTGTCTGAACAACTGCACAAGGAAGTATGAAGTCAAACAGTCATTCACAGACTGACACTCTTCAAGACCAGATGCTAAAAGCCAGATTGTGAGACTCCAGGAGATCTCAAATGACACTGTCATAATCAGACATAGCACACATCTATAGTATGGATCACTCAAGTTAGCTCAGGTGACTCCTTCCCCTTTCCTAGTCTGTGCCTAGCAGAGGGGAAACCTTTGATGCAACACTACACTTGTGCACAGAGCATCTGCTGTTACATTATTTTAGGCAAATTTTGTTTAATGGAATAGGGAAGGAAATTGCAGTAGTGTTGCAATTTAGATTCTGGAGTGTGATTCACATCTGGGGCACAGATTTGTATGTGAGTCATTGCAATGTTTCTGTGCTCACCTCCTGTGCACAAAATGGGTATAACTGCATTTTCCCTATTTTATAAAAGCGACCTGAAGTACCATGTGTTAATCAGGAGGAGAAGTTCTGACACCCAAATAGGAGGCATTGCCATAGACATGGGGCTAATGTGCAGTAATAGCTGTTTTTGTCAGGTCAGCTGTGTTAGGGTCTTAAATGGAATCCAGTTATTATGAATAACACTATACTAATATTCAGACAGCTCCCTGATTCAGTAGGAGCAAGGAAATAATGGCTTTCTGGAAAGAGCTTTTTACTTTCTTAAAAGACAAAAAGCCTGAATGTTTTCTCCAGATATCCTTGTTTTCCAAGAGGCAAAATCTTGTTTTGGTGGAGCTGATGTGCTAAAACATCTTAAAAAATATAATAGGAGTGTTCCAAGGCCTCTGCCAAGGTAGCATAAGCTACTTGTTAGCAGCTCTTTAATTAGCCACCCTTGTACAGATTGGGCTAGTGGAAGAATGTGAAAAGCAGACCATTAGGACCAGGAGTTGGAAGACTGCACTTCACACATGGCTTCTCCCTTGTCTGGCCAGAGGCCCTGCTACTGTACAACACCCCAAACCTTCCTGTGTGATTTCACTGATATCCTTTCCAGCTGTGCTGTAACACCTGCTGCCTGTATTCCTGTGGTACCACTGGGAAAATGCATAAATAAACACAAAGGAAAGAGAGAAAAAGGCAGTTGCTCCCTTGGGGACTTTTATTCAAGTGAAAACAAGGCAATGATTTTGGTGGCTCACCTTGCAACATATTTTGCTCCCATACAAGGAAGGCGTAATATATCAGGACTGCATGTCTATTTAAAGTGTTGGCAGCTATTGCTCCCAAAATAAAGTTGGCTTTTAAGTATTGGGGGTCATATCAAATCCTATCACTGTGTCAAAACCTGATTGCCAACTGTCATGAAATATTGAAACCTGGCAAAAAAAGAGAACCTATCAAAATTGTCTGTCAATAAAATCAATGGAGAAAATAAAATAAATGTCAGTAAAGGCTTTAAGATAGTTTCAGAGAAAAAGAGGATTTTTTTCCTCTTAATCTGGTCTTAGTTCCTAAACTCAATCCATATTTTAAGATGTAATTTGGACTTATTGTCTTTTTAATAGTTTTTACAATAGATTCAGCACAAACAAGCTGTTCCGCTCTCCATTGTAAAGACAGGTGGGAATCCAAAATTGCTTTAAGAACATAATTTCCTGATATGGGGAAGAATTTTTAATGTGCTATCTGTATTTTTTGTGCTTTTATAGTATGAAGTTTTATTAAGAAAACTGTTGAGAGAGTGAAAAACAAAATGCAATTCCCCCCCCCCCCCCTAGTTTTGTTGTTGTTGTTTGATTCTCTAGGCCAGAATCTTCTTTCTTGCTTCTGTGATTACATCAGCAAAACTCAGTGGAGATGCACAGATGTAAAGCCAGTGCAAATATTTTCTGTGCTATGGTTTGTGATGATCCTGTTTCTCACCTCCTTTTCTTATAAAAACCCAAGATTTTGATGTAAAATCTAAAAGCTGTTCAGCAATAATTATATTTTGCTTTTGCATCATGCTTTCCTTAAGGTCCTTTCTGTGACAGCCTCCATTTCATGACAGGACAGATCTCATTGGAAGACCAAGGGATTTTTCAGACATTCTTAGAGGATCTGAGAACAAAATTTCTATGGAAAGTGCACTAGTCATTCATCTCTTGTGCTATTATGAATTGCAGATCATTTTTGGAAAGGTTTTTTTTCTCCCAAATGTGAGTTCCAAGAAGCCCTTCCCTCTTGGGTGAATTTTTTATAGCTGTCAAAATTAGGCAACAGCATTCCTAGAATGCTTTAAGGATGCACTTCAAAATTCCAGCCTGGTGAAGTATGGAAGCCTATGTCTCTGCTAACAAACTGGCTGTGGAGAGTGCTGGCACAGTGCAGATTGTGTATATGGGGCTAAATTCCCTTCTCCAAAACATCATCCTAGCTGCTTCTTGGTTCACAGTGTTCCCTGGACCAACCTGACCGTTTTCTGTTTTCCTGGGTTGTAGTGTAGGATGTACACAAAGTATTTATTCTATCACCATCTTCATGAACTGTTAAACCAGGTGGGGCAGTGTTTTCCCAGGCCCCCTTCCTTTGGGCTCTTCTGCTAATGGCTCATCAATGCCTTGCCCATGACTCACAGGTAACTCCCTCCAGGAGTTGTCTCTGTTTAATGGGCCATCAAGGACCCATTTCACAACTCATCATCCCATTGGGAGCTGCTCCACCCAGGGGGAGGAGCCAAGCATTCTCACCTGCATATAATCTAGGATTTGGGACAGTACAAGCAGCCCTTACCCACTGGATTCCCAGAGGACCAGAGCTCCCAGACCTTTCTACAGGATCACTGCTTCAGGAAGAGCACCTCATTTGGGCTGCTTCCACCACCCTGCTCAGGTTGTATTCTGACTCTGTCAGTGGTCTTTTGTATTATTGCATTTATTTTATTTTATTTTATTTTATTTTAGTTTAGTTTAGTTTTTACCTTTCTTCTTATTAAATTGTATTTCTGACTTGAAACCTCTCACTCGTTTTGCTTTCAAACCACATCTGTGAAAGTGGATAATGCAGGAAAATATAAGTTTGTCTTATATTTTATAAGTGTGTCTTATATTTTCGCCAGCACAGGCTGGGCCCCCAGTCCTGTGCTGTTCTGGTCCTGTTTATTCCATTAGTCAGGATGTAGCCAAAGAGACGGATTGGGAATTAAACACACAGACAGGGATCAGACAATTCGAATTTCATATACTGAAATGTAAAGAAGCCTACTGACCAGTCACCTTGTGCAGAAATCAGCAGTGAAAAACTAGGAGCTATTTTCAGCTAGTGGAGAATTTTTGCTTTCACTCCCAGGAAAAGACTCTGGTAGAAGATGAGGATATTTGGGTAAAAAATAAAAGTTCATTGTTTATGTGTAATCTGAAACCCCTCCACCATGAGGAACAGTGCAGCATACAAGAACATGGTTGATACAAGACCTAGAGCAAACAGAGATGCTCTGGTCCAGCTGTGTTGTAGTAATCCGGATCTCAGATCAAAGCCAGACCTGCTGTAAATCCTTGGAGCTACTGCAACTCTGCTACGCTCACACAGCAGAACAGAAAACTGAAGAAGACAGAATAATGAAATTGTAGAATCACAAAATTGTTAGAGATGGAAATGACCTGACAGATCATCCAGTTCCAACCTGCTTCCATGAGCAGGGACACCTTCCACTAGACCAAGTAGGTCAGATCCTCATTCAGCCTTGCCTTGGAAACTTCCAGGGGTGGGAAGTCCACAGTCTCTCTGGGGAACACGTTCAGAGGGATAGAATAATATATTCAAGGTCTAATCCCAAGTCACTAGCAGAGTAGGAAAAATAATTCTGATCTCCTGTTTCCAAATGATCATGTTGCTAGCTGACTTTATTCATAGCATTCAGTAGCATGCTGTTATAGGCAAATCAAATCTCAGTGTGAAAAAACAGCCTCTGAAAGCACCATTATTCTTTCCTTGCCAGGCAGGGGCCAAGCTACTACAACTTGGAAAGAAAAAGCTTAAAATAATCCCCAAATAATGTTTTCAAAAATCCCCACACTTCTACCTGTGGTACATAGAGATTACAGATGTGTCTCCTGGAGAAACTGAAATTTCGATTATAGTTAACCAATCAGTCTACTGCAGTTCTAGGTCAGTTTTACTCCTTTTTTTTTGTTTGTTTGTTTTTTTGTTTGCTTGGTGTTTTTTGTTTTGATTTTTTTATGTACCTACATGTAAGTTGAACAACTCTTTTAGATATTCTAAGAACTATATGGGTTTTTTTTCTCTAAGCCTGATTCCACCTGGCTGTGTAACTATGGATTTCTCGTGTATGTGCTGTCTTGGTTTTCAAAAAACATTGTCTCTTGTGCTGACAATGAAGCCATCTCAAGAAGGTGAGCTGACAGATAGCCTCAGGTGGGATATTCTTGAGTCCTCCTGTATACAGACCTAAAAAATCTTTTCAAACTCAGTCTACTTTCCTGTCAGTTGCAGCGTTCCCCCCTTACCCCTAGTTCCCAACCTCAGTGTCCTAATTTCCTCCCTGACTGATTGCATGAGTCTTTTTTCCTTGTGCTGCTATTGTTGCTGTCATTGTTACCCTTGTTACTTGGGGAAGTGTTCTGCAGCTCCGTTAAGCATCCTGAAGCCAGAGAAAAATGTGTTAGGAAGTCACAACGATGGGGAGGGATTCAGTGGGGACATCTGCTGACAATCCTGTTAGGTCAGCAGCCCATGGCATTGACAGCCTGATAGTCCTAAGACCTAAAAAACTGCAATACTGGAAAGCTGACAACTTCTGCTGCCAGAAATCTGAGTATCACTTGTCATAGCAAATGCAGGCACAGCTCCTGAGCAGTCAGGAAGAAAGCTGAGCCTGGAAGGCTGTGTGCAGCCTTCACCTGCTGCTATGGAAGATGCAAATTGAAAAGGATCAGACTGAAGAAGGGCTCATTTGTTTTGTATCTTTTGAACCCATAACTATGTGCAGCACTGGACTCCCCTTTGCAAGACATTGCAAAATGCAGGAGATCAGCAAAGCACCACAGGGATGGCTGGGGCTGAAGCACTTGCCTGGTGAGCAGAGGCTGAGGAGGCCCCCAGAAGCTGTGAAATCTCACCTTGTGTGGACTCAACATTTTCTGAGCTTGAGAAGAGCCAGCTCTTCCCAAGGGAAACTTTTCAACAGTTTTCTTTTTTCCCAAAACAACCTTGTGTAAACAATATTCCTTTCCCATAACAACAGGTGTTGTTTGCTATTTCTGTTGCTGAGCCAATGGGAGAGGTGTCAGTCCTATGGACCAATAACCTGCCTTAGTGCAGCATGTTATAAAAGGGCTGAATGAATTGTAAATAAACCTTCTGATTTCAACTGCCTGCTGACTGGAATCAAGCATCTGTATTTCATGTCAGTTAAAAAATCAAATGGATGAGGTATTGAGCAACCTGATTTTAGCTGTCTTTTCTTTGAGAAAAGCAGTGAACCAGGTGGCCTTCAGAGTTAATTTCCAGCCTTGATTATCCTGTGCTTCTGTTCACCATAAGGAATTGTTATTCCAGAGTTCTAATAAAAACTCTGGCCACTGATGTGTTTTATGTTTTGGACAAAGTTAAAAAAAAGAAAAAAAAAAGGGCTTGGAAAGATTTAATGGTTAAAGCTACTGATCAGTTAATGGTAACCATGAACAAACAAGTGTTCAATGGAGAACAAAAGGGAAAAAATTGCCAAGTGTAAGAAAAATTCAACATAAATAATTATTTTGGAAAAATAAAAGAATTTCAGGAGACTCAAAATAACAAATCTGAATGAATAAATAATTGAAAGATTTTGTTTCCAAAATCATCAGAATAGTTTTCCTTTTTTTTTTTTTTTTTTTTTTTTTTTGGTCAACCTAAAATGTGAATTTGTGACTTAAGAATTCAATTTTTTGGAGAGAATCCAGATCCATTTTTTCCAACTTTTTCTAATATATAATGACAGAAAAAACCTCTACATATTAAGATGTAGAAGAAAAAATTCTTGATGTCACATTATGTGACCACAGAGGGTTTTCAGGAATCTCTGAGCAAGCAGCACCAAAAACTTTTAGGGTTGTACTTTGTGAACCAGTAGAGCAAGACTTTACTCACCCAGCAGAGCCATGCCCTTCCCTATTGTTAAAGGGGTAAAGTTGCCTCATTGCTCCACTATTGACTGCAACCATTTTTTATCTTCTGAATCTCCAGCCTTAGAGTGAAATTTGTCAGGTTTATCCTCTGCCAGAAGGTCACCTTCAGAGCAAGTCCAGCTATTTTTTTATAAGATATATATTAGGTAAGAAACAAGCATTCCTTTTGATCATCTTCTCTTCCTCCTACCACCATTTATTCTTGTCCAAACATTTTGATTTAATATGCACGAATGGCTGATGGAAAAACTCTTAGATTGAAGCTGGACACTTTTTGTTTACATTTTATTGTCCTGCTGCCATTAAGCTAAGGACAATCTGAATCTATTTATGCTGCTTTTGAGCTTTTCCCTTTCAGTTCTTGCTGAAACATACTTCTGATCCCTGCATGGCAGTTGGGGTAGTTTAGATTTCAGAATGGACTGCTCCCAGAAGAGTCCTAAAAATCCCTCAGGGTCCAGCTATTTGTGACATCCATCACTTGTTCGTGGTGGATGCAGGACCTCAGCTAATCCATGGGACTGATTACTCTGTAATGGCTGAACACACACTGCAGATGGGTCTGCCTTTATTAACAGATACAAATGGGATCACTTTTAAAGGCTGCAATAAAATTTCTGCTGCAGAATATTACCCACCTTCTTTTTGGCGTGGTTGGCATGACCGTGTCCCCTTCCTGTGCAGGGAAATCTGGGACTCTTTAAGGCTGCCACTAGAAATGCTCTAAAACCCCATACCAGCTGTTCTATCTGGAGAAACAGTGCAAAAAGACATGCAGTTAGATAAACAGCATCTCAGGGCTGTAGAGAACATGTCCAGCTTGGGAGACAGTCATCAGACTGGGAATGCTTCACAAAAATCTGCTGATTTTGGAGTCTTCAAGGCATCTTTGGAGTCAGACCAAGTCCTCACCCCTATAACCAGGCAAGTCCTGACAGTGACTGGTGACCAGAAATTGATAAAAAAACAGATGGAAAAAGCCTTTCCACATGAGACCCAGCAAGTCATTAAAATGAAGAAGGACTTGCCTTCCTCAGGCTGCATCAGCTGGAGATCTGATGAAAAGCTGCATGAAGCATGGACTGAGGCTGCAAGAGCTCTCTTGCTTTCTTGATGAAGTAAATGACTTTTAAAGTCCCTTCCAACCCAAACTATGCTATGATTCTATGAACAAATCATGCCCAGTTGCAAGCCCAGCTATCTGTAAGCATAGCTCATTTATTGGGCAACCTCTTTGGGCATCTGGGGGTGTGTGCATGTGTACACATCTGTAGAAAAAGGCAAAAGGAAAACTCATGTTGGAACAGCTGAAACACTGGTAGAAATCAGAAAGGTAGTGTGTGTAAGGGGTGTTATCTACACTGTCACTGGAATCTAAAGCGAGCTCAGACCAAAAGGTCAGTACAGTTTCTGAAGATGTTAAGTACTTCTAGCACAAGTGGCTGGTGCTGCAGATGCTTCTGGGTTTTTTGCTGAAAGGGGAAATGGTGCAGTAAAGAACAGTTCTTTCCTGCAGTAAGAAAAATAGTTCTGCCAAAGGAAATAGGGACATGTTGCCATTCAGATTGCCTAATGGCATAAGATAATGTTCAAATTCAGATCAGTGATGCTTGGTCTGAATCAGGCAGAAAAAGGCATTTACCCTTGATGTCTTACCCTGTACAAGTGAGCAGACAAATAATTTACATACCAGTCAGTGAAGTAGATCTAACAGAGGGTTTGAAATGTTTTTAACCACCTCTACTATGAGTTACCACCTTCTGGGCCTGCCTGGTGAATTGCTGACTGTGAAAGAACAGCACTGTGTCCCCATCCACTGATTCAAAGCTCTGACCTTGATATAGTGAAATAAGGATTGGACCAATGCCTTTTTTTTTTTTTTTTGTGAACTGTTTTATACAAAATTCTAATCCCTGCATAATCTCTGGAGCATCTGAAGTCACAGTGGTTACTGCCTTAACTACACAATTTCATATTAAATTGTACAAAACATAGTAAAAGAAAACCATTCAAGACTGGATCCTTGCTAAGAAGTGATGGTGCAGCCCCATGACTTTCCTTACCTGGAATCACTACAGATCATACCATGAGGCAGCCCAATTATTGACTTCACTTTGAAGGATTTCTTGGAAGCACAAACTCTTTCTTTTTGCTCTGCTTCTATGTTAGCAACCAAAAAATCCATGAAGGAAATCAATGTGAATTAAAAATGTTAACTCCCAGTTATTATAAAGGGAATAAAGAGAATACAGTGAGCTGGATACCATAATTGTATATCTTTCAGAGTTTTTGAAAAATATGGGTTTACTCGCTATACTTATTGCCTTTATTATCCAGTACAATTTGTAGTCAGAAATATATGAGAGTCAATTAAGGTTTTGAAGAAAAGTTTTCTTTTCTTTTCCAAACGAAAGTGTCATATATCATGGAATATCAACTCCAGTGTTAGACTAGCAGAAATTTACTGCAGCATGTCCCTGCAGTGAAAATTTGCAGCTAGATTAATGTTCCTTTAGCTGGCATTAAATCAATTCCATACATATGCTCGTATTTTCACCAGTGACATTCTGCAATAGTTGATGTTTTGTAGGAGCTGTAAAGAAAAAAAATCAGAAGATTTTGTTTAAGCTTCATATATATGTATGTATATACAAGTGAACATGATACTTCATGCTTCACTTGCTATAAAAAATTCTTGAGTTTTTAAAGTTGGCTAATTCTTTGTGTTTTTCATCTCTATACATTGCTTATTATCAGTGCACTTTCAAGTAGTTGAGAAGCATCTAAAATCTGGACAGAATTGTCATTTTCTTTCCCCCCCCCAGTTTATTGGAATTGCTATTGCTATGAAACTTTCCTATCAGCAATTGACATATTGGGCTAAAAGTGTCATGTCTTCCTATCTAATACTCACCATGCTGTAGCTGATTTCATCCTGGCTGGCTCTCAGGGGATCCATGGGAGAACAACACCCTCAATGGCAAGACATGAACTGCCCAAAGAGGTTCTGCATGTCTGTGGGACTTTGCTTCCTAACCCAGGGCACAGCAATCTCCAAAAAGGCCATTTTTCTCCTGAATGCTCCTTCTCAAGAAAGGATGCCAAGGAGAGCAGAGTCAGCTCATTCAGGATGCTCTCATGGAGCAACCACTGCAGCCCTGGGGACAGAGCCAGTGTCAGCCACCCAGGGCAAAAAGAGTGGTCTGTGCAGCAATGGCATCACTATGACATCACTGGTAAACAAGCCAGTGGAATTTTCTCTTCTCAGTCACCTTTTGTCAGATAAAACCACACTGATTGCCTCGGTCATCAATTGCTGCAACTACCCCTCTTATGCTGAAAGGGTCTCTCACTGCTGCTGGACATGACTCCAGGCAATATGAACCTTCAGGGGAAAAACGCTTGTCTCACCTAGAAGATCTGGTCTGAGAAAGAAAACCTCATTTCCTGTCTCAGTAGTAAAGGGGTGGAGAAACCACACAAGTGGAAGGAGAACCAAGTCTGAGATTCCAAGTAGCTTTAATGTGGATTTGCAATTGAGGAATTTACTGGGATTTATGGTTTTATAGGCATTCAAGTAGGGGTATATTGTGTACTGAGACACCCCAGGATGTAGAGATAATGTAGCAAGCCAGATTAAAAATATGGATATCTCTAAATATGCCCAGGGAAAAATTATTTCTTTTCCAGCATTACTGGGGGTAATGAGGGACCTGTGAAGGATTCTGAGATCTCTTGGAGTGAAAAATCAGTGGAAAGTGCTGAAAGCCAGACTCAGGGTGCCAGGGAGCTGATCTAGCCCCTTTCTTTTTGTATGTATGTGTAGTATCTAAGCATTCACAGGCATCTCCAGCTCTCAGAGAAAGAGGAAACAGATGTATATTAGAGGAGGGAACAGAAATATAGAGAAGATTACCAGAAAGAAATGGATCGACATTAATATTCAGGGCTCCAGGTGATCAGCCACAATCCTGAGGTGTTTTGACTTTCCTTGTGTCTTTAAAATTTATGGCAGAAGGACCCTAGCTTGGGAAAGCAGTCCTTTCTGCACAGGGAAAAATTGGCAGGTAAGGTTTCTTTGGGATACCGCTCAATGCTGGTGAATTATTTGTGATGTTTTCATGTTACTAAGGTCGTGTATAAAGTCTGTCACTAACCTGAGTAACAAACTTGGGCTGCTTAAATGTCCTCTTTGCATGCAGTTTTCTATCTCTCTGCTGTTTTAGCTATGTTGTTAATATCAGATAAAATTTGGTTTGCAAGAGGTATCCAGAAACAGCAGCATCCTCCAGTTTTCTTCAAATGAGGGATTCAGTTTAGTTCTCTGGCTTCACATATCCTTTGTCACTTATTTCTTAACCATTTATCACAACCTTTGTTGTGATAAGTAAGTTTTGACAGCACGGAATACAGTTGACACCTAATACTGGAAGGAGAGTTTTGGGGTTATTTTCCTGACATGTGAGGCAGCAAAATTATAAATTAGGATGAACTAATGTGTCACAAAGAGAATGATCCATTAAGCATTTATTATTTCAAGTTGCTTGAATGACTCAGCTTTGGTCACCAGGGTTGGGCATAAAGAGAGGCCTCACATATTCATCATGACAAATCAAAATTATCCCAACAGAGGTGTTATGGGTGTGGTTCATTTTTAATACATATATATTTGGGTTTGCTTTCCCCCTTCCCCCAATTAATGCATCATTTTCAGAGCAAGGTGTACTGTGGACTAGGAGAATCATAAATGAAAATCTAACTGCAAAAATCCTCAAAGATCTGACAGCCCTGCAAGACAGCTGATTGCTAAATATCTTCCAGTCTTGTGCGTGCAGCAGCCATTGCACTGGTTCACACACCTCCACCTGCTTTATTGTTTTTAGGAAAGATGTCACATTTCACATTTTCTACATAGGTGACTTACTCTCTAAAACTAAAGATGAGCTGTGTAGGAATTTTATTTCTTAAATTTCTGATTTGGAATCTATACAAGTTGTTTTATCTATGGATACTTTAGCTCTGTTGTGCTTTCAGTTTTTGTGGTTTTGGTTTTTTTTTTTTTTTTTTTTTTTTTTTTTTTTTTTTTTTTTTAATATGGATTATATGACATATATATATGGTACAGGAAAAGAAAGTCTGAGCATCATAAGAGTTTAAGGCTTTGTTCTTGAAGTATTCAATTTTTTATCTTCTGTGCTACTTCTTGGGGTTTATTTTTTGCTTATGTATGCACATGCATGCATTATCCATACACATGCTTCTCTATCATCTCAATTGCCTACCCTGCCTTTTTTATAAATCACTTTTTAAAATTACTGACTATTCCCTGTGTCATATGTAATTTAATACAATATTTATAATCATGGTAAAATGAACAATCACGCAGTGCTCTTCCATGCATAGTTCGAAGCAATTTTCATAAATAAGGATTTAATAAAAAACAGGTTTCATTTTTTACACTCTAATTAAAAATTAAGAAGAAACAAAATAAAAGAAGAGCAATAAAAACAGACTGAATTCTTCTCTAAATTGCATACACTAACCTGATTGGATTCACTGGATTGACTTTAATTTAGAATGTGTGTAAGGGAGAAAAGCAGAGCTTGGAGTAGCCATTCCTGAAATGGAGAGTGAGGTGCAATAACAGGGTAGTAATTAAGGACTGCCTCTAGTGTACTCCTTTGAAGGGGCTCATGTGCCTTTGCTCACTTTTCAAGAGTGTTACCTGAAAATTCATTAAACATAAACCTTCAGGTTTAGCAAGGCAGCCAAAGATCAGCAGAGACCAGGGAAATATTTGTCACTGTTGATTTATTGGAGCTCAGCTGACTGATAGGAGTGTGTTGTGGTGACCCCACATACTTTTCTGGGGTCCTCATTTTGTACTTCCCTACCTTTGCCCTGCTCTGTTGGGTGACCAGTACTGGCGGCTGTGGGAATTTGGTCTATCATGGACTTCTCATCCACAAGGAGCTCATTCCCACACTCTGGAAACAAGAGTGTCTGAAGTGGTGGTGCAGATGGGACATTCCAAGGTCAAAGCTCAAATTCTAATTGCTGCTCAGAGTGGTTTCTCATAAGTGATGTGTGGAATATGCACAAGGAACGGGAAGGATAAATTGGAGTGGGGAAATCCTTATCCCCACTATAGGAAAGGCCCTGAAAAGGCCACTGACTCATTCTCACCTTTTCTTCTTCATCGTCTTTTGCCTTCTGTTGTGCCCAGGTCTGGTGCCCTAACACAGGAAAAGATGAGGATTTGTTGGAGGCCAGGGAGATGCTCAGAGGACTGAAGCACCTTTCCTGTGAGCCTGCAAGACTTGAGTTTGTTGAGCCTGGAGAAGAGAAAGCTTCAGAAAGAACTTATAGAAACTTCCACTACTTAAAGGGGACTAAAGAGCTCTGGAGAAGGACATTTGACAGAGGCATGGAGGGACAGGACAAGAGGAATGGCTTCAAGCTGAGTGGAGGGTAGGGTTAGGTTGGATGCAAGGAAGAAATTCTTCACTGTGGGAATGGTGAGGTACTGCAATAGGTTGCCCAGAGAAGCTGTGGATATCTCAAGTCTAGAAATGTTCAAGGCCAGGCTGGATGGAGCTCTGAACAGATTGGTCTATTGGAAGGTGTCCCTGCCCATGATAAGGGAGTTGGAACAAGACGATTTTTAAAGTCCTTTTCAACCCAAAACGTTCTGTGATTCTATGTGGCTTTTTCTGTTGCTTTTTTAAATCCACACAGAGAGAGAATATTATAGTTTCCTGCATTTCCCCCCTGATCGAACTCTGTAGGCATAAATCCATATGATTTTACTGGTTTTAAAAGATTTATATCTTTTCTACTATTGGAGGAAATTCCTCTCTCCTATTGGCTATTTTTTGTGGTTTTTGGTTCTTTGTTTGTCATTTGTTAAGGGACAGGCTAATTTGTGAAAAGGAAATGGAAACATTTATTCTCAAATTCATTTTATTGGATATATTCAGCATTTTTAATACCCTTTTTCCATGTCCAGCCATAAGACACGAGACTTCTTTAGGGAAAAAAAAAAGAAAATTAAAACAGAGAAAGTGTTTTATTTGAGCAGCAAGCCCAAATCTTAATTAGACATCCAGAGATGGTTTCAGACATTCACAAAGGTGAGGAGGGGTTGTTCATGTCACCTTCCTGTAATTACATGAAGACAAGAGAAGAAACCATCTGACAAATGAAACCAGTGGAGTTGGTACTGGATGATCTTTAAGGTTCTCATCAACTCAAACAATTCTCTGATTTTGTGATTATTATGGAGCAATCAAGGGCAAACATGAGTAATAACACCTGAGATGTATTCAACATTGTTTTAAAATACATAATACTTTTCTTACATGAGAGAATGAGAAAAGCATAACCAAAAGAATGCAACCCCCAAACTTATTTTCATCTCCAAAAAAAGTCTGATGTTGAGTCATTTTGGGCATATCTCATGAAACCAAGGTTCTCTGCTTCTCTGGAAGGAACAGATGAGTCTAAAATGCTGTTTGCATCCAATTCCTGAACCATTGAAAACACCTTACAAGTCAGTGTGACTTGTTTGAATCTGACAGTGTTACTTGTATATCCAGAATTGCCATTTGTCCAGTTCAGAGAAAAAAATCTTTCCTTACTGGGAGTAAAACCCCACAATTTTCACACTGTGGAAGAAAATAACAGGGAGGAGACTGGGCTATCTCACTTTTCAAAAATTAAAGTATTCCTTGTGGGACAGCACATATTCACTTTCATATGGAAGTGAAACATTTTTGATTGTTAAACGTTTAAAAGTGAAAGTTTTCATTCTATTCAAGAGAATGAAGTCTCTTATAAATTAAAACTTCTCATTTGGATTATTAAATAGTTTCTCAATGGGAAAAGAATAAAATTAGAAACAGGACTTTTAGTATGAAAACTGGGGAGGAGTATTATGAAACTGCTTTCTCTTTGGAACAGTGAAAAATGTTTTCAAGGCAATTATTCATGGCTAGTCCTCAAAGAACCTTGCAAATATTACTGAGGTGTTGAAATGCTGCATGGGAGAGAGGCAGGCAGTGTTTGGGCTGATGGAACTGAGCATCACAGAGGGAGTCTGGGGCCCATGGAGCTCAGAGTGACTGGCAGCTAGGAGGTTGCATCATTAAGGCTGAGAGGTTGAACCCCTTCTGAGAGTGTCATTGAAGTCACTTACCCTCTTAATGCTTTTGCAAATGGTGCTCATAATTTTCCAATATGTCTTCACCTGGATAAGAACTGGAGACAGCCAGAGGCTGGGTGGACACATAAAGATTTTTCCCCAGTTAATTATTGTTAAAATGAAGGATTATAATAAGGAAGTCAGAATATAACCATCCAAAGAGCACATTTGTTTATGCTTTATGTACCTACATGTGCTCGCATTTATTATTTTCTGTAGCAAGCAAGCAAGCAATAATAATCCTGTGCATGGCTTCATAAAATGTATGAATTTGCAAACATGTCTGTATCAATATACAGCAATGCACAGTTGGCTGGAGTTTGTTTGCATCTATCTGTATTTCTTCAGAGCTAATCTCAGCTCCTATCCAATATAAACCTGTCAGGTTGTCTCTTGTGCTAGGAGACCATTTATATTTCCACTTGTGCACATTTAAATCATTGTTTCCAAAAAGGACAACTCATTTGTGCATGTGTGTGTGCCTCCCTCTTTCTTTAATTCAAACAATACTGTGTTGGCAACTGCCCAAGAAAATTTGGGCACTCAGCATCAGAGCTGTTCCATCATTAAAGTCTTTCAGACATATGCAGACATTGAGAGGTTAAGAGATAAAGTTCCTTGTTTGTTAAAGCTTCAATGCAGTATGCCTTATGCTGACTCAGAAAAAGTTTTTAGTAAAGCCTTGTGGGATTAGGAAAGGGGGTTAAAATCTAGTCTTGATCATATCAGAATTGATTAAATGTGCTATAATCCTTATTCTCTGATGACAGACTTTCAACTGAATTTAGTATTCCTACACTACAGTTTAAAACAAAGTTCAAGGGCTTTGGGTAACTAAAGCCACAGAATTACAGTCTCTCTCTGACTCCTACATATGAAAAAGTATGATATGAGAAGAAAAAGGTAGATAGTATCAAAGTCACTATTTTGACAGTTTTATCACAGTACAAACAACTGCTCAGGTTTCTGAGTATTCACTGATAGCTATTTCTCTCCTTTTTTTGCATTCTTTAATTTAGGTCAGCCTTTCAAAGCAAAGGTAGTCATTCTTTTGAGAGGCAGAGCACTATTTAACTTGCCTTTTCACAAGCAACTCAAGATGTTTCATTGTTGTCTGGAATGTGACAGTAGAATCCTCTGCAAGCAAAAAATATTTTTTTTCCTAGAACAATGCCCAAATTCTAAAGATCTAATCACTAGATATATATATATATATATATATATATATATATATATAAAATTGAAATATTTGAACCTCAATAATAAGAGACAAGCAACTTTGCTGCCTGTAAAGCATTTCCTCCTAAAGAGGTTTAAAAATCTAGGCAAGATTTTCCTCCTTCTCAACACAATATTTATAAAATAAAGTCTGTCATGCCATCATTATGTCTGTCAAGTGCAGGCTCAGTGACTCTTCTACAGAGGTCAGGTGGCAGCATATACCTCAGACTGGAGCTGCAGCCAATTACACCCAGCAAGTTGAAACATGGCAGACCTTTAAAAGTGGATTTCTCCCACTCGCAGAAAAAATTCTGTTTTGCTTATTAGGTGACTTGAGTACACCTAAGTTTGACTGAAGCCTAAGGATTTTTTTTCCATTAATCCCCCTGGTAGTGAATGGAGCTGTAGTATTGCTTAATGATATCTTGTAAGGAACTTCTTTCCTTCCCTTTTGTGTGAAGAGACTTGGATTTTCCCCTTCTAAGACAGTAGTGTTGATGAGCCGTGGAAAAGTAGGTCTCTGTATGATGCAGAAACTTCTTAATATTAAATTTAAACATAGCTGCTCTTCGCTCCACTATAGGATGACTGATAATACCTCATTTATTGATCTGTTTGGCCCAACAAATATCCCTGGTCCCACTGAGCACAACCCAAACATCTCTGTGCTTATCCTCTAGCAAGAAAATGCTGGGGCACAGAAAGATGGGTTGCTTTTTCCTCCATGGGGAGCTCTGCCTTATCACAGCTAAATTTGAAAAGCTTCAACCTTGACAACAGCAGATGAAACCTGTTGGTCTTGGCATGATGTATCTTCCCCATAATCATGTGTGCATGTGTATGTCCTATTAGAGGTAATAAGGGTTATGTATTGAGAGCAGATGCTCTTTAACCAATAACTGTCTCATGCTATTATGTCTGGATTTATTTAAAAGCTGTTGTCTATCCATACCCTGTGAGCATTAGAGTGCAGATTTCCACAACAAGCCATTGAGAAAATTGTCAGTGCTGCTGATTATAAGAGTGCAAGGATGAATTTCAGATCCTTAAGGCTGATTTTTTTTTTTTTTTTTTTTTTTTTTTTTTTTTTTTTTTTTAAGCTGACTTCACTGGTGTCAAACAAAGCCTTGAACCACAAAAGATGAGTGTTCCCTTTACAGCAAAACTGCAGTTTAAAACTGTCTTGGATATGAGAAGGTGCACCTCAATGTTACATTGCACTTGGGCTTGTGCATGGGTGGGGTTTTGACCAGAGTTAATAAAAAGGCAGAGGTTGGAGAAAGAAAAAAATGAATCTGTGATAAGTTTGCTCTTGGGTTGAAAGTGCAATTCGGTGTGGGCTGGATTTGCTCACTTCTCCATGTCAGTGTCATGAAGTATTGCAAAGCTCACTTTCCAGCTCAGGTCAGTCAGGGCAACAGGTTACAAAAGCCTCTGTGAGAACTTGCAGAAAAGAAATGGGAAATGCTGTGTTTCATAAAAAAGGCAAAGAAAGAGAGAAAGAGACATAGAAGGGAGAGTGCGAGTGAAGAAAACCAATAAAAAACCACATTTACTGCACAAGGGTAGCTCAGCATGGGGAGCTGAAGTGAGTCAGGAGAAAGTAGGGGTTTTATTATCACACATATTTTGCATTTCAGTCCTCATCTCTCCCTACACACAAAGGTAAACAATGGGCTCTGTCTACTTTATACAGGATTTCACATTTCTTCTTGAGCAGTGACTTCAGATCTAGAAACTCAGGGCTGCCCTGGGAGCTGTCTCTTTTGGACGTTCATGTATTTTCTTCTTGAGACTGTGGGCTTCCCTGATCTGCTGCATGCAGAAGTGGCTAGATCTTTTTAAAAGCTACATGAATCATTAACTGCCCTCCTTCTATGCCACATGAAGTTTCACAAAGTACAACATCTTCTAACATTAGCCCAGAGTATATAACATTCTCAAACTCACTTTGCAAAATGCCTTTTATTGCTTGTTCTTCACTGGCAGGCCATGAGGTTTCAGGTAATGTCAGCTAATGTAGAAGGGAGAGTTGTCTGTGCTTTCTTTACCACAGAGTCCTGGGGTTATTTTCTACTATAGGAGAAAAATGAATAGCAAGAGGTAAAGACTGCAACCTCTAAAATGCCCTATTTTATGTATTTACTTTTTTGCATAAAACTTGTTCCACCAGAAGAAAAGCTCAACACTGAACTTCTAATCAGAAAACACTCAGAAACCCACTCCTTATTTCCACAGAGATAACAGCACAGGTGTATGGACACATTCACACACTGGAGTGACAATCCCTAGAGGACTCCTTGGGACAGCACAACTAGGATTCATTATTGTCTACCCAACACACAGGACTCCAACATGGTACTTCTCTTTCACAAACAAATCCTTTTTTTTTTTTTTTTTTCCTCTTAGGTGACCAGGAGCCAACTTTGAGGGTAAGCCCATTCTGTATGAATCTATAAGAAAATGCCTTAACACATTCTTCAGCCTGTGGCTTTATAGCAATTCAGATTAATTCAGTGACAGTCGTCAGTAAAAATTTGTATTTTTCCATTTAGCTCCTTAATGTGGGTTCAAATGCATGACTGACCCATACATTTTTAAGCAGCCCTGTTTAAATCCTGGGACTGACTTACTTTTTGCATAGAAATTTCTTTTTTCTGTATATATACAGTGTGCTGAAGAGGGTAAGTACATGTCAATGGTTAAATTTACTGAACACTCCAGAGCAGCAGCAAAAACGACCTTTCTGGCTGGGTCCTTAGGTGAGCGAAAGAATGTTGCTCTGATGTTTCTGTCTGGTGTTTCAACCTTGCAGGACTGTATTTTGCAGCACAGATGTCTGAGCAGCCTCCCAAAGGCAGAGGTGAGCAATTCCTTAGGGGAAGCAAGTCAGGCATTTAAGAGATGAAGAGTTGTTGAATTCACAATACTTCTGTCTGCTTTTCTAACCCAAACCCAGACTTAACAGATGGGTCCTAAGGTCTGTTTCATGACCCCCCATGCTGTCACTGAGATCAGAAATCCCCACTGCAATTACTGGTAAGTTCCTTTGTTCTCATCTGTTATGAATGTTGACTCCCTGGGGGGAACATGGAAGTCAAGGAACTGAGTAAGGCTGATACCGTGGTAGTGAGCTCATAGGATGGACCCAAAATACGTTTTTCATTATTATTTTGGGATGGATAACTTCATTTTTTCTATTTTTTTTTTTTTTTTTTTTTCTTTTTAGGTCTTTCTGGTCTTTCTCAGCTTAGAGCAATTAGCAGAGCAGCATTCTGCTTAAAGAAAGCCCAAAAAAATAGGAAAGGGCTGAGGTAGGTTACTTTGCTATGAACTCATTAGTAAACTGTGCAAAATGCAGAGCCCAGAAAGCTTCCACCAGCAGCCCTTGATCTAAGGATGAGTGGCTCTGTCTCCTCTTTTGCAATTGCAGTCTTTGCTTCAGTCACATTATTCCTGCTCAGCCTATGTTTTTCTATATTTCCCCTGTCTATTTTCTGAAGAGGCAATTGTTGTGAATGGTGGAGAAGGTTGAGTGCCTGACTGAAATAAAGGAAAATTAGTTTTTAAGGAGAGTAAATTGGATAGAATAGGACCCGTAAGGATAACAAGTTGGCGATAATTCAGTGTAGTCTTCCTGTTCTGGTCCTGTTTATTAAATATTCTTATTGACTTCTGCTTCTCAGTACTCTCTGTTCTAGTGTACTAAATTACAGTAACTGAATATTCTGTCTACATATGCTGACTGGTCATTTGAGAGATGAGTGCACTTAAGACAGAAATGTTTTCCTTTAGCCCTTGCATCCTTGAAACGCCTGTTATAAAATGTACATCTGTGAGAAGGCACTTCTCCTTGCCAAATGAGATTTAATGCTGAAAAAGCTACAGAGCTAAATAAAATAATAAATTTTTAGGAGGAGCCTTCTTTTTGACTCATATTGCTCTTTTCGAGTCATATTGCTCTTTTCTAGCCACTGCCAGAGTTTTGGGTTAGGAATTAATGCCTCCATACCCATATTCCCCCGCCAAAAAAAAGAAGTCCTAATACAAATATATACCATCAAGCTTATTTTCCCCTTGTTATAACCTATTTATGGAGTTTCTCAAACTTTTGAGAATACATTTTGGTTTTTTTTTGCTTAAGGAACAAGGTGCTCTGAGTGTCAGCCTCCTTGGCAATGAAGGGTAAACCATGCTGGGCCAAGGAATGCTGTCAGTACAGCATTCAATGTGCTGTCAATACAACCAGGAATTTAGCCCTCATATTTAACTGTTATTGTTTTCTTTGAAATAGTTTTGACAAGCACATTTAAAATTCTTTTGGAGGATGCCTGGATGTGACAAGGGAGATAGCATAATCCAGTGACTGCTCTCAGCAGACAACACAGGTGAGACCATCCTGTTCTTGTGTGAGAAGCTTTGCTCCATGGATATGCACCACGGTTTCAGGGCCAGACAAAAGGTCTTGGTCTTTTTTTTTTTAATTGCTGCAGAGTAGATTAAATGTTCCAACTTTCTTCCCTTTTCAGAAGAAGGGGATAGGGAGAAATTCTAGCCTTTCCCTTCCCTAATTTACTTAGTTCAAGGCCAGGTTGGATGGGGCTCTGAGCAGTCAGGGCTAGTGGAAAGCATCTCTGCCTCTGGCAGGGGGAATTTTCATTGCCCTTCCATGCAGCCTGCCCCATTCCCAGGAGCCAGAGAATTTCCCAGGAGGGTACAGCTTTGAGGTACCCCCTTCTGATGAAAGAATTAAAGTCAATTCTTCCAAAGACCAGGCAGACCTGACCATTAGGAGATTTTACAGCAGTGTGAAATATTCTTAATTCTCTATTGCGAAATCACTTTTATCTGGTATGTTGGTTGTTCTCTGAGATACCTTTTCACAACAAACTCCCAGAGGAGAAGATGAGGGGACAAATGATTACTTTCCTAATATTAGTTAAGCCTCTGTTAATCCAACGTTGAACTGCTCACCAAAAAACTACACAGCAAAAAAAAAAAAAAAAAAAGTGCTCCTCCATTTGCTCAGAGATAGAACTTGCAGGCTCGTGAGATATTTGGCACTGAAAATAGTCACATTTATAAACTTCAAGTGCCTCCAAATACAGAGAGAAGAAGTACATTACTTTGGGAACATATTTTAAATTATAATGTATAAATATAAATTCTACCCCTCAATGCCCTCTTTTTAAAAGGTTGCCTTTATTCCCTGTGTTAGTGATTGCTGTTTGTCCTTGCTTATTCTGGAAGATCATTACTTGTCTTCCATTGCTGAACTAAATATGTACTCCATCTTGCTTAGCTGTCTCTGCAGCAGAGGCTAAGCCTGCATCAAAAAGAGAATTCAACATCCTCAAACTCAACATTGAGCACTGAGTGATCTGGAGGCAGGTCTTCAGCAAACATTCATCTTGCTGCCATTGATCTCTCTCTCCCATTTGGAGGATCAGCCTTTTAAACCAAATGCAAGACTCTCCCACTGAATTAAGCCCCAGGCCCCAACATTTCTCACAAAAGCCATGAGAGTTGGCTTAGAAATCCATAAAGCATCTTTTGCAGTCTTTTATTAGTAGGGAAGATAATTTTTCCAGTAGGAAATAGAATCATACAATCATAATAGCTTGAAATGAAAGGGACCTTAGAAGATCATCTTGTTCCAAGTCCCCTGCCATGGACAGGGCACCTTTCACCAGACCAGGTTGCTCAGAACCCCATCCAGCCTGGCCTTGAACACTTCCTAGGATGGAGCATCCACATCTTCCCTGGGCAGCCTGTGCCAGTGTCTCAGCACCCTCAAAGTAAAGAATTTCTTCCTCGTATCTAATTGAAATCTACCTTCTTTCAGCTTAAAGCCATTAAGTCACCCAAGTAGCTGCCATTAAAGACAAGTAGTTAGTAATCTGTTTTCAATGACTTTATACAAAATTGCATGCAAGGATAAGTGTATCTAATTAATTACTCTACAACATTGTACTTAGACAAGTACCTGAGCTCTGGTACCTCAACTTAGAGAAATGCTTAGAACTAAACAAAAGACAATTCTGTTCTCTCTCTATGGATACAAGTTTTAAGTTTATACCCCTGGGATTCTTTAAGTCAATTAAGGCCTTGTAAGTGTTTTGCTCAGCCTTCCCAGTTTAAGGTATCCCTCAACTCCACATTGTAATCTTTGGAAAGAAGAGTAGGTACCAGCTCTCATGTTTGCATCAGAAGAATCATTTTAAATTATGAAACCAATCTGTCTCAATTCTTTCTTAGAGTAGAATTCACACCATACAATTAAGGTGCCTATTTTATCACTCTGTTAAGGGAGAAAGAATGAAACTAAGAGCCCTGAAGTGACCTCGATAACAACAATCATTTAGGCACACCAGATTTCTTCCCTGAGTTTTTTCAAGATGCAAGTTGTCACTTGTTTCCCTCTCTGTGTCACAGGGACTAGACCTGGAAGAGCTCTTCTGAGTCATTCTCTCAAGTCTTCTATTGCAGGAAACCTCACCATCTAACCTATGATTTAATAAACTCAGAGTAAATTCAAATATATACAGTTACCTTGCAAAAATTTAATTTCCCTTTCAAGAGTCAAACATCTTGAAAAATATCTAAAGAATATGGATTCTGATAATACATAGTTGATTCTCCTCTAAATTGATCTATTTGAACCTCCATATGTCCCCTCTCCTGAATTATTCTATATATGGAATTCCATTAAGTTCTTAAATCTCACAATCCTGAGGGAAAAATTGATAAGACCATTTCTTTTGCCAATGGCATTAACTGTTGTCATTTTGTTCCTGTTCATTTCTTTGAGTTGCTTCAGCTTCCTCTGTTTATTCCAAAAAATGACTCAAAGCAGAAGATGCCAGCAGTTGGAACAGAAAGAAGCAAGGAGTTGTAAAAATCTGTTCAGCAAGAGGATGGGGAAGCAGAAATCACTTTTTATTTTCCTTATTATCACTACAACTCTTTCTTTGTCTGATGTTAATTGTGAAAATGGAGATCTTCAGAACACAGGGAATAAGTGGAAATGTTTCTATTGTCTTTATTCTTGTCAAGAATATATTCTCGACTTTGGCACAGTTTGGATCTCCATAGAAGGCAGGAAACATGTTTGTTGAGAGGAACACATCCCTTCACCAAGTCTGCTAATGTTAAATGCCACTGTTCAGACCAGCTGACCTCTATGCTTTCTTGTCCTCTGCTGAGACAGAAGCCGTGCCCAAGCAAGGAATAACAAAGGCTAAATACTTGTCTTCACCATGTAGGCTCCAATAGCCCAACAGGTAGATTGTACTGAAGAATATTCTGCTTATTCTCCAGTGTTAGCAGCATGTCTGAGCAGGGCTTCTGGGCTCCTATTCCTTTTTCTGTGCCTGTTCTCCACCTGTGCTCTGAAGAGAACAGCAGTTTCTTCTTACTGTCATGGTCTCAGTCTTGTTTTTTTGAAAATTTTTCCATGTTGGCAGTAGAAAGGAGGGTGAAGAGGTAAGATCAGTTTTGATGTGTGGGTCAGTCAGCACTTCTATTTGTTCTGGAGAGATACAGAATTATTGTGGACTTCTCAGCAGGTCTTATTAGCTTAGACTTGGCCACTGTGAGAAAGCATGTATGCCTGTTTTGTAGATGTCATGGGAAACCCTCTTCCAAGTCTTCTCTTAGGTCTGTCTAAGTGTGCTTTGCTCCCAGGATAAGGACTGGAGTGAAACTGTTGCCTTTCCTGTTCTTGTTATGTATTTCTCATGTGGTGAGGATGGTTTGCAGGGAGCTTTGAAAAACCCTCTCTGTCCATGCCTCTGCTTAGTTAACAAACTGAAAAAAGTGATAGATGAAGGAGGGACAGCTAAAGAAAGGCTGCTGCACTGCAAAGCCCTGACAAAAGTCAGCAGGGGTACAGCCAGCTGCACAGCAGAAGTTCTACAAAGACTGAGAACATCTGGACATGAATTTCTAGGAAATAAAGCTTTATCTGTTAACTCTGACTCTGTGTTTTCTCGAATTCAGGTTGTGCAGCTATTTCCTAATGAAGATGCAGTAACTTAAGTAGCTGTCACGTAAAGATGTGGGTGGAAAAGATCCTCTCCTGAATTTCTGCTTCTTTAACATTTCCTCTATGAGAGCAAGCAGCACCAAGTATATTTCAATGCCATTATTATTTAAGAGATATTGATGTAATCATTGATGTGATCACAGTTCAGCCTGAACCAAATAAAGATTTAGTGAGACTATAACCTGTTGAAGCAGTAACCTGCTCCTGACAGCTGGTGAAGGAAAGAAGAAAAGGCAAGGGTGATGTTTCTCCTGATATAACATCCTAAACACCAGGAACTAGCATCTTGAGTACTTCTCTGTCTGAACATTGCATCTGTATAGTTATGTTTAAAGGTGTGGATGGACTTTGTTTCCAATAATTTGTCAAATCATATTTTGACATATCTGGAATTGTGTTTCTATGAGTTCTACTATGTCCTTGTGCTCTAGATGAAAGTATAAATCCTTTTAATGTTTGCTAAATTCCTGCCTCACTATCTCACTTATCATAGACTCACAGAACCATTGAGGTTGGAAAAGACCTCCAAAATCATTGAGTCCAACCTTTTACTGATCACTGCCTTGTCAACTAAACCACAGCACTAAATGCCACATCCAGTCATTTCTTGAAAACCTCCAGGCATGGTGACTCCACCACTTCCCTGGCCAGCTTGTTCTAATGCTTAACCACCCTTTCAGTGAGAAATTTCTTCATGGTGTTCAAAATGAACTTCCTCTGTCACAGCTTGAGGCTGTGTATTCTAATCCTGTCACTTGTTACCTGGGAAAAGAGCCCACCCCCAACAGTGTTACAGCCTCCTCTCACGCAGTTGTAGAGCATGAGAAGGTCTCCTCTGAGCCTCCTTTTTTTCCAGGCTGCACAATCCCAGCTCCTTCAGCTGCTCCTCATATGACTTATGCCCCTACTTCCTCTTATTTTTGGCTTGTAAGAAAAAATGCATGACCATTGCCTATTTCCCTTCTCCAAAATTTTCAAAAATTATCAGTTTCACCATTGTGTCTCCCCCATCTTTTGTTTTCAGATAAATTTTCTGTTTAGTATCTGTCCATATAGAAAATGGTCCATCTCCTTAGTATTTTTTTCTTTTTGTATTTCTTCTAGTCCTAATTTTTTTTTTTTTTTCCTATAGGGATGAGAATTGATGCAATATATAAGATAAAGGATTACTAAGTTTTTATGGGTTAGGATGACAATATTTTCTGGTTAGTTCTCTGTGCTTTTCCTGCAAATCCTCCTTATGAGGATCACTCTCTTCTCCCAAATAACGAGTAACAGGGCAATGGGAAATGACCTCTAGTTGTGCTGTTTCGATTGTACAATATAATAAAATTTCTTCACTAAAAGTTTTGTCACATGTCAGAACAGTCTGCCCAGGGAAGTGGTGGAATCATGATCCTTGGAGATATTAAAAATACATATAGAAGTGGTACTTAGAGACTTGTTTTAGTGGTGACTTTTTAGTGCTGGCTTGACAGTTGGACTTGATGATCTCAGAGGATTTTTCCAAATAAATGATTCCATAAGTCTGTCACCCTTCCCATTCTGTCTACTCTTGAGAACTGAGGAGGAATTTTCAAGATGTGAGTCTGTGTTACGGGAAATCTGTGTTCAACCTAATTCTATGACAACATGGATTTTTTTGTAATCTACATGCAGAAATATAAGGGTCTCTAATAAAGTTTTTATATAAAGGCATAGGTGGGATAAGAAGTGGTAACAGAATATGAATAAAAAGATGAGTTATAAAGTCTTACCTGAGGGACTCTTTCTGGGAATTTGAGAAGGAGTTTCTCTTTGGGAGGATTGGAGGTCACCACTGAGTACAGTTCCATGGTGATTCTTTGGGTGTAGATATCTCTAAGAAACCCCCAATTTGAGAGACATGTAGTATGGATAAGACAGAATCTCCTACTAAGCAAAATACAACATTGTCATCTCACTTGTATATAGAAGACAGAAAACACTTTAAAGAAAATATGGAATTTAAAACTGGGGGCAAAAGAAACCAGCAAAAACCAGGACATTTTTTTTCAAAATGGTTGTGTTCCAAAAGGTTGTTTGCCTGCAGTTTATGGCTAGTCTTGGAGTGAAGCTCATGGCACCTGTTCAAAATGCCAGGACAGAGGGTGTTGTTCAGGCAGGGATGAAGCTGTCCTTTATCAATAACTCCAGCACATTCAGTATAAACAAGCTTATTCCATCTGTGCTGCATCCTGTCATTGCCTGAACAATGCTGAAAGGAAAGTCCCACGGCCCACATACTTCCTGCTCCTGACATATGCAGCACCAAGAGATTGAAGGCAGCACATGGTTGAAAAGAAAGAAAAGAAATGAGGTAATGGCTGAGCATAGCACAGCTCTCCCATCTTGCTGACTCCTCCAGAGATGACAGAATAGATTCACCTGATGGTGACTCACCACCAGGAAAGCCATGATGCTGTGAGTTGTAGGTGTTAACTTTTGGTCTGGTTATACTGCAAAGGGAAAAGAAAAGGCAGATGGAGGGATTTTGTTTCCCAGTTCCACGTTAATGAACAAAATCAACATATCATTTTGCTAGTGGTGGATCTGAGATGCCAAGGCGAGGAAAGCCAAGCCTTGTGCTTCTTATGCTTCTTTTGAAACACCTTTTTATGTGTTTCTAATGAAAGCAAACAAAATCCTGGTCTGCATCAAAAGGGCTGTGGGCAGTAGGTTAAGGGAATGGATTCTCCCACTCCACTCTGCCCTAGTGAGACCCCACCCAGAGTGCTGTAGACACTTCCGGTGCCCCCAACTTACAAAGCACATGGCAACTGTTGGAGCAAGTCCAGAAGAGAACCATGAAGTTGATGATAAGAGGACTGGAGCACCTCCCTCACAACACACAGGCTGAGAAAACTGGGGCTGTTCAGCCTGGACAAGAGGAGGTTCCAATGAGAATTCAGAGAGGCCTTACAGGATCTGAAGGGGCTAAAGGGAAGCCAGAGAGGGACTCTTCATCAGAAACTCTAGTGATAGGACAAGGACAAATGAGTACAAACTGAAAAGAGGGGAAATTTATGCTTGATATTAGGAAGAAAGTCTTTACTATGACAGAGGTGAGACACTGGATCAGGTTGCCCCATCCCTGGAAGAGTCCAAGGGTTGGATAAGGCTTAAACAACCTGGTCCAGTGGGGGGTGTCTCTGCCCACAGCAGGGGAGTTGGGACTGGATCATCTTTAAGGTCCATTCCAGCCTCTTAACATTCTGTCATTCTGTGATTCTGCACAAGCTGAACACTCCAGCTTTGAGTGAGAAAGGGAGAGACACACATCTGATATTCGTGGGCCTGAATAAACTATTCATGGAATAGTAACAAGAACTGTGGTGGAAGAAAACTGCATTACAGCAAGTGTGAGGAATAGCCATGTCTTATTTTTGCTCTTAAAGTCTGCTCACTGACTCCACTGACCCTTGCTCTAGCTCAAGGCAAGCTATTATAAAATGTAGTTACTGTGTTTCCCCTTGCACTCTGAAACACTTGGTTTTTTGAGTTTCTGTAAAGATTTCTCCAACCTGTCCTACTAGCACCATTCAAGAATGAGATGAACTTCTGGTATGTTTTTCACAAAGGAAAAAAAGATGCTCTCTAGTCCAAGATTTAGTTTTGTACCCATGCAGGCTGGCCCTCTGCCACACTGTCTGGAGCAGGGACAGGAATCTCAGCTGCACCACATTGCAGGCTATCCCTCATTGCATTCTTTGCTCTTTCTTTTGCAGAAAAAAAGAGAAAAATAATAATAAAAAATCAATTTCTGGACACCTAGGAGAGAATTTCATCATGTGAGTGGAGATAGAAGCAGCACATCCCATGAAAAGTCATCCTTTTCAACTCTCACCTCCAAATACCCTTCAATTTCTGTATCCTTGCTGGAAAGCAGAGGTTGTGCAGCCCCTCACACAACTGAAGGCCCTAATGGATGCACCAGGCTTGGCACAGACTGATCTCTTCAGGACAATGGCAGTAAACGCACCAGCTTTCTGCACTCCTGTGCTTGCTGAAAGGATAGCTCCTGTGTTGATAATCAGGAACACCCACAACAGGAAATTGGTTTGGCTAGTTCTTCATTCTCCAGACACAAAGCTAATGAAAAACATTTTACCCAGAAGAAAGTGGTGGGTTAGACTTTATATAGAGTGCCTGGCTAGTGCCTGGTTAATGGGGTAGGTGTTCACTGAAGGCCCTGTGCAATAATTCCCCCACATAACAAAAACATCCAGACTAAGAGGCATATTCAGATTGAGATCTTGTACTCCTCTGGAAGACTTGAGTTTAAAAAAAACCACCCCTCCTGTTCTTCTCTTTCTTTAGAAACATCTTGGCAAATGCACATAAGCAGCCGCAGCCTCAAGGCTGTGGCTCCACAGCTCCTCACCCACCTCCAGCCATGTCTCCAGTGGGAAGGAATTGCCTAATGAAGCCTAAGGGTGTTTGAAGCCTAAAAGCACTTAAGGGCCAGAGCAGAAAATATGGCATCCTCTCCTCAGAATTTCCTACTTCTGCCTCAGCTTGGAGGATAGCTTTGTGGAATCAGTTTTTAATCTCTCTTCAGTCACAGGAAGCTCCTGTGTTTAATTCTGTGCTGTTGTTTGGCTGAGAATCTGCCAAGACTTAGGTGTTGAAAACATGCCCTTCTTGCTTTTCCCTGATATGTCCTTTATGGCCTCTCCCCGTTTTAGTGTCACAGCAAATGATGATCTTTGATTATCTACATGCTGAAATAAAGAATTTTCATTTTTTCAGGAAAAAAATTGACAACCAGAGCTACTGAGGAGCCTGATGGTCTGGAAAAATCATGGAGTGAAATACCCAGCCAACAGTTCCCATCTTTTCCCTCCTCCCTGTGACACCCTATCTTAATAAGAAAAGGCTTTGTCCTCTTCTGTTAAATATGAGAAAATCTTTTTGCATGGAAGAAAGTTACATTTTGGTTTCCTCAACCAAAGTGTGACTTTTATACATCTGATTATACCTTTGTCTGCATCAGTTTAAGGTAAGTGTCCAGCATGGTCACAAGTGCCTGAATTGAGGCCTACATTTTTTAAAATTTTCTAAATGTATAAATTAGAATGGCAGCAGCAGCAACAAAAATAAAAGAACCAGAAGAACCAAAAACCCCTTTAAAAATGTTGTCACATAGTAAAACTAATCCCTTCCACCCCCTATCCAAATGTCAGTTCTGATTGAGGTTTAGGTTGTACAGAGCACCAGGTAACTCCTATTGAGGAAATCAGGGCTACTGCAAATAAAATGCAGAATGCAGAAAGAATGTGGTTAATATCTATATCAACAATAATAGTAATGTCAAGGAGAATTCAGTTTTAGGGAGGGACAAACAAACCTCAAGATCACACAGAATTTAGGGCAAAGGAAACTCTACCCTACATTTTGTTGATGGTAGTGTATCACTGTAGGAGGTGCTAAGTCTGGCTTTAAAGTGCCTGAAAATATAGAAAAGAACATACATCAGAATCTGACCTCATTACAAACCATGTTGCTTCTCTGACTTTAGCAAAAGCAGAATATTGGTTTCTAAAAGCAGATTTTAGCCTTGCAGATGACTGATCACATACAGTGCTATAAATTGCTAATAGGCTTGTGGATTCTGTAAAGCAGGAAGGAATTGGGTGGAAAAGTGCTGTTTTCAAAAGAGCTTCTAAAAGAGGAGAGAAGTGAACATAATCAGGATTCATGCAGAAGTCCAAGGTCAGGCTGAGAGCAGAATTTTGGAGAAGCAAATCAGAAGATAATGAAAAGTTAGAAGGGTGAGAAGGGGAAGCAGAGAAAGGGTTAAAATGACAGTAGAATAAAAAAGATGTTACAAAATGTTGATAATGTGGCAAGGGCTTCAGAAAACCCTTCCTTCTCTGTCTAAGCTACTTTGCCTGTGGTCCCTTCACAGTTCTTAGCTGGGACCATCTCCCTATTTGTACAAACTTCAGCACAACAGGGCCCTGCTCTCTGTTCTCTTATATCTTCAGGCATCGGCATCACACAACTAATTAACAGCAGTAATAAATGATACTGTATTGGCTCTTAACCCTTGGAATTTATTTTTCTGTGGGCTGCATAAAAAAAAAATAAAAATAATAATAAAAAAAAATAGAAAGATTAATAATCCTCAGTCAAAGTGAACCTCTGAAGAGATGACACCATCTGGATGATTACTACTTGTTTCATTTGCATGTTGAACTCAGTACTCTTCCGGCACTAATTATTGCTTACCCTTTCCTTATTCCATGACTTCTGGGGCTCTGTGTGGGATATAAATAGCCAGACTAATGACACGTCTCATGTTGCTCAGGAGACCTCATGTTAGTTTACAGCATTTCTCTGATTATTACTTTTTTAATAGAGAGAAGATAAAATACTGGTCTCACAAGCGCAACATGAGAGCCTTAATTTGTTCACATTTTTCTCAGAGCTAGTGCATGATGAAATATTTATATGTTCCTCTCCGGCTGCAGCATTTGGAATGTGCTGAGTTGTTTATGGTTGTAGTTAAGGACTGATGGGAAAAGAAGTGCTGGAGCTGTCGGTAGCAGGGTATCCATGTCAAGTATGGAAATAAAATTACTATAACCAAAGCAAACATAACTACAGATGGTGTTAAGGGCCTGACCTGTCCTTTACAGGTAGAGAATTTAATAATGTGTCAATTTGTGAAATGTTTGTAAGGGAAGTTGCAGAGTCAAATGCTGGTCTTACCACTGAAAGGCCAGACAAATATGAGGTCATTAAAATGGCTCATAATGCCGACTAAAACAATGGAGTTTGTCATCTTACAGAGGTGTAACACAAACTATCTGCAATGACCAAGAGAGGAAACAAAGCCACAGCTTTTGGATGCTGCCTGAAATACTGGACACTGCTGATAGGATGCCCACCCTTGGCTAATCTAAATGTGACCTAGTGACACCTTATCCTCTCTGAGGTTTCATCCCGGTGTGTTCCTTTCTAGCTGTAAATTTATAATTTACAAAAATCATTAGCTGATGAGGCTTGGTATGGCATTTCCATACCACTGGCATTTCCATACTACACTGATGACATTTTGGTGGGTTAACTCATCACCCTTGGGATTAGTTAATAAGCACTGATCATTATTCACTTTTTGTTTGTAACAGGACTAGCAAAAAATTCTTTCCCTGTACAAAGCGTGGGTTGAATAAAGATTTTAAAGACAGTGTCATGGCGTGTGAACAAGTATATAGTCTAGCCTTGAGACCAGACTGGCAATCAAAAGAATTAATATAATTTTCTGCTGCTGATTTTTGCCCTAATTCCCTTTGACTCTTTTCTGCCCAGCTCACTCTGCTTAGATCCCAGCCCAGTGCTACTCTGCTGCAAGTCTCTGCAAATACACATTTAAACCATGGAGAACAGAACAGTCTTGAAAATCATCGAAACTTCCAGTGCATCCTTGATTTACTATTGCTCAAAGTACTGGGAAAGCCTTGGAAGAAAATAGTGGTACTCTGTGGGAGGTCCATCCCAAGAGATCTGCAAGAGAATCTAAAATAAACATTAACATTGTGCTGAGGAGACACAGATGGAACTGAATAGGTGCTAGGGAATAAAACCAAAAGGCAGCTGATACCTTTTGGTCAGGGCAGGACTTTAGCTGTTGATCTTGCCTGATTAATTGGTTTTCAAATTATCAAAATCCTGTCCTGAAAATTTAGGTTTGCTGAAAGCAGATTTAATTTCTTTACCTATCTTTTGTAGTTCAGAGACACTCAGAAGGCTGCAGCCCATTTTGAAATGTAGAATTAAGCATATGCCATCGGAGATAGTCTAGGTTTAGGTTAAGATGGAGCAGGAATTTAGGGAGCCCATGGGGACTGAAAACATTCTGTTAAAGCATTTAAAGTAAAGGGGATATACTCCTCTTTCCCTTCCACTGTGCTGTTTCCCCACTGACCTTGCTCTGTTGCTAGCCCAGAAGATGAAAGCACTACTACTCTTTTCTGCACTCCTCTGGGTCTCCAGTCCTTTATCTCCACTGAAGCCTTCACATCCACAAAGTCCAAGGACCAAGAAATGAGGTGAGGAGAGGAAAGTCTCCTTACCACTTTTTCTTAACTTTTTGTGCTCCCATGCTGTGCCGTCTGCAATCCTGGCCCTCTGTGATTCATAAACTATCCAATTCTTTTTTTTTTTTTTTTTTAATAAAACACACTCTCTTAAATCAAAGAATTTTGTTTCATTGCCTCCTGCTGCATGAAGGTCAAAGCCTAGTGGTGCATACTTCACTGATTCTTTATAACAGTGTGCTCTTCAAGATTGGTTTCATTTGCCATGTGTCAATGGTTTCCACTCCTGTCTTCATATAATTACAGGAAGGTGATTTGAACAACCCCTCTTCACCTCTGGGAATGTCTGAAACTATCTGTGGATGTCTACAGGTAATTAAGATTTGAGCTTGCTGCTCATGTAGAAGTCTTTCTCTGTTTTGATTATCTTTTTTTTTTCCCCTAAAGAAGCCTTATGTCTTGTAGCTTAGATTTTATACTTGGGCATGGAAAAAATCAGTGAATTAGAAATGCTGAATATATCAGATACAATGAATTTGAGAATAAATGCTTCCATTTATTTTTCACGATTTATTTTGGCCCTAACAGAAGATGAACAAAAGAATCAAACCCACAAAAAAAAAAAAAAAAAAAAAAAAAAAAAAAAAAAAAAAAAAAAAAAAAAAGCAACTGAAATAAGTAATTTAAAATAAGGAGAATTATATGGGCTAATAAAAATACTCAGGCAGGAAAAGGCAGATAGTTATAATATAATCTCTCTATTCAGAATTTGGATTTTATGGATTTCAAAATTCATGTAAAAAGCCTATTAGAATCACAAAATGGTTTGGATTGGAAGGGACCTTAAATATCATCTTGTCCCAACACTCCTGACATGGAGAAGGACACTTTCCATAGACCAGGTTGTTCAGAGCCCCATCCAAGCTGGCCTCAAACACTTCCAGGAATGGGACATTCACAGCTTCTCTGGGCAACCTGTGCCAGTTTCTTATCACCATCACACAAAAGAAATTCTTCCTAATAATCTAAATCTATCCTTTTTGATCTTAAAGCCCACACATTTTGTCTTCTTATTCTTTCCTATTCTATCCTATTCTACTCAAGGATATGGCAAAACTTCCATTGGTTTATTGAGTCAAAATAAAGGTCTTCCTGAAAAAAAAAATCTTGTTCTTATATGTAGGTCTTTTGTCTCTGATTAGATTTCAAATAATGTGCAAATATAGGTATTATATCCTGCCATAACATATATTAAAGTCTGTGCCGTAATAAACACAAAGCATTATAAGGCAGTATTTATATCACAATTTCATACATTCATTTTAATAAAATACATATGATATAATGCAATAAAAATATATGGAAAGGATAATAATTTATCTCAATGCATACTGGAAAACATATACCACAGTCCCATAATAGACTTCATAATTTTTCCAAATATTTCTTTTCTGATAATTATAAAACAAAAATATGATCAGGAGTTCATGGGAGTGTAGTGTAAGAGATAAGAGATGAGGATGCTTTTACTAAAATGTATTAAATTTTAGCATGAAAAAATTCAAATATCACCACCAAATGTCAAGAAAACATAATAATGTGTATTTGGAGCTACACGAAAAAGAAATATCCTTTTTCCTGATTTGCTAATACCATCTGCCTAAATGGCTCTGGCAGGAGAAGAGCCTCTGAAGGAAAATGCTGGGACAGGTTAAGACTAGATTGGACAAAACCCAAGCAAAAATTCTGTATCAAAAAATTGATGGACTAGAGAATTTAAAAGGCTTTTTTGGTCCCTGATTATGCACTATTTAGTGGCATTGGATCTGAGCTGTATTAATATTTAATACTGAAATATTTTGAAAAGTGTCATAGAAACAATATTGCTTTGTATCTTGTTTAACCTGGGATGGCAAAATGGCCAACTCAGTGTAGTGATGATTTTGCAGGACATCATTATCTCTCTTTACACTAAGTGCAGTCCCTGCCATTGAGTAGAGGGGAGGAGCATCCCAACCAGCTGTGCTTTTACAATAGTCTGGGCCAGGTAGAGGTTTTTGACCCCATGATACTCTTAACTAACCACTGGGGTTCTCTAATGATGACAAAAACTTGCAGAGGAATGGGAACTTCCAGAAGAAAAACACTTATAGGTTTGGTAGTAGGAACAGTGAGGAAATGAATATAAATAAGACAATAAATATTCACATTATATGCAAAATGGAACTTTACATTTTATGCAGTGTCTCCAGTTTTCTCAGATTATTGCACTGACAGCTGTGAGAAGGAAGGAGCACGGCCAGTCAGGTGTATTCCCTAATTTGCACATCCAATCCTGGGCAGGATCTGCTTGCGTACCCAAGACATGGCTACAGATAATGCTGTCACTCTTTTATCACATGTCATATTTCTATTAATCTTGCAAACAGCCAATATCAAGGTACCCACCATTCTTGCCCTCCAATATTTTTTATACAGGTTTCTTAAGCACACTGTAAATGCTGGAAAGAACAGCTGAGGCACTCTCAAAAGCCTTGTAGCAAGTGTATTTTCTTTCTGAAGGAACAGGCAAATAATTTCCTAAATTTCATAGAAATCAGCTGAAAGTGGTCACCAGTCTTGACATTTTCTTGAAAAATGTGAAATATTTAATATGTAGCAAGAATCTGTGCTGTAGGAAAGCTTTGTTCAGTTCTATATGCAAGAACTGTCCAGAATAGGGAAGGTTCCCTTTTCACTTTCAGTGTGCAATAGAAGTGTCATCCATACTAAGAGAGAGAAGTAGAGAACGGGGTTGTGAGCAGCAGTGATTTCTCTTAAACTAATTATTTCACTATTGATTGATGCCAATGATCCGAGCAGCAAATGCTCACTGACAGGAACATACACACTTAGATAAGCCCAACAAACCTTCAATACAATGCACAGTTTTTTTCTAAAGATATTACTTTTAACTTAGAAACATTTTCTTGTTTTGTTTTGGTTGTTTGCACTTTTTTTTCTCCATATTATTCAAATCCCTTCACTATCACAAAAAATAATGATTGCTTCCTTCTTTATTGAAGTCCTTATTATTTACCCGAGTGACAAGCTCTCTCAAGCAGTGACACGTTTAAGAGTCAAACAAGGTTTAGAGACTGTTGAGTGCTTCACATCTCTCTTAGCTTCAGCGCTGGTACAACTGAAAACAATGACCTGAGAAACCAAAATGAGATTTCTCTGATTTGGGAAAGAACTTGACTTCAGTGGGTGCTGGTCTAAGTAATGGCAAGGCACAGGGATAACTCCCACTGGCAGGGCAGTCAGCTGTTACTGAATCTGGCACAAAAGCCTCTGTTGGGAGAAGCCAGACAGAGGCCACGTGTACCACATCCAGCAGCTCCTCCCATGCAGCTCAGTAAACAACCCTCAGCTGTTAATAGATGTTCTCTGAGCCTCTGGAGATGGAATTTTAGCATACTCCAGCCTGCCACTTTTCAAGATGTTTGCTTGCAATCAATAGTACCTGTCTTTTCCAAAGGTTTTGGAGTAGGAGCCCATTCTGTTTCCACTGCAAAAAAAAATGTGCAATAATACAATCAGCTGCTCACGTGTCAAGTGAATGCTGGGGAGAATGAATTGAAATCTAAGGATCCAGTACAAAGCAGAGTGAGTCTGCACAATGTCCTGAGCCAAGCAACATATAGAGAATATTGACATTTAAAAGGTGCTAAGAGATGAGTCCATCATTACACACGCATACAGCTATCCTAATTTCATTGACTCTAAATTATTTTCAGAGTATTGCACTTCTCTCTGCAGTTCTCTCCTTTGTCCTCTTTTCCTGCTGCTTTCATCTTCTTCATGTGTGTATGATTGCAAAAAAACAAGGAGGGTTGAGAATAGCTAATGCTGAGCACTAGAAAATATCTGGAAGGGAAAAAGAGTTTTCAGACCTGAAGCTTCCTAGATGCTTTCACTACAGCATTTACCACAGCTGCCTTTTCCTTTCAGGATACTGGAGAACTACACCAGTGCAGGAGTTGTAGCCCTTCTTTGAAATGCCCCTTTTTACTCCAGATTTTTCAGTTTTTAGCCTGATATTTTAACACATACAGCTCAAAATTCGAAGAAGAATATATTTTTTCCAGATAAATGCTCACCAAACATTGATGAATCTTTTTTTTTTTTTTTTTTTCATTAGAGGAAAAAAAAGAATGTTCTCAAAAGAAGAGACGGGCAAAATTCCTCATATCAGTGATTTTAACATATAATTTTCTCCACATTTTATGTTGGTGGTGCTTGGTGGTACCTTAGTGTTGCTGCTTGATCTAATTTCTTCCTAACAATACCTGGCAATAGCAGAGACCTAACAGAAAACAAAAAAAACAGCCCCCAACACCCAAGAAGCCCCTTGTCACCCAACCACTACACAATGAATTAAGCTAATCATTAAGAGACTAATTTAAAAGAAGCTAAATAATAAAGAAAATAGTTCATTATGTGTCAGTAAAAAAAAATTAAGTATCTGTGACCCAGGAGAAGAAAAAGAGAAATTGAATTTGACATCTGAGTGAAAACCCTTGGAATAAAAACAATTAGAGCATTAATGTAAAAGGATTCAGCATTTTTTAATGTAATTGACCTTTGAAGCCTTATGAATCTATTTCACTCTTTTTTTAATTTTTTTTTTTTTAAGATTGCAAAGCATCTCTAAGAGCCCATTTGGGAACGCGACAATTTAGAAAATGGAAAATGCATTCCTTAGCCTGACTTCAGTGCATTTGCAGCCTCTCAGCATTACCCATGAGATAACACTTCACTGCTCCTGTGTTGCTGTTTCCCAAACTCAGACAGTTGCATCCCCAGATACCACCCAGGAACCCTGGGTGTTTGTGCATCGTTACACTGTCTGCTTCACTCCTTCCCACCCCCAAATTGGATTAGGTCCATCATCCTTAAAGGCAAGGGATAAAACATGAATCATCCATTGCACTAACTTTGAGAAAACTGTAAAGTGCTGTAGAGTTCCAGGAGTGGCTTTTAATAAATCCATCAGATCATAGTCAGTCACAGCCTGATGTAATGGTTTCCATGGACAGTAAGCCTGATAATGAAGCTGTAGATAATGAGTACCAAGATCCTAGTGGGATGTTACAATAATAGAGGGTTTGGGCAGGCATTGTCAATCCTAGTGACACCTATTTATAATTTTTCATTAGTGCAAATGTAGCAAAGCATAAAGTAGGATCCAGGTCCTTGATGCCTTCTCTGACAGTTTCTTACTGCACTTAAGCATTAGGGTGTACCTTAGTGCATTTTATCATTAAAAGGACTGGGTTCAGTTTCCTCTGAGAGTCTTAGTGGCACAAATAAAATGTTCTTAGTTCCAGTTGTAATTCCAAGGTGTGGGTGATGTTTCTCCTCTAGAAAGTAGTCATCCTGTGGCTTGAGAGGGAACAGGACTTCATCATAGTGGAAAGGGACTGCAAAGTCAGAAGGGCAAATTATAACTTAAGAAATACCATGAGACATTGTTATTGCCAAGGGATCCCAGCAAAAGTCAAGGACTCATTTCCTCTTCTTTTGTTCATGAGTATTCACTGACAGGGCACAGCAGCCTCCACTTTTTCCCCTTGAGCATTTCTATTCAGACTTGTAATTATGCAAATTTCATTCAAGCTAATTACAAATAGATGTTTCTAATATCTTTATTAGCATTTTATTTCAGTCCACCACCCATACTGCTCTTTCCTCACCCCTCTTTCACCTTGACCCTTTTGTTCAAGGATCCTCTTGACACAGTGCCAAATGTCCACTCCACCTTGTGATATTCCAGGTATCCCTATCCTGTATTTTACTGAGTGCTGTGCAGGGCAGAGACAGCTGAGACACCTTTCTGTGAGCTCATTGAGTGTTTGAGACAGCACAGTGAATGCACTACATAAAGCACATGAACCCCCATCCCTCTTTCACAAACCTTACTTATTGTATATGTTTTTAATCTATTAAATCTACAATAAATTTAGTTACGTCTGAACCACCTTCCTGTGTATTTGTTTCTGTGTGTAAGAAAACAACTTTCTCACATCATTTGGCTGTGGACAATGGGTCAAATTTTGTCTTTCACACTGTTTATATAACAAGGCTGGAGCCTGTAGGGCTTAGTGGAAACAGCCTTGGCATCAAAGCCTGGTGGGAGAGGGTGTAGGAGTAGTGAAATTATAGCACTGTGAAGAATTAGGGGTTACTGCACATCCACAGGCCTGGGAGTGACTTTGGATGGCCTATGAGGACATCTAGGGGAATAGCCAAAGAAGCAATAACTGTTTTGGACAAAAAAAACATGTCTGAAAGATCCTGTTCTGCAGTTTAGTCCAAGCTAGAAACTGTTAAAGCTGTTGATTGGGATTAGGTAGTTTCTGTTCTTAGGACTGAAGGCCTTAAAGCTCTTCACCCTGAAGGAGAAAAAAAAATGACCTTTCTTTCCACTTTTCATTGCCCAAGACAACAATGAATTGATATTTATGTAAGAAAGTATCTATTGGAAGAATGACTTTTTTGCACAGGCAGATAGTGATAGAAAAGGCAGGATGGTTTTGAACTAAGGGAGGATAGATTTAAATTAGATGTAGTGTCCAAGGCCAGGTTGGATGGGGCTTGGAGCAACCTGGGACAGTGGAATGTGTCCCTGCCAATGGCAGGTGTTAGAACAAGATGATCTTTAAGATCCCTTCCAACCCAAACCATTTTGTGGTTCTCTGTGCCACCTGGAAGAAGGACTGAGGTGGCTGCTCAACCATGACTTATTTTAAATCTAGTGTGATGCTAAAGGCATGATGGCAGTGTGTCAATATTTAGGAAATGTTGCTCTGAATACATGCAGTACGTTAGGCTGAAGCAGAGTGTCCTGGGGGAATCACTAAAAACATTGGATCTCAAGACCACAACCTGCAAACCATATCACACATAATCCTCCATAATATATTAAAAAGACTGTTTTAGTGATGAGGAAGAAGAAAAAATGGTTCAATAAAATTTGTATCTTGATTTCTGAGCAGAAAGACCAAAGATGTTGTTCTAATATAAGAACGAGAAGAATAGGAATTTGGTCAGATTATAAGGTACTCTTTCCTTAAAGAAAAAGAAATTGCTTCCAGGAATATTTTTTTTTTCTATACACTTAACATGAATAATTCATAATTAATCTTATTCACATAAGTGAGAGGATTCATGATGTGCAGTCCTATTCATACAAGCAACGGAGCCATTTTAGCCAATGTAATTCATTAAGTGTGCTTTGGAAGCCTGTATCAGCACCAAAAGATAAACCTGAATCTTTTGAATCCTGATCTAGTTCCTTAAGTTTGGGGAAATGATCTTTTCTTTGTTTGAAGCTGACCCCTTTGATATGATGCAGTGGTCAAAGGCAACAATTATTCTTCCAGAAAAGAAAGAAGAAGATATTTAACAATTGTAGAATTTTCACATCTCTTCTCAGTATCTGATGAATATCAATGCTTTTGATAAACCTTAAATCCCTGAGGACTGACTGTATTTCAAAATAAGATTTTTTAGATTCTCTGGGAGAGCATTTACTTGTGTAACAGAAAACAGAGTTTAGCAGGATAACATTGGAACTCAAAAACAATGCATAAATATTTTGGTATCTCAAAACCCTATGGAAAAGCTATTCCAAACGAACTCATGTTTTTTGTGAGTCTTACTGTTCTTCTCTTTCCACCTCTTTGGGATCATACATAATATATTTCCAGGCAAAAAAATACTGAATCAAGAAAATCCCCTAGAAATCTAGAAATGAAAGAAATAAGACCTCAAAGACTGTAAAAGTAAAAATATTGGTGATATGCTGACTCACAAGATTCACAACAGGCTTATGGAGAAAGTAGCATAGAATTTTATGTTTGTGCTAAATTACACAACATTTTAATGCAGTTTTAATATGAATTATTGATAAATTATGCATTCATACCTAATAATTTAAATAAACTCTGTAGATAAAACAAAAAAAAAGTTAAATATAAACAAAAAGGGCCATATTTGCCATATTTGTAATATATAAGTGTGGTAATATTTTATTTTAGATAAGGATATAAACTTCTGTGTTCATGGAACTGATTTTACTGACTATAAGGAGTGTGTCTTAAAGACAAAAATTTTTTCTCTGACTTGTCAGAGAATACATATTGTGTATAGGTAGATGCAACCCCACACATCTCATGGCCATTTGCTGCTGTGTGAATTGAGTATCTCCCTGATCCAGACAACTTACATAAGTTCTTTTAAACTGCAGCAATGAAATTATTCATAATGACAAAGAAGGGAACTGACCCAGTTTACTTGAAATAAGATTCCCCTCCTTCCCCTCAGCAATAGCTGACACCAGCAAGTTTCACTTCAAACTGGGGTTAAGGAATTCTTTAAAACAGAAGAGCAAATTTACAGAAATAACTGTTGAAAATGGGAAACATGAGTTTGTAAGCAAATGACGAGCTTGGGGTTTTTTAAAGCTGATATTATGAAGCTGATTGCACTCCTCAGTTATTTATATCTAAATGCCTCCACTCTTTAAATAGTGTCCATTTATATTTCAAGTGGCCTACATACGCAAGGCTGGTGTTACATGGCTGCTCCACACTCATTGTAATTGAATTACTGAACAAAATACAGGCAGGAGTCGTGGCTTCTGATACTGAATGGTTATTGCAGCCTAATAAGGTCAGAAGAGATTAATTGTGAAATCACACTGCTCCATTTGAGGAGGAAAGACAAGAATAAAACACCCTCCATATCACCTTTCAAAGCTGTGACTGTTTTGCCCTCCTGTACTCTTTATTTTGTGCAAGTGAATCACAGAATTATAGAATCACTGAATGGCTTGGGAGGGTTGGGAGGGACCTTAAAAGTGCCCAGCCCTCCTGTGGGCACGGACACCTTCCATTGGACCATTTGTTCAAAGCCCCATCCAACTCAGCCTCAGACGCTTCCAGGGATGGGGCACCCACAGCTTCCCTGGGCAACCTGTGCCAGTGTCTCACTCCATCACAGTAAAAATTTCATCTTAATATCTAATCTGGTTCTACCATCTTTTATCTTAAAGCCATTTAAAAACATTAAACTAAAGAGATGTTGTCTAGTGCCAATTGTGCCTGCTGCCAGATCAGGAGTACAGGAGTTGGGATATGGCAATTTCCCAATCTCTCTTGCTGACTTGCAAGGTTTGATAGGAAGAAAAATTCAGCATTTGAGAGAGAAAGTTTTTGCTCTTTCATTTCAGGTTGTAAAAAAGCATCTTTGGAAATCCTTGGTATGAAGCTCTGGGGAGGAAGGAAGTAGGAGGCTGGGATGTGGTTAGACCATGGCTAAAATATTCACTGGGAACAGGGAAAATGTTCAAATGGGACAGAGAATCAAAGTTTCCTTCAACTGCAGAGATCACGGAGGGCTTAATCATTAGTTTATTGGATACTGTAAAGTAGGTTTTCTCTCACTGGGAATTTTGCCCTGAACACACAGAAAAATATTTTCTGATTAAAATTCAGATGACACATTTCATTATGAAGTGGTTCAGTTAAGACAAAGTAGCATATTCTAAGGAGAATAATTTTGCTAAAAAGATTTAGCCAGATCTCTGCTTGCAACCTTTACAAAAAATAGCTCCACAACAGGCAGATGTGGGATCACCTGTTTCCTCCATTCCCTGCTGTGTCCTCTTTCTAAAAAGTTGCAGTTTTGGATATGATACAGGAGTCCCTCACTGCCAGTCCTACATTTAGGGCATTATTTCGTTTGAATAACTTACAGCATCTGAATTTGCATTCCCATTCTAGAAACTATAAAAACTGGGGTTTTTTTGACCTCTGCTCTGCTAGAAATACTTTTCTTTAGGCAGCTCCAAGGAGAATATCTGGTGTATCCACAGTTTCTCCAGATAGTTGCCTTTCTGTGCCCATTCTGGTCTCTCAATTTAAAATATCCTATTTCACTCCCACAGGTTTTACTCAATCAGTTTGTTTTCCTGCTATTTCATCTCAGAAGTATATATGTTTTCTTAAGTAACATAAATTTCCTTAATGATCATCTTGTTTGAGAACAAATACCAGCTTATGTCTTACTCAGAGATAACTGAGTTGTGGATTTACATTTATTTATTTATTTATAAAAATTAGGGCTGTAGGAGGTTGTTACACTGGCAGATGCAATCTGTACCTTTTCTTTCTCCTTCAATTATCCTGATGGCCACATGCATGGCTCTAGTGTGTGCATGGTGTATATATCCATTCTGATAAACAAATGGCATTGCAGCCCCAAATAGGGCTTCTCACAATCTGAATGCCATTCTTATGGCAAGCAAGGCACAAGAAAATGAACCAGGTGGAAAAATTTCAAGTTTAAAAAAATGTATTTTATTTGGTTGATGTCACATCTTTAACTTCAGTAAAGTTTCTATCAGCTGCTCAGGGAGATATGTAAAAAGTTATAATACAGGTCTGTGCTCTCTCCTGCAGAAGCTTTTTGTGAAAGCTGAACAGAGGCCGAACACGTGGCAACCTGTTGGCTCTACAGGCTGCCCAGAAATTGAATTTATCAAGGCTAAGAGATCAGGCCATGTTTCTGTAGCTTGTAAGTGCAGGTGACACACCTCTCAATTGGCAGGTCTGGGAGTCCCTGAGCTCTGTAATGAATAATGTGTGACATGAATTGCCACTAAGATGTGGCAGAAAAATGCTGAGACCACATGATGGAGTCTCCTGCTGGTGCAGCTCACCCTCAAGCTAACCTTGGAGAAACACTTTGAAAAGGTAGCTGAATAACAAGGAAGCCAGTTTTTGTATGTCAGAGGTGTTTCAGACACTGACTTAGCAACATTTAGAGTTATTTCTTTCCTCCAAATTTTATGTTCCACTAAGAGAGGACCTACTGAGGAATACAGTATCTTGAAATGGTTGCTGTCATTTTTCAGCTTTTTTTTTTTTTTTTTTTTTTTTTTTTTTTTTTTTTTTTTTTTCCCAAGGAGAAAGAAATTGCTACATTTCCCTGAACCCCAGGACCTGAAAACATCACTCTGTCATAATGACCTAGAAAAAAATTGACTTGTTCACATGAATTGCTGGGTCATTGTAGTCAAAGCCTCAAAAAAACAGTTCTCAATTTTCCAGAGTGTTGAGGAAAAATATTGTTAAAAGCTGTAAAAGAAGCATGTCAAGGAAAAAAGGAAAGAGCTTCAAGGTCTTTCAGAATATTTTGCATACACCATTACATAGATATTATAATTTTCAAAATAAATATCTGGGGACAATATCGGGCAATACAAAATACTTATGCAGATTTTTTGGTTAACTTTAGAAGAAGTGCTGTAAATTCTAACAATTTATATCCACAAGTGAAGACAACTCCATGAATTTAAACTGATTTAATAATGTCATGAACTACACCTGCTCCCTATACCTTGCATATTTAGGATGCTTTTAAGTAAATTTTCAGAGAAACATAATATGAGTTTCCTATATGTTCATCAATGGTTTGTTTAAGTTGGCTTAAAGAGTATGGGAGAAGCTGAAGACAGCTGTTGACTCTTTATCTTGCCATATTACTATCCAAAAGGCAAATATGGTTCCTTAAACATTTACTGCATCCCAGTTTGTTCAAGCTTCGAAACCTAACCAGGGAAGAGAAGATGCTTAAAAGGTCTGATGGACATGAATTCCCTTGCAAAACTGAAGGAAGCAGAGAAGGATTCTACATCACAACTTTTGTCTCTCATTTTGAGAAGACCTATTTAATTTAAATTATTCGGATGGAGTCAAAGGTGTGGGAAGTCGGTGCAAAAGCAATTTTAAAGAAATTTATAAACCAAAGAAAATCTGATTTCCAAGTTTAATCCATTCTAAGGACTGTGAATCCTTTGAAGTCGGATCAGGTTCTGACTAACAGCTTTCAGTCTGTGTATAATACAACAGGATGTTCCTACGATGACTCACCCTCTCCCAGTGACAAACATGCACTTTTTGTGTTCACATGCACAATTTTTCCCCTTTTGCTTACACAGTGGACTCCTGACAGAACAATCCTTCCATGACAAGATCACTCTCTGGGCTTTCTCCATCTCTGCTGCCTCCAAGGCTCCAGGTAAACAAATTGGGATGCCCTGCACAGCCTGTGTTTACGGGCACCATTGCAGCTCAGGATTAGAAATAAGGAAGAGGTCAGGCAATTGTGATGCCTCCTTTCATCTTGTCGAATCCTTTGTCCACACTTTTGTTCATCCTCCCCATCTCCCCTGCCCCTGTGACACATCTCTGTCTTGTTGCTTGGTAACCTCCCAGCACTGCTGTGCACGCCAGCATCGGTGGCTCCCTGCTCCCCCTTCCACTTGCTCAAAACACCCAGCCCAAAATCAGAGGAGATTTTTCTTCTCTTGGCTTCTGACTGACAAATCAAATTCAGAGTAAATGTGGACAGCTCTGTCAGAGAGTAAATTCTCAAGGAAAAAAAAAAATAGAGGAAGTTATACATTCAGAAACAGCCGATTAACAGCATGGGACTTGTATAGGCTGATTGTTTCAGATATTGGGTGGAAACCCAGCTACTGTGAAAAAGATGAAAAAATTTAAAGGAAAAAAAAAAAAAGAGTAAAAAAAATAAAAGAAACTGCAAAAGAAGAGAAAAGAAAAAAAGAAGGCTGGAGAGAGAAAGAGTGGAATTGTTTATTACTTGCATAGCACCAGTGGCTCAAGATCCAGCTGGAAATGAAGCTGTAATCATTTAGCTATTATACAACAAAAATAAAGCACATCTTATCTAGAGATGCAGCAGTCTAAAATGATTGACTAAAGTGTTTTAAGCATCAGGATGTCATCTTGCTATGGGACACTATATCTCCTCGTGCTTTTTCAAAATAAATTGGCAGTTTCTCATCTTGTGCTTGATGTTAGTACTCAAATTATTATAGAAAATTATAGTTTAGTGTATTTCTTTTGAGGATAGATTTAAAAATGCATACTTAAGAGGAAAATGGCAGGATTGAGACACCTGCAGGTGCAAGTGGGATTTTAATTCTCTGAGGAACTAGAGTGTTGATATTGGACATTTTAATAGAGTGAGTTGCTTCCAGATCTCAATCAGATCCAGACTGGAGAGAAAATATGGTTTTGGACTGAGATGTGGCCTGAAGTGGGGTTGTTTGAGCTGGCTGAAGATGCTGTGTCCAGCACTAGACAGGTCCTGGTCTCTTCCCCCATGAGCACCTGGGCTTGGACACTGGGGACACGGACCTACAGAAGATCAAAACCTAAAGGCAGAGGAGATTAGGCAAGGATATTTCAGTAGACACCTACATCTCTGCAGCTAAATTGTGCCTCCAGAGTTGTATCTATTTTCAGAGTAAAACACCTGAATTTTGGCACAGGTGTATCCAGTTTTGCACAGTTTGTCTAGGAATGCCTGCTCACATTGCACTCAGCAGAGACCTAAATGGAGCCCATCTTTTAGATGGCCAGGCAGTAGAATTTATTTTAGATGAGCTCCATTCAGGGCTGTATTGAGTACAGGCTTGACTCTGTAGCCCAGGTATGTGCTCAGGAATATCTCAAAAGCTTGGGACCATCCTCCCTCATCTCTTGATGTGTCTGTAAAATGACACATCTGGGTCTCTGGAACACAATTTTTCAATTTTTTCCCAATTGTCTTTTGAATGGATGTGCCTTGAATGAATCTACAGGGATTTAGATAGTACCATATATGTATGTGCAAACCTAGACTGCCCTGATGCCTGAGAGCAGCTTGGATATCTAGCAAAAATGGAGGCATTGCAGACAGAAATCTAAGTTCAACTGAATCAATCTGGAGGAGAATATTTTGTCTTTTTTTAGGGAATTTTTCCTCAGAACCTGCATTCCATGAAATGCATCTTCACAGTGAAATTGTAGGGACCCTTGAAGTCTTAGACTCAAAAAAGAGAGTAAGAAGGCACACTGCAGGTTTTTCTGGGGTATAAATTTGTTAGCATTCAGAAGTAAGTTAGTAGTAAACGAAGAGGAGAATGATTTATGTTCCAGTAATGACAATGAAATTTCTGTATTGAGGCAGAACTGTGTGTTTATCTATACATACAGACACACACACTATAAATACACCTTCCTTTAAGTGCTAACCAAAACCAAGGCCTATATTCTTTCAATATTCAACAGATCTTGCTCTCAGCAAGTCCATGCTGCTGCTCAGCCACCTCAAAAGAAGCTGACGAGAGCTCTACGGGGCTGTTGGTGAGTGAAAGATCAAGTAATTTGTATTCCCTTCCTTGCCCTCATAATTTTCTTACACATCTTAGATGGTTTCTAGAATAATTTATCTTTTTCCCCTGCTTTCTTCCTTTATTTTGTGAAAAAAACCCAAAAAACAAAAAAACCCACACATGGAAACACAAAAGGTGGACTGACTTTCATTTTTCATGAAAAAGATGGTGAAAAAACCCCAGCACGAGGGAGAGAAAGGAGAAAGAAAAAGGACAAACAATGTGCTTTTTTGTAGTCTTTTGATTAAAAGCATTGACAGCAGCTTCACCTGAGGAAAGCTGTATTTTACAGAGCACCTGTCTAAACACCATATGTTTATAGGCTTTCTCCTTCTAAGATTCTGTAGTCTTCTCAAAAAGAGGCTTTGATTGCTTCAAACTGTTCCTATATCTCACGACACTTATTCCAGCTGGCACCGTGTGAATGTCATTAAAGGTGAGGAAGGACCAAAAGATGCAAGACTATAAAATGAATCCTCTTTCTTTCAGAGAAATTGAGTGATTCATAACTCATCAATAATTCCTCTGTGAGATTTTTTGCCTGAGTAGAGGAGACCTCCTTTTTCGAACATGTGGGTGAGTCAAACGGCAATAGGAAGAAAGCACATCTCAGTAATTTAGTTTCAATTGCTCATTTACATCAAAAAAAAAAAAAAAAAAAAAAAAAAAAACAAACAAACAAACAAAAAAAAACCAAAAAACAAAACTGTAAGCAATGTAGGGTTATTTTCTTTAGCAATACACCAGAATAGCTGTAGATGTCTGCATGAATATACAATAGAATCTGTCTGACACATGTCATTTATGCTTTTATTATTTTGCAAGGAACAATGCAAGTCTTATTAGATTCTTCTGCATTCACTTCATGGGGAAAGACAAAATCCCAACATCTTTCTTCCCCAATGAAATCTGATGTGTAAGGATAAAGTCACTCTGACTGCAGACTGCAATGGGATGAGAATAAATTGTAGCACATATTACTCTCCCAAGTTTCCTGCCATATTTAACAAGTTCCATGCTGACAAAAGCAAACATTAATATAGGCTGACAAGCTTATGGGAAAGAAATTGTACAGCCACAAATGACATCATGGCTATCTCTGCTCTCTGCAGCTCTGATAAAATTTTTCATCTGAAGTCTTTTCCTATTATCTGTGTAACAAAATGGATTCTACTCACCAAACTAGTTCTACAATAAAATCCTGGAAAATAAAACTAAATATTTCTCTTCTTGTAAAGGCAGTTTACTTGTCTGAGAAATGGAAGCAAAAAAGTAAACTTCTGACATTTCTGGAACATTTTTAAAACCAAGGAGTTACTTGTTTTATCCTGAGAATGACGCAATTAGTTAAAGTTTTAGAGAACAGACTGGTTATTTATAACCTCTAAATAGACATAAAAAGTGGCTGCACTGCTTCAGAAAATCACTCATTTAGTCCTCCATTTTGTTTTCAACCCCAGCTGGAAGTGGAAGCACAGATGCAAATATGAGCAGAGGAATTGTGGTGCCTCTACTGAAGTATTGTGTATTATAATCTACTCTATGTATTAAAATACACAGAGTAGATTATAATAAACTGTGTATTATATTCACTAATTGATATTTCCTCTATTTTTTCAGTCTTCTTTTAAACCAGTGAAACTGTCTTGCATCCACTGAGATCCTCTCTCAAGGAGTTATACGGATCTACAATCTGTTGTGTGAATAACTAAATCCTCCTTTTTTTTTCATTTTGAGCTGGATTCTTACTCACTTTATTTTATTGCCTTTAGATCTTACACTGAAGACAGACCAGAAGTGCTCCCAGTCCATTTCCTTCATTCCCCTCATGGCCATCCAGACCTGTCACATCTCCCTTAAATGAGCTCTTATCAGAAGTTTTGCTATTGCTCAGTTGCAAGAGCTCTTCCATGCCTCTGATCATACTTGCTGCCTTCCTTGATTATTTTCCCCTTCTAATACAGCTTTTTACTGAGGAGAACCGAAACTTCTCACTCTATCTGAGTTGTGGATTAAGCATGGATTTGCCAAAGGAGCACTCTGAGTGCTCATGAACTCGCAGCATCAGGCCTTTTGTATGTCCTATTAAAATCCTCAAATTTCCAAGCAATTCTCTGATGTGGGAATTTTGATTTAGTGATGGAAGTTTCCCCACTAACTTAAATGTTTTGGGCTTTTGCCTGTGACCTTAATTTTGCTTGGTTTAGGGATTGATTTCACAGGATAGGCTGTTGGATTTTCCTTCTCTAAAATAATCTTAATAATCACAGGAATAGGGTGGCCTATGCAACATATTTTGTAGGATTTGGAGAATTTTTTACTGTTACAGATATGTCAAACTCACAACCCATCAATGGGATAACTCATCCAAGTCTTCTCCTCATGCAAAATTATTTACCATCAGTCAGTTTTCTTTTTCTGAGAGGGAGTACTAAGGTATCAGAAAAACTGGTCTGAAAATTTCCTAAGCATTCTTAAATCTGTAAGAGCTCACAATTCCCAAATGCACTCAGATTAAGGACATGTTGTTAAGTGCATTCAAATTCCTAAGAGTCACGTTGCTGTACCAAATAAGCATAGTATTTTTGGGGGCCTTTTTTTTCCTCATGAAGGAAAAGACTATTAAGATAAGAAATTTGATGTTATCACCCTTGTCCATTTTAATTTTTTTTTTTTTTTTTTTTTTTTTTTTACCTAAATTCATGCACTGAATTTTGATTCATTTTAAACTTTGATCTAGGTTGTAAGTTTAAAATTATATTGTTCAAGCATTTCTTATGGTTTTTTGAGCTAGGAAAACAACACTGAAACTGCTCTGTGTTCCTTAAAATACCTTATCTCAAAATACAAACATTTTCTTAATAACATCATCTTCAGTGAATTTAAAAAAATAAAATTAAAGTGATTTTGCTGTAACAGATTTTTTCCCCCTTCTTCAGTGTGTACTCCACAGCTTCTCCATGACTGCCTTTATATCTATCTGTATGAAAGAAAATAATGGAAAAATAGAAGGGGCAAACAATTTTTGAGTGTAAGATGCCAAATTTGCTGTTGCAAAAAGATACATTTCATAGATATAGAGCACAAAAGAATCACAGTTATTTATGCTATGCTACCACTGGATTGAATTCACAGTGGTGGGGTACTGATTTTTAGTTTAATTCTTGAGCAAAAGCTCAAAAGAATTAAACTAAAAATATTAAACTAAAAAAATAAAATAAAAACTGCTCAAAATAGCACTTTTACCCATTTATTAGGAGAAAGAACATAATGCCATTTAATTTACACCTGCTTCTAGTAAATAAAAGTAACTATTCTGGGAAGTTTTTTTTTGTGTTTCTTAGGTGCAAACATGAGTTCTGGTTCCTGAGCTGCTTTCCCATGGCCTGCACCATGGCACTGTCCTAAATGCCATTAATCATGAAATCATTCTTCCCTTCTTCAAAGCCAATTTTGAGCTTTTCTAGGTGATGCAGGTGTTACACTGTGAACTGTGATCACCCTTAGGGAGGGCAGCATCTGCCAACAGCTGTTGCAAGAAAGTAGCTTAAATATTTTCCTATATTTGAAAGAGGAAATTGGGTATTTCCAGTAGAGTAAGGGCAATGCAGAATTTGTAGTGTGACTGCTAAATTGATAGCAGGATCCTAAATATGGTATTTTAAACAGTTCAATTCAACAGCTTCATCAGAGACGTGGACAGTGGGACTGAGCTCACCCTCAGCAAGTTTGCTGATGACACCAGGCTGTGTCATGCTGGAAGGAAAGGACCTGCACAAGCCTGGGAAGTGTGTCCATGTGAACCTCAAGAAGGACAAGAGTAATGTCCCATGCCTGGGTTGGGGAAACATCTGTTGTCAAATACCAGCTGGGGAATGGTGAAATTGAGAGCAGCCCTGCTGAGAAGGACTTGGGGGTACGAGGGTGTAGAAGGCTGGACATGAGTTGGCAATGTGCACCTGCAGCCCAAAATACAAATTGTGTCCTGGGCTGCATCAAAGGAAGCTTGGCCAGCAGGCTGGGGGAGGTGATTCTTTCCTGCTACTCCACTCTCATGGGGCCCCAAATGGAGCACTGCATCCAGCCTTGGGGTCCGCAACACAGGAAAAAACATGGACCTGTTGGAGTGAGTTCAGGGCAGGCCCACAAAAATGATCAGAGAGCTGGAGAACCTCTGCTATGAAGACAGAGTGAGTGATCTGGGGTTGTACAGCCTGGAGAAGGTCCCAGGTAGAACTCATTGCAGCCTTTTGGTACTTGAAAAGGTTGTAAGAAAGATAGGATTCCCTCATTAATGGGGTCTGTTGTGACAGAGCAGGAGGTAACAGCTCTAAACTAAAAAAGGATAGACTCAGACTAGATATGAGGAAGACATTTTTACAATGAACATGGTGAGGCACTGGCACAGATTACCCAGAGATGAGCTTCGTCCCTGGAAACATTCAAGGTCAAGCTAGACAGGACTTTGCAAACCTGATCTAGTTGCAGATGTCCCTGCTGATTGCAGTGGGGCTGGTCTAGATGACCTTTAATGTTCTGTTCCAACCCAAACTATACTGTGATTGCAGCCACATAATTAAACCCTCAGCTGACATTAGTCAGCACAACTATATTCCCTCTGGAACAGACTCTGGGTAAGAATTTGATTCTTAAAAATATTTTTTTTATTCCATTTAATTAGACTTCTCTTTTCATCTTTCAACTTTTTTCTTCCCACTTACATATGCTTCCCCTGTATGAAAAGAAAAACCCAACTCTCATATATTCTAGCCATATTTCCAGTGTTCAGTTGGTTTTAAAGTTAAACAAAAAAACAAGCTCAGCCAGTTGCCAGACACTACTCCCCTCCTCCCTGCCAAAGTAATGACTTTCTATTTCAACAGCTCATTCCTGATTACAAAACCAGATGGATTGCTCTCCACTACACGAGTGCACGTATTCTTGATCAGAAAGTAGTAATCATTGAATATATCATGTACACTGACACCAGGGAGGGAATTGTTCTTCATTCTGCCCAGTGAAGCATTTGAAACACCTGTTTCCTATCCTGAAAACGTTTGTGGCTACTGCCAATGAAGTTAGTGCTGAAACAGCAGCATGGAGCCAAGTTATCCTCTGCTTGGACACCTGTTGAAAAAAGAAAGCTGCCTAGGCAATCCCAGAGCTCAGCTAGTCCCAGGAATGCCACACTTCTCTCCGCTTATGGGAAAATTCTCTTATCAGTGAAAAAGTCTGCTGTTTGAGGAAAAGGAAATCAGAAAGGGGAAGTATTGTAGCTTATAAAATCTTCCAGTTATGGAAAAAAGGTATTTCTTACTAGGGAAAGTTCACAGAAAATACAAGAAATGAATCTGAGAACTGGTGTATTTGAAAGAAATAATGTGAACTCCATTCTTTCCATGTGGAAGGAACCTGAGGTGTAGTCACAAAAGGGATTCAGAAATCTTTCCTGATGCAAGCTTTTGCATTCTCTGTTTTATTATACCTGTTAGCAAACATGTTCATTATCCCGCTCAAATGCACACATGTATTTAATCCTGTGAGTTCTCCTCCCTACACTGACTGAATGAGAAATGCATTGTGTTTAGGGTGCATAAGGAAAACTCACACTGAACACCTACTATTGAAGTAATATGAGGTCATTACCACTGCCACTTTATGTATTTTTCTCAAGCATGGATGAAAAAGAAAGACTGGTGATATTTGGCGTCACAGAGTTTTATTGGCTCCACCACTGGCATTGAAACCAGGCAACAAAATTAACTGAATTTGTGGTCTCTTGATTTAAGTGAAATACAAAAGAAAAATAGTCAATGTATTTAAAACTGCAAGTCAACTTCTTTTGGAGAAAATTTGAACTCATTTGCAGTGGATTGAAATCTATATAATAAAAAAATCATTTTATTTGTCCTTTGCTTTTATTAAAATTTAACCTATTTGCAGGCAAATATTTTACAGTAGTTCAAAGATAATGCATTACTAAATTTGAAAGTTTCTGTTGAAATAAATAAATTACTTTTATTAAAAATATCTCAAACTTATTTAATCTCAGGACTTCATGTTTTTTTCATGAACTCATGTACAAGTGGAGCAAATCAGTTAAGTAATTTCTCCTGCTAGTGAACACACTCTGCCTTAAAAAGTGATCTCTGGGCTTTCACACATAAAGCAGTTTATTTTTATCCTAAAATTGTTACTTCTGCCCTGAGACTGAACAATGATAATTTAGGATCCCAGGATTCAAATACCGCAGGCAAGTGCTAACGTTGCTTGGGGCCACTAAATATGGGGCCACTAAATATGGGGACCAGTATACCAATACATAAATCAGTTGTTTGGAAATATGATTTGCACAACTGAGTATATGTAGAATTTTTGATGAAAAAGAGTGTTTATGGTATTGTAAGATGATATCTGTCACAAGCAAGAAACTTCAAGAAACTCAAAGCAAAGATAAAGTATCAGGAAGCATTTTCTTTTTGTCTTAATACAGTTAACTAGTAAGTCTTCTACTAGAAGCAATATACAGGTCTTGCCAAAGACAATACATTGTCAGAATTAATCATAGCATGATTGTGATTATTTTAATCTTTTGATAATTTCTCACCATGTGGGTTTTTTTATTGACTATTTCTCAAATCTTCCCTGGAGACCTCACAACATAAACAGGCCAAAATAGAAGTATCTTCCACTCATTTTACAAATTGCCCTGTCATGTGAAACTGAATCTCATATGTGTTACTCAGTATGAGGCAATAAATATGGTTTAAGGAATGCTGAAACCATGCCTCAGTTGCAGGTTCAAGTAATACAAATCTTAAAGAAATGTGCCAAATGAAATTTCAATTACTTTGAATTCTGTGACTTTGAATTATCTATGCTGATTAAATTGATGGAGTAAAGCAAACAAAGGCAACAGAGGAAAAAAAAAAATAAACCTTAAAACCTACCCCCCCTTGATGAGAAAACTCACAGGTAATAAATAATAAATGAAATAGTAATAGAGGGAATTTCACCACAAGTCATGAGGAACTCTATTAGAAGTATCTTATCAGTTCGTATGAAGAGTTCATGAGAAAAGTTTATATAAAGCCATCAGAAAGACCTGTGGATATGGCACTTGCAGATATGGTTTAGTGGTGAACATGCTGATGCTGGGCTCAATTATCTTAGAGGTGTTTTCCAACCTAAATGATTCTATGATTCTGAATACGTTTATTCTGTATATTAGGACTTAGTTCCCAGCCATGAAATCTATTGTGGAATAATCTTAGAAGAAATGTGATAGAAAAGATATTGCTTAAAATATTCTTTTTTAGATGAGACTGGACAGAACTGGAGGAAAACATTGTGAAAAGTCAAGTTTCCTTTAGAAGGAGATACAGTAGCTGAGGTCTCTCTCCCATCTCTGGCTTCTGTGGTTATAATTAAAGATTTCTTTCCCTGAGTTGTGAAGACCCAGGCTCAGCATGTCTGCTGAGCAGGTCCTTGTTATCAGCTGCTGGCAGTCAATGGCCATTGATGCTTGAGTTCTCAGAAATGCCAAGTCTGGTATTGACTGGCCATTTCTGCTGATGGGTTGGCACCTTAACCTTTAGTGTCAGCCAGGTCAAGAGCCAAAAGGAGTCTAGTTCCACCAAGCCTTTCATTAAAATGGAATCACCAGGTTATTTTTTTTTTTTCGAACTGTGAAGTGCTGTCAGTGCACAGGAAACTGAAGACTGTTATAATGGTTAGAGAATCCCGGAAGACAAGGGTTTAATTTGTATGGCTCAAACATCAATCCTTGATTGGCTGGATTGCTGGTAATACCACAAGAATCACTGGGAATTACCAAAGATGGTTGGTAATATGCTGTGGGAAAGAACAAGATACGACTGGAGAAGGGTCTATACAGAGGCATGGCAGCCCTTTTCTGGGACAAACATGGTTGTTGAAGTTCCTGGAGAAAGGAACACCACAGTCCCGTGCAAGCACAGGAAATGGGCATGAAATGTAGGGGGGAACAAGACCACCCAGGGTCCTGATGCTTCCAAATATTTCCAGAATGTCTGAAAGAACAGATTGTGCAATAACTAATTTGTATAGAAAGTGAGAAACCTATCTTCAGTGTAGGGAACACCTAGCTATAAAAAGGTAACTCCATCAATTCCAGCTGTGTGGCTCAGGATCCTGGATAATCAATCAACTGGATTGATGCTGGAACCAGGATTTGTGAGCTTTTTCTCTCGCTCTCTATTTTTAAATTTAAATTTTAATTTCCTTCCTTCCTTCCTTCCTTCCTTCCTTCCTTCCTTCCTTCCTTCCTTCCTTCCTTCCTTCCTTCCTTCCTTCCTTCCTTCCTTCCTTCCTTTTCATTATTTCATTATTTTTTTCATGATTTTCCACCTTTCTCCATAATCCACTTCTGTGTGCTTATATAACTTTTACCAATTTCTATGCCAAGAGTGTAATTTACTAACGAAATTTTTTGAGTTACTGTGAACCTTCTGGATTTTGTTGCTCCTTTTGAATACAAGGAATCTATGAATCTTGAATCTTGAGTGCTCCCTCCCCCTTAAAGGTGGGATGTTACAATGATGAAGCAGAAATGAGTTCAAGTCACTGACAATTTTTATGGATACTGGGTCCTCTGCCCTTGACATTTCAGGAAAAGATTGGTGAGAAGGTGCTCACAGGAAAAAAAAAATGAGGCTGAAAATCTGAATCTCTCTAGAGGAAGAAGGAAGAAAGTTAGTGCTGGATTGATTTAAATTTGGAATACTGAATAAGAAAAGTAAAAAAAAAAAAAGAACACCTCTGGGATTGACTGCAGGCAGCTAAGTCCAAAAATACTGACAGTGGAGTCAATTTACATCATCTTTAATTGGTTACTGAGAATCTGTGGTGTAAGGTGAGTTTCACTGTCCTGAAAAGATTTGAAATGCAAATATTACTTGGAATTAATGATTGTTATTTGATATCTCTCATTACAGAGATCTTAAAACATGCTCCTTAATTGTTTGCTTTAAGTATTTTTATTTTTTTTTTTTAAAGATTGAAACTTTTATTAAGAAATACTTCTTTGTGGTTTCACAGTGCATATTTGGGCTGTAGTGCACATCTTAAAGTATTGCAAGGCATCAGGGTCTGATAATACAGTGCCAGAACTGCTACAGACAAGTAGGAATTTTGTTTTAATGTGGCTATTTTCCCTCACCAAACACATGGAATACTAACACAGGCCATCCTTCCCAATGACTAGGGAAGGCCAGGGATGCTATATCATCTCAAAATGGTCATCCTGCAGATCAATCTTAGTCAAATACTCTTTTGACCTAAACTGCTTATTTTTACAAGATTTTAATTCTTAATGTGAATTTATCAAGACTACAGGGGAGCTAAAATGAGAGCTCAGGCTGTGTCTGTAATACAGCCAGGTTCCTGTTATGATCCTCCTGAATAAGTGCCACTCACTGAACCTCCTTATACCACTGGAGGCCCATAACAATTTAGAAAGAGCATTGAAAGTAGGTGAAAACTATCCTTATTTTCCCAAACACACACACATATATGTTCCTGCACTTGGCAGAAGTGCCACTGCCGGATGGTGGATTAAACTGGGAGATGACCCCTGATGGCTGTTAGAGTCTAATTAGAGTGCTTGTAATTATAACAGTAAAATTAACGTTTTTGTAAAGCAGTAACATTTTGATTATGAACATGCTAAGTATTTTATTTATGTATCATTATCCCTGACCTGTAACTATCATGCTGTAGGAGGATGGCAGATAGTTTTCATCTGAAAAATTGGATACTCATTGCCATACGACTGAGTCATATCTCTTTGAATTCTGACTATTTTGTTGCAGAGGAATGTTTTGTACTGCTTCTACACAAAGGGTGTGTATTTGTAACTCTTGAGAATCAAGGAAGTATTTTCTGATATTGGATAAGGTTTTCAGCCAGTAAAATTTCCTGTTTAGGTGTTTCACCTACATCAATTGAACTTTAGCAACTACAGTAGGGAGGGGAAGATCACAGAATTATCAATCATATCTTGAGTTGGAAGGGATCCACAAGGGTTGTTGGGTACAACTCCTGCTCCTTACAAGGCTACCTATAAAACTCCATATGACTAGAAATGTTGTCCAGGCACTCCTTGAACTTTTAAAGGCTTGGTGCCATGATCTGTTCCTTGGGGACCCAGTGACTGACCACTGTTTTAGTGAAGAATCTTTTCCTGATGCCTGTCTGAACTTCCCCTGATGCAGCTTCATCCCATTTCCTCATCTCTTATCTCTGATTACCAGAGAGGAGATCAGCACCCCCTGTTCCACTGCCTCCCTTCAGGAAAATGCAGACTGTCATGAGGGCAATCCTCAGCGTCTCCTCTCCTCTCCCTCTCCTCTCCCTCTCCTCTCCCTCTCCTCTCCTCTCCTCTCCCTCTCCTCTCTACAGTAAACAAGTGAGGTCAGCAGTTCTTGGAAAATGCAATTATTCAAATCTCCTAAAAATGGTGAAAACAATGTGCTTGATTTTCAGTGGGAAAAGAACTACCTGTTTTACCTCTTCCAGCTTTTCTGATATTTGAGCTTACTTACCTGCTCACTCACCCTTGTTACTTCCTTCAATTTCTCTAAGACCATGTATGCTGTGCTGACATGCAGACAGGTTGATTTTCAAAACCAAGGTTTTCAAATCCAGCCATTCTAGTCAGAGCTCAAAGCCAAGGCAAGCTGTGTTTTTGCTTTCAATGGGTGGTTTAAGATTGCCAGAGTTAGAGCTCAGAAAACTCTGCATTTGAGAAATTCTTTCTTAGTTTCTTTGCAGTAACTGCTCACAAGTGAATATAGCAATGTATTCCACTTGCTAGAACTGACATAATTTCCTTTATTCTCAAAAACCAATACAGTTGGAAAAAGGAATCAGAGTTCTGCATTCTAACCAACTAAGCCTTGCAAATATGTAACATTACATTTAGCAACCCACAAATCTTTGTGACTAAGGTGTAATCATTAAGGCCCAGCTTATTAAGCACATGTGGAAATTGGCTGAATTGCTTGATTTGGTAAAAAATTACATGCTACATTTAATCAGCCCTCCTTTAAGGAACAAATGTCATTAAACACCACTTAATTAGCTGTTCCTACATCCCCACTGTGTGAAAAATTGTATCCTTGATGACTACAAAACATTTTTAAGGTCAAATGTAGTGAATAAAAATATCATTGAATGCCCTCTGGTAACAGTCTACATAAAAGTGCAGCTCATTTGCATTAATTGAAAAGATTAGTTCTGTATCACAGTTAATCAGAATCTGATGTCAGTACTGTACAGATGGAGAAGACCTTCTATAGTTAAGATTTTATTTTCTTGGTTTTTTTTTTTTTTTTTTTTTTAGTTGTTTATATGTCTGTTAATTTGTCATGGTGGATAGATATGAAAATACCTTCTTGTTCTATTAATTTTGGATTCGTGCTTTTTATTGTACCAGTGTGCCACATTTGGAGAGAGGGGAAATGAACAGTAAAACATAGGAATTTACAATTCTGAATAAAATAATAGTTATTCTCTCTTTTTCTTTCTTTCATGCAACTAACATGATTTCTTCCTCACGATCTGTATGAGATCATTTATCCATTTCACTCTTTATTATTCACAAAAGCCTTTCCTGCCTATTTATCCTCTCCTTTCTTCTCCCTGCCACTACATAATGTGCCTGAGACTCCAGCCTGTTTACTTCACCAAAATTTCTGAGTGTTTTTTCTTTTGTGAAAGGTGTGAGAAGCCAGATTTTTTTGCAAGCTTCAGTAAAACAGTCAAATAGTCTGAATTACTGATGTCATCCCCTGATATATAAAACAAAAGAGAAGAAAAAGATGAGCTACAAGGTTCAGATTTTAATTTTAGATAGGGAGTTATGGCAGGTGTTGTGGTTTGTGACAAAGATTTCATCTGCTTTCTCAGCAAACTGTGGGGAGGATGTCAGCATGATCCCTGCAAAGAACAGCAGCATAGACCCTAGCAGGCTTGGAGACAGTCAGATTTCCTTAGCTAGTAACAATGAGCTCTATAGCACCTGAAGAATGTACTGATCCAAGGTTTCACTTTGACATTTGGTTTCACAGGATGCACACACAAGGCCATTTTTCTTTTGGATATATTCCTAGAGACATAACCACCAGGACAGTGAGTTTGCCAGGGATGTTTAATGGAGGAGCTCTCTCTGATAGCAGATGCTCAGTAGTTTTATTTCTCTCTTGAGCTAGGAGTGGATGAAAATGTGGGAAGAATGATTTTATTCCACCTTATTGCCTCCCTTATTTTGAGATTCTACAGAAACTTTCTTAAACTTTGGTATAAAACCAGAAAAAACCCCTCCTCCCTCCACTGCCTACAGTCTTCCTTAACTTACACCTTGCAATCCCCTTAGAAGTTTGGGCCATTTGAGGTTACACTCACATGTAAGACTCTAGCTATTCATGTATTGTCTGGAGCAGGGGTTCAGCAACAGGAAGGCTCATGGCAGCTTTCCTGAAAGGGCTCTGCTTCTTCCTTTTCCATCTCTTCCTTTACCCAGTCAAGGAAACCTTTTTCTACTGTTTAATCCACTGAAAGCCTTTGCTATTGAACAAACACTTGAGGAGATCATGTGCAGAGGCTGTTTCTTATTTTTAGGGTATTCTTAGGTCTTTAAAACCGTGACATCAGAGGGGCACTCTGTATCTGGGAGAACCTATTGAGTGTTTTACACTCATAATATACACGTGGTATATACCTATTATAGGATCTTCAAAGATGGTTTTGTGTCACAGTTTCCTTTTTCCTGTTGCAAATTTCCATTATTTCTTCAGTTTAAGGCAAAGCTAAAGGCTATAGATGAAGTAACTGGAATACTCAGTTTCAAAGCCCCTGAGCGACTGGAATAGGCTTCCTAGAGAAATGGTTGATGCCTTGTGTCCATCACTGTTCAAGAGACATTTAGACAATGCCCTTAATAATACACTTTAACTTAGTCATGATGATGCCCTGAAGGCGTCAGGCAGTTAGACTAGATTGTCCTTGCAAATTCCTTCCAACTGAAATTATTCATTTCCATTCTGTTCCATTTTGTTCAATTCCATTCCATTCCATTCCATTCCATTCCATTCCATTCCATTCCATTCCATTCCATGCTGGTGTGTGAATTGAATTACCATCTCTGGAAGAAGAACAATAACAAAAAAAGAGCAACTATCACACCACACCCCCACAAAGAAAAAAAAAAACCTAAAACAATAGGCAACAACAACAACAAAACCAACTAAAGAACCCAATCACCCCCCCCCCCCAAAGAAAACAAACCAAAATCACCACATATTATCTTTGTAAATTCAGAAGTCACAATTAAAGAAACAACCCACCCCCCCCTAAGATATCAATGTTTTTGTAAATTAACTAGCTCCCAGTGGAAACAAGTTTCTTTTTCAGTTACTCTCCTATTTTCTTATAGATGCACAGCTTTCTCATAAATATAGAAGACAAAAATAAACTGAACAAGGTTTTTTCAAAGGCAGAACAAGGTTTAATGCTCACAGTTTTGTTCAGAGCTAGAAAGTAAAATTCTCTTTGCATCTAGAAGTCAAATCTTATGCTTACAGCGATTAAAAAAAATGTACTCCTGAAGCAAAGATGTAGGATTTGAAGGGTGAGAAAGGACTCTGAGGACAGTATTCATATATAAATTTTATATTGTAATACATATTATAAATATACACATTTTTCAACAAAGCTGCAGTATAATTTAAGGAAACACAAAACATTAATTCGTATATGGGCAGAGGTCACACTCTCCTTCCCTTTCCTGATGAGGAAGTGTCCCAGGCACATTCTTGCTAAGCAGGCAAGTTGATCCCAAATATTCTTCCTTTTCTTACAGGGCAAAGCTCAAACCCCTGAGTCCTTGTTATCTGCTGAGCTCTTCTGAAGTAAGTGAATTGCTTAAAGCAGGTCTTTGGTTCCACTCTGCTAAAATTCCCCAAAGACTGTAATAGGAGTGTTTCTAACTAATCTTTTAGAAATAACTGGGAACAAATTCTGTGAAGTTAAACTGTACCAGGTTTCTCTTTCAGCAGCAGAAGGCATTCAAAGTGCTCCCTTGTCTCTTGATGATGAACCATTCAAGGTAATGAAATAATAATGAAGGTCCAAATATTTTGAGATTTTGTAATGAAATTATTTGTAGTATGAAATCTTCCTTGGCTATTTTTATTTAATGTTTCTTCTCTGTTTTCTAATGTTATCTCTTTCTTTCCAAGTATATGTAGGCATTGCAAGCTTAGTTTAGATACTGCAAGAAAAAAATAACCTTCATGCATTAAATTCTTCACTCTTATTTTTGCATGCAGGTAGGCTAATTTTGATTTTTACTGCAATAAATATGTTTAAACTCACAGATTACCTTAAAAAACTTTGCTCCATTGTGCTCTGAGAACCTGTTATTTTTGTTGCATATTATCAAAATACTGCAGAAGCATTAATTATAAGTAGTGTAAGTATAAAATAGATAAAATTGTATGATTGATTTCATATACAGACACAAATATGTATTCACTTTGGATCATATCCACATAACAATATTTACCTGAAAAAAACAACTTTTCTGATATTTCAGCAATTTGCTCTCACACCTTGACTAGAAGTATTTTGCATCAACTAAGAATGTTTTTAGAATTCATCTTCACTATTATCTTGTTTTATTAGTCTATTAACTTTCCACCCATGGCATATATTCAAGAGAAATATTTCCTCTTGCCCAGCCTGAAACCTTCATCACTGGGCTGTCTCTGTTTTCCCAGAATTGCTGTATCCTATCAGAATCTTGTTTATTAAGAGGAACCACTCCATTACAAGAACACACTGTTGCAGGTCCTTTATGAACACAGATAAAAGGGGTTCCACAAAGGCGGGTACAAATTTAGCAGTATCTTATCTGTGACCCTCAGCAGATTAGTGAGTGGACATGCATTAAATATTTCCCATTTTTATGACTTTTCATCTGTCTTCATCATGATCAAGAGACACTGAAATAACTGAAGGAAGCTCTACACTGAGGTTGTTACTTCTGTAAAAATTACACTACAGCCTTCACTATAAATGTGGTAAGTCTATTCCTTTCCTAGAGATCTCTCAATCTCCTCCCATAAAGTTTATATATATATGTGTATTTAAAATAAAGGTTGGATAGGCCATGAAATGTATTTGAGTTTCACACACACCTCTGTGTGCACATTGTGTTGCACTATGGTCTGCAGCCAAACCTTCTACTGGTATAGCTGGATCAGTTGCTGAAAATTTTAAGTGTCAAACGTAGTAGAAATGACACATTAGAGATTCACTGACAGTTTGTGTTATACTCTTCAGTCTGATTGGACTATGCCTGGCAAAGAACACAGAGGAAATACAACATATTATATTTGGTCACTCTGTGTATGAAAATGACTAAAGCCCCATGACAGCTCTCTGTCTGACATATTTGGCAATCTGCAATCTGCCCCCAGCCAAAAGTCCAAATTTGAAAACAAATACACCAAGAATATATATGAACTTTTTGACTACTTGGGTGCATGAACAGTAGATACCAAGTTACGATTTTGGTTACACAAGCATTTAGAGAATATAGTTTCCAAGACATTAATATTCCTGATGTGTGACTCACAAGAGGAGCAAAGCAAAACAATTCCATGAAATCCCCTTTCCAGTGAATTCCTGATCCCTTCTATCAGTAAGGTGGAATAATATGAACATAAATTTTGGTAAAAACACCCACAAACAAACACATTCAGATTCATCTCCTGCATGGCTGCTGAATCCATCCCCTCACCCAGGCTGTCTGCTGGTGAAGGAGGTGATTTATACATTTACCACTGAAGACCAGGGTAAGGTATCTTTAATTGGTTTTGACTATAAGACTACTTTCATTGATGCTGATAAGCTACCATGTGAACCACAGCTCTGAGCAGGACTTGGAGACCTCAGAAAATAATGCTTTGTCACACTGCTCCAAGACATTTTGTTTTGAAAAGGATAAAAGACAAAAAAATTAAGTCAAGCCTGTCTATGCCCCCAAACCCAAGAAACTGTCCTTCTGTCATGTTGCTCTGGCAGACCAGCAGGTATCAGCAAAACTCGTATAATTAATTTTTCCTGTCTGAATCAAACTAATCCTCCTTTCTAATTTTGGGGGACAGTCATTGCATGCTCATTCTGCAAAAGATCTTTTTTATGATGGCAAACAGATGATTTATCTTCCTTTTATTTTAAGGGCTGCAGTAGAATTGAAGGCTGATTTATTTTGTCTGTATTAATATGGGCAACATCACTTGGTCTAATGATTAAGTATTCATGTCTGGATAAAAATTACTTTCTTTGCTCTAGATAATAACAGATTATTTTTCACTCCTGCTATACATGAATTATGAAAGATAGTTATTTCTTTAATCTCCAGCATATCTTGCCATGAAAGGGCTTATGCATTTAATTCTCATGGTTCAGGGAAGAAGTGATCTTTTAAGACAAACTAGGATGGATGTATAGTTGCTGTCAAAAATCTTTTTCGTTTTTTAAACATATTTTAGGAGAAAGAGAAAAATATCAGAAAGACAGAACATTTCTTTTGCCTCATTTTCTTAAAAGTAAAATTCAAGAGGATACACAAAACTATTTAGAAGCCATTGAAAACCCCAGAATATCCATTTGCTGTGCCAGGATATTTCATCCTGCTATGTTCAGTATCCAACCCTTCAGCAAGCAGATGAATCTTCCCTCCCCTGAGCTGTCTGGTGAGCCAGCCTTGTTGACGGACTGTGAATTAGACTTCAGAGAGATGGGAGTTCAATTCTACACTAAATTGTGTAAAAACTCTGCAGCTCTGAACACTTCTTGTCCTGGCTTCAGCTGGGATAGAGTTTTAATTTTCTTCTGAATTCTGAAAACAAGCCCAACAACTGCGGGAGCACACAAATCAACATTACTATTAATCCAATACAGGTTTCTATAGCTGGTAAACATATGTAGAAGTTTGGGTAACAACTCTCCCCTGTCACGGGGAGAAATTTTCTATTGCTCCTTAAGATGAGGAGAGCTGAACACAGTAAACAAGCTGACTAGATCTTGTTTGATTGTAAAGGAAACCAGAAGCTGCTCAAGTATAGATATCTCTGCTGTAGGCAGGTATGTTTAATCAGGTGAATACCTACAGGCAGGGGCTGGTTGGTAGGCTGGCTGGATACTGTCAGCCTGTTCAATATATTGCTTTTAGAAAGTGATTTTCCTCAGTAACAGCTGAGAAAATCTGCTTTTTCTGCATTGATTCTCTTTATGTTGTACCTACTCACACAGCCAGGAAGAACGACTGGATTTTGCTTGCCTCAGAAATTGCACATGTTCATTCACCAAGTACTTGCAATCTAACCAGTCCAGTGCAGAATTGTATATTGCATTGTGTTGTATGTGCTATTACATTTACATCATCAGTGTATGTTTGACCAAGTATCTTCCTCCATGTTTTTTCCCAATTAACACAACATCATGCACAAATTTTAAAAAGAAAATAGATCAGACTCTACACAGGCAACAACAGACACCCTAAATTAATTTTTTTTTTTTTTTCTTCAAATTAGGATTTTTTTTTCCCTTGGGCACCAGATGTAGCTAATCTTAATATGGCCTACTGCTTTTCAAATTGAAAAAAGGTCATTATGGAGTGTAAATGCTGTTGGCAACTTACTGCTATATTAAACTTCCAGATGTCAGCTTTGACAGAGGAAGCCATCAATAATTCATGACATTGTAAAAACATTTTTCTTGCAGATCCATTTACGATGAAGTATTATGTTGCCCTCTTGACAAGTAATGCAATGTCATGTTAAGTATAAATAAATCAAAAATACAGATGTACTTACTTGAATTATGATGGTCACTAATGGCATTTTGGGGGGAAAAAGCAAATTCAAAGTCTGACTAATGTCTCTGGTCACTCCTGCCCAGTGTTTCTGAGGAGCTCTGAAGTCCACAAGAGCAGAGTAGAGCTTCAATGCTTGAGTTTGTTGGGGTACTCAACTGGAATATCCTCCTACATATTTGTTCTTTTTTAAAGAGGAATTCTGATATGGCAAAACCACTGACCTTCCTTTGACAATGAAATTCAGAGGTTTCCCAGGGTGAGAGGGGAGTGGACCAGCCACATTCTCTGTTTCTGAAGGTACAGCATCCCACCCACCCAAATTCATCTTGGTGTCTTAGCATGATAGTCTCTCTCAGGGAAATGTTAGTGGTGGCTGCTGTGGCTGCTCAGAACCTTCCCAGCCACAATTTGTTCACAATCAGTTTTCCTCTGCCAGTTTAAAGGAGAATATATACTTGATAAACAGATCTATCTTTGAACAGACGTAACCTTCTAAGAGGAAGCTGTTAACAGATCACCAGCATTTTTCTGATGCTATTTGCTTTTAGATGGGTACCCATAATTAGAATGCAGAAATCTTTTTTAAGGACTAATTCATTCCATAAGAAATGAAAAAGTGCAGTTAGAACATGATGAATATTTCTTGGGAACAGGCTAAAAGGCATTTCGAGCTGTAATATTTAAACTTGGTGATTCATGATCACAGAATACTTAAACTGCGTAAAATGTACTCATCTTTTGAACTTGTTGTTTTGCTAGCATCTAAAATGATGGATTCAAACATCTTCATAATCTGCTAGTTTATTATAATCTCTGCTCAGTGTTCTGGAAGCTGTATTCTCATTGGCTTATTTATTATTGTGTGTAATGTATTAAAAAGAGTGTGTTCTATTGACCTTAAGCTCTGAAAAAGTAATATATGAGAGTGAAGAAGCAATAGTTGGAATTAATTATAGGCTTAGACATGATGGAGGACTCTCTGCCAGTGTATATTGGCATAGTCCCATTGAAGTCAATAGAGTAAGACCAATATACATCAGCACAGGAGTTGATTTAACAGGCAGTGGAATAAGAAGTTCTGAGCTACGCACAAATGCAAAGGGAGAGACAAAGCACTTGAAATATCAAGTGGTTTTTTATTGTGTTTGTATGTCTGCAATTAACCTTCACACCTGTTTGTGCAAGCACTATAACTTTTTTTCCATGTGCAGGAAAGGTGCAAAATTGCAAGGATATCAGCTGGGAGATTTTGCATGAATACAAAGCTTGTTGAAGTCCAGTCATGATGTCTCATAAAATGGTAAAGCTCTTCCTCTTGAACATCAAAGAAGTACATCAAAGTGTACCTCCTGATGCTATGGAAGCTGGTTAAACAGATTCAACAGTTATCCTGTAATAAGCTTTGGAAAGATATCTATGCATAAATGAGACTTTTGAATCATGGGAATCTTTCTAAAATTAATGTGGAGTGAACAAATAGAAGCTCTAGTTCTTACCTTCCTCTCCTTTTGCTTCAGTGTACTTGCACTGTCTTCAGAGGCCATATGCTGGATTTACACCATGTAAAGGTAACTCAAAACAGGCACTGTAAGGGCAAAGTGACAACAAGATTATTTCTGATAAATTGCAGGAGAGCAGTAAGGAATAATCAGATAATTTCTTTTAAATATTGCTAGAAATATAAGGCTGGATTTGGTTCCATTCTGTGAGTCAGAGTGCCTTTTCCTCTTGCTTTACAATCTGACTTCAAGAAAACCTACTTACTGTGGAGCTTTTGGTAAGGAAGCTGTGGGGGTGCTGGAATGGTATCATAAGTTTCTTAGTTGTAGGTTTGATGTGAATTGGACTTTAACCCTAGCCAGGTAAAGTTACTGTCTTGGTATGTGCTTATCAGAGGTTGATAAGAGTTGCCAAGACAACTCTAATCCTCTGCCCTGGGTTTCGATCGTCCTATTGTGTTTTCCCCCATCCCATTGTACTTCTCCCCCACATGTCCACCATCCCCCAGACCCCAGACCTTCAGGAGAGGTGTCTGACAGGGATTGGTGAGTCTCCCAGGGCCACATCCCAAATCCACCTGATTTGTTAATGTTGTGTATTGCATTTTGACCTTACCCACCTGGCTTTGTGTGATTGGTCTTGTAACCTGTATCCACCCCTGAGATTTTGGGGGAACAAAAACCCCCTGTAACCGAGGCCCGGGGTCACTCCCCAGAGGCACAGGCCTGGAACCAGGGGCTGCTCCCTGAGTTACCCGAATAAAACCTTTTCTCCCTGAGCCTGGAGTGTCCCCTCTTTCTAATCACGGCCGAGACAGCTAAGGCAAAGGGGCTGCGGAGCCAAAAACCCACGCGAAGGTACTGTTGGGTGTATCACAGCTAGCAGGGCGGCCCAGCTGGCGCTGAGCTGACCTGAGAGACAGATACGCGAAGCAACAGATTGGCGCGCCAACTGTGGGGCCTGCAGACGCCTTTTGACCCGCTGTGCCGTGGGAGCTGACACGGAGGCCTGAGGAAGACTCGGACCCTGTGACCCAGAGACCTTCTGAGAGGACGTCGCCTTGTCGTGTCCCGAGGTCTTCAGCATTTCACGGAGCCACTGGGGTTGCTAAAAAAGCACCCCTGGTGGAAGAAGGGAACAGCTCCTGCCCAGAGGAGTCCCTTCAGGCTCGTGGTTGCCCCAGCAACGTCTCCAGTGTCCCGAGGGCTTGGTGAGTATATTTCCTCTAAGGGAGGGAAGGATACCCACCACAGAGGCTTGGGAAGCCTCAGGGAACCCTAGGAGGGACGGGACAGGGGGGGACCGGGGGTCCACCCGAAGGAAGCCCTTACCCCTAGGAAAGGACGCCCACAGGGATTTGGGGGGTGGTTTTGCTGGGAAGGGGTGGTGGAAAAGGATAACAGCTAGTCGGAATGGGAAACGGACTAAACACCACCCAGAAAGAGGTTTTTAAAAGTTTAATTGGAGTTTTAATTGTTGCCAAAATTAAATACTCAAAAAAGGAACTGAAAAAGTTTATTAGGTATTTGTTTTTGCATTTTCCGAATGTTAATTCGGACCAAGTGAACAGCATTTGGTTCTGGGAAAATGCTTCTAAAAAGTTGGAAAAATTAGGGAAGTCAGGAGACGTCCTGGCTGCAAAATTTGCATTCTGGCCGTGGCAAATAAAAGCTGCCTTAGAAGAGATCACAGGAATGCAAGATAACAAAGTTGCATTCTCTCACTGCCGTCCCTCAGTCCCTTCCCCCCATACCCCTCCCCCTGCCTCTCCCAAGTCCCCCCAACCCCCCCGGTCCCATTCCCCGGCCTCCCCGAAATCTCCCAAACCCCCCAGGTCTCCCCTTTTCCCCTCCCCGAAATCGCCCAAGCCCCCCAAGTCCCCTAAAACCCCCAAAACCCCCCCAGGTATTTTAAAAAATGCTCCGGCCCCCCACGGTTCCCCCTCGCCAAGCATTTTGAGAATTCCTGGGTCCCCCGCGCCCCGCAGCCACGGCCGGGCTGTTCGGGGCTCCCGGGGCAGTCTGGCTGGCCAGAACGCCCAAACCCCCCCCACTACCCCCCCGATTTCCCCAGCCAACAAACCCAGAGTCCGTTTCTCATTCGCCGAGGAAAACCGCCAGTCCCCAAATACCCCGGGTGGGTCCGGCAGCGAAAACGGCTGTGAGAAACCCCCGAAGGGAGACACAGAGACCCCCCCCTCCCCAGAGAACAAAGGAAAAGGCCTCCATAATGGCGGCAGCCACGAGGTGCAGCCTCTTGGTGCCCTTCCCCCTTCTTCTTGTTCCCAGAATGCCTTTCAGCCCCCTCCTACTGGCCCCTCCCTGTACCCGCCCCCTTTTCCCTCACAAGGCCTTCCCCCGCCCCTTCTCCCGCCCCTCCCCACGCCCCTTCCCCCGCCCCTTCCCACGCCCCCGCAGAGCCAGGGGTGGGGTTTACCCAACTCCTACTGTGAGGGCACCGCCCCAACTCCGCCCAGAACCTTCCCCCTGCCCGCCCCGCCCCCGGGGCGGGCGGTTCCTTCCTCCGAGAAGACTCCTTATCCACCCCACCCCCTTTTTCCCCAGCCAAGTTTCCCGGATCCGAGCTTTGCCGAGCCATGTGGGCCCGGGGAAACCCCGCACCCCCCACCTTCCCCACCCCTGCTCCTGGGACCGGGAGGGGATCAGGGCAAAACCCCAAAAGCGTGGGGCTCGCCGCTGCCCCCGGGGCTGTCGGCTGCCCCTCCCCCGCCGGCACTGCCGGCCCCTCCTCCCCCGCCGGGGCTGCCGACTGCCCCTCCCCTGCCCGGGCTGCCGGCGCCTCCCCCAGTGCTGGGACCGCCCAGTGCTGGGACTGCCTGGGCTGCTGCCTCCCCCCCCCCCCCGGAACCGCTGCCGCCGGGGCTGCCGGCGCCCTTCCCGGAAACGCAGCCGCCCGCTCCCCTCCCCCCACCGAATGCCGGCGCTGCAGCCGCTTTTGCCGGGTTCCCGGGACAGTGGCTGAAAAGACCGGACTCCGTGGCCCCCCCTCCCTTTCTCCCCCCGCCGCAGCAGCACCCCACAGCGCCGTGGAGCCCCTTCCCTCCCCCCCACGGCGTGAGCGAGGCGCCGCCCCTGCCCCAGCCCGCGTTCCTGCCGCCCCCCCACGGCGCGAGCGAGGCGCCGCCCCTGCCCCAGCCCGCCCCCCCGCAGCCACCTCCCACAGGGGAAGCCCCACCGGCACCGCCCCCGCCCTACCCCCCACTCGGGAACACGGTGTCCCCGACTGCACCTTTTTCGGGAAATGCCTTTCCAAGCTTTCAACGGCCACAGCCGCCCGTGCCACAGGCAGGCTGGGAGCAACCCCCAGCTTACAACTGGGAACCTGAGGCAGTGGCTGGAGTCCGAGAGAGAGAGAAGCAGGAGCTCGGGGATGCCAATGCAGATGGGGTACCCACAGTTACTCCGGTGACATACCGAAGGAGCAGGGGGCAGGGAACCACAGTAGCCACCTGGAAAGCGTTGTCACAGACGCTTGTTAAAGACCTCATGAAGGCATTAAAGGAATATGGGCGACATAGTCCTTATTTCGAAGGCTTGTTATTTACTTCTTTTGGTGGAATCACAGTTGTACCTTTTGATTTGAAGCAGATTTTCAAGTGCCTCTCAAGCAAAATGGAATTTGAGCTATGGGAGGTCACTTGGAGAAAACTGCTGAAAGCTGCATTGCCAGGTTTGCTAGAGGACCCAACCACAGCAACTGATAATGCAGGCAATCCTATTACCCTAAACCACCTGTTAGGGGAAGGGGATTGGAAAGCAGCCGCAGACCAGGCTACCAACATTCCCCAAAATGTCCTTGAGTTTGTAGCTAATCAAGCATGCAAAGCCTTTCTGAAAATGCGGCCCGATGGCCCCTCACAATATTACTTAGACATTTTTCAGGAACCACAAGAACCCTATGTCAAATTTGTGGAGCGACTTGCTTCAGCTGTGGAACAGCAATTTAATGGAGAGGAGGCACAGAAACAAGTGATTCAGCAGTTGGCTTTCTCTCATGCGAACGAGGAGTGCACTGCTGCAATAAATCTGATACCCAGAGAACCAGGCTCGACACCTCCTCTCAAGGAGATGCTACAAGCCGTCAGTGCCGTCGTCCCACGCTGCAGGAAACCAGCCCTTAGAGAGGGGAAAACGCGCCATACACTTGCCATCGAATTCCCACCGGACTCTGACTCCAGCAGCGAATGTGATTCAGATATCTCCACTCCAGACCAGTGACACAAATAAAAGAAAAAGGGGGAGGTGTGGGGGTGCTGGAATGGTATCATAAGTTTCTTAGTTGTAGGTTTGATGTGAATTGGACTTTAACCCTAGCCAGGTAAAGTTACTGTCTTGGTATGTGCTTATCAGAGGTTGATAAGAGTTGCCAAGACAACTCTAATCCTCTGCCCTGGGTTTCGATCGTCCTATTGTGTTTTCCCCCATCCCATTGTACTTCTCCCCCACATGTCCACCATCCCCCAGACCCCAGACCTTCAGGAGAGGTGTCTGACAGGGATTGGTGAGTCTCCCAGGGCCACATCCCAAATCCACCTGATTTGTTAATGTTGTGTATTGCATTTTGACCTTACCCACCTGGCTTTGTGTGATTGGTCTTGTAACCTGTATCCACCCCTGAGATTTTGGGGGAACAAAAACCCCCTGTAACCGAGGCCCGGGGTCACTCCCCAGAGGCACAGGCCTGGAACCAGGGGCTGCTCCCTGAGTTACCCGAATAAAACCTTTTCTCCCTGAGCCTGGAGTGTCCCCTCTTTCTAATCACGGCCGAGACAGCTAAGGCAAAGGGGCTGCGGAGCCAAAAACCCACGCGAAGGTACTGTTGGGTGTATCACAGCTAGCAGGGCGGCCCAGCTGGCGCTGAGCTGACCTGAGAGACAGATACGCGAAGCAACAGGAAGCTATTCTTATAGTGCAGTGATTCATACCTCCTGTTTCATTTAAAGTGTTATTTTGTGCTAAGCAAGGGTCTTGCTGTGGCAGTCTGGGTGCCAAAACTACCTAAAGAAAATAGAGACCTTTTATGTAGCAGTAGAAGAACCTGCTCCACAGCCAAGATCCAGACACCTTTAATGGGAATAAAAATTTTTGAAAAACTCTGTGTATTAAGAGTCAACCCTGAAAAATCAGTTGTTCTTATTTATTTTGTTCTTCTTTTCTTTCAAGCATGAATGACGCTGGCATAAGTCCAAAGACTTAATTTGCAGTTACAGGAATCACTTTTCTCCTTCTTTCTGTAGCCATATGAACACAGAGATGATGCCTGGAGTGATTGATCTCTGATTTTCCAGGCAGCTGCCTAGAGCCACCTCAGTTATTTTAGAAGAGGGGGTTCAGTGGGGTACAGTAATGCTGATGGTGGGAATGGTGCTCTGCCTGTCATAGGGGTAGGAAGGACAGACAGAAGGAAAGGCATCCATGAGGAGATGACAGAGGGAGAATAGAGGAAAAGTGAAGTCTCTGCCTCAGAGAGACACAATCTCCACTGCTCCTCTGGAAACAACAAGCCAGGCTTTACAGGCAAGAAAGACAATAAAATTGATCTTACACATAATTTTATCTTTTTCAGGATGTAAAAAGCTGTGCAGTTATAAGTGGGGTTTGTTTCCTTGGCTTGTTTGAGTCTTCATTGTGCATTGCCGAAGAAATTAGTACAATCCCACAAATATAAGACTTTTAGAAGGCAGAACCAAGATTCTGGAATAATTTTAATGAAAAATATAACACATGAACAGGACAGAACAGAGAGACAATACAAAAGCAAATGTGTCTATATGGGTGCATATACGAATCCATAAAATAACCCTCCATTAGTCTTGAAAAAACCTCCTGAGATTCCCAGATTTCAGTTGGCTGAAGACATGCCCTTGCCCGTTTGCATTCATAAGGATGACCACATGTACAGCCTTTCTGCCATTTTGCATTTCTCTGGTGAACCCCAGCAATACATCAAGAAAATACCATTCCTCTGATAATGTATTGCTGTGTTATGCTGTTAAATGACCTTGCTTGATGACACACTCAAGTAATACATCTTCAGAAAGATGAGCCGTGGCGGTGGCCTCTCTGTCTGTCACATGTAATGGAGTATGGGGAGTAGAAGATGTAGAGGCAGAGGCTAGGGAGGAACATGAGGCTGAGCATGTGCCAGCCTCTCTGGGACAGAAAGGAGACTAATCAGGAGATACACAGGAAGTCACTTAAAGGACAAATTTAATGGGCTTGCCAAAAAGCATCTAGGCGCAGGCTTTAGCAAAGTCAACAGCAAGGAGTGCTATGAGAAAATTCAGAGCATATTAAAAAGATGGCTGTGAAGAATATTCCACGGGGATGTAAAACATTGGCTTCTCTTAAGACCAAGATAATGCATTGAAGCTTCAGCCCAGGAGACCCAACATCACATCTGGCTGAGATAAAATGAGTTTGGCGTTGCAAATCCATTCCTCTGATGGGTTTGTCTCTATCAGATGTTCCCTAGTGCAGTGGTTCAGGGCAATTAGAAAGTTGTGCTCAGGATCAAAAGAAACTCCCTGCTGCTGAGTTTCTGAACTTTTCCAGAGATGTGTGGAGAAAACTTAGTGAACTTCCAGTCAGGAGGATCCTACAGAAGAATGTGCATAAAAGACACACTGAGATTCTCCTTTTTTCCCTTTTCCCTGAAAGTAAACAAAACAAATTCAGGGAGAGGAGGCAATTCAATTCAAAAGTATATCCTTTTTTAAAAATTGCTCAAAGAATAATGTGTTCAAGTGAAAACTGGATAACTCACCATTGTCATTTGCTGCTACAAGAGGTGGTGTGTCAATACCACTGGGTAGCTTTATAGGTTTAAGAATAGACCTGGATCATTCCATAAACACAAATAACAGTGGTACAACTGCAAGAGTACAACTGTAAGAGCTATGCAATCTATTTTTAAGGAATAGCACGACCTGCTGAGGTTAGGCAAAATTGTCCTGCAGCATCTTACACCAGACAATCAGATTCACTGCAATAATTTTGCCTCTTCTGAAGCAGCTGTACTGAAAACTTTAAGGCAGCTCCTTGTTCCAGCTAGTCCATTGATCTGTTTCTACGTGACAACTTCTTCGTGCTTACAAATAAATCCAGGGAATCTGCAAAAACTGCCTAAAGTGCAAACTGAGCAATGCTAAGCTTAAAGAATCGGTCTTTCATTATCTGTTTTCTCGCCACATATAATTAACTGAGGTAACATGACTAATAAATAATAAATAGCTAATTCTTAGGTCTTATGTAGCACCTTCTCTCAGAGCAGTTCTTAACACATCGAACAGAATAAATGAATTAATTCTTCTAGTTTTCCATTGGGACAGAAATGTTTGGCTGTACACATTTCACAGCTTGCTAAATTGTTTTATTCCTTTCTAATCAGTGTAGTCTATAGTGACCACAGCCACAGAACAATCCTCTGCAGTTCTGTGTGCCCTGTAAGCTCTGTGTCCCTGCAAGCTGAGTACACAATCCAAGTAAATGGCAAATGACAGGAATTGTGCATAGGCAGGTGGGAAGAACAACAAGCAATGGGGAGGTAGGGAGGGATTTCTCTACTTGAACTACCTAAATAGTTTCACATTTTCTGTAGGAATGTAGAACTTATGGATATGGTTTTAAACAGCACACAGCAACATAGTGTTTCATAGTCTATCAAGAGTATTTTTATTTCCAGTTGAAATCACTACTTATTTTAATTATTTATATTTCCCCCACAGAATTTTGAAGTAAGGGAACAATTTTTTTTCTTCAAAACGAAGTTGTGGAAAATCCTGGAGAAAATAATTCATTCCTTTCACATTCACTTTTGATAGGCCATGACCTGAGGTGAAGTATTATCTGCCAGTGTAAATCAAGGTTCATAAACTCCTGTGGTGCAACTTTCAATCCTCCAAAACACAAACAAGCAAAAAATTGGGACTGCAGGAGATATAACCTATCCAGTGATCTCTTCAGCTGACACTAATGAGTCCATGGGGAATGCGTACAAATCCAAAAAGAGCTATATTTTTCTTGCAAATCTTCCCTTCCAGCTGAAACTTTTCAGAACCCCTCATATTTTTTTTTCAAGTAATTTTCTTATAGTTTTTTTCCCAAAAAGACAAGTTTCCATCACACACATCAGTGAGTTATTCATAGATAAAACCCTTTCAGTTTTTTGAAAAGGCATAAAAGACTGTAATGGAACATAGGGTGCTGAGCACTTGAAAATCTACCCCAACTATTTTGCTGTAGGACACATAATAAGATTCTGTCACATGCTGTAACTTTGAGATAAAAGGTGAATGAATAAAGACAGTTTGTTGCTTATGTTCCATGAAGCTGGAACAGAACAAACTCCACAGCACAGCAGGACACATTTGTAAAGACAAAGATCAGGGGCACATTTATTTAATATATTTTAAATCTCCACTTGCTATTATAAATTGTCTTAGTCTGTGTAATTTAGAAAATGCTAATGAGAAGTTCAGTAAGTTCTGTGAAGCAAGTCAAAAAGCATCCTTTAAAGTATTTTCTATTGCTATAACCAGTAAAAAAAGAAAGAAGCTAGAAAGCTGTGCAATCTTAAGCCTCTTCTCCAGCTCCATTCTTCCATTTCAGGTTAAAAAACAGCCTGCAATCTAGTAAAGGTGTTGTTGTGTTATTTCTTCTGCTGGAATTTGTTATTTCTTTCATTCGTACAGGAATTTTTCCCCATTGTTCAAAAGGTAGTTTCAATGATGGCCATGAATCTATAAATACTTTTGCAAATTATTTGCAAAATACAAATACATATTGAAAAAAATAAACACCAATGACTAGGAGTTAAAAGCCACTTCAATTGCCAAAGGAACCAAGAAAATTAATAAGTCTGGTTTAATCTCCTTTCAGGAAAGATTTTGAATGCATAACTTTTCTCATCAGTCTGAATGCAATTTCACTGAATCAGACAAAGGTCACCCACAGAGAATTAGGCAGCTATTTTCATAGTGTTAAATCAGGCAGTTTATACTCAGGTCAAATGGTCTGCACCACTGTTTAGTAGTTCTCCACTGCTCAAAATATGAAGTGGCTCTAATTAGGGATGTAAGTAAAATCTACCCAATTGCTTCCATATGAATAAATAAAAATGCAAGTGAATCTGAAATAAAATTGTATTTATATAAAAACTAAATCCATTATTGAAATACTGAATCTCAGCTGTACACTGCATCCCTATTTGTTGCCTTATAAACCACAATATTATTAAATGCCTGTATATTTCCTCATATGAAATGCTGCAGTTAGGGTGGAACTTGTCTTCCATATTGTTAAGTTATTGAATAATGTGCTCACACAGAGGCATCTGTAATCATTTGAGATATTTCAAGGTACAGTCCCTCTGCCCTGTCCAAAAGAGCCAAGGCCTCCCAGTTTCATTCCAGGAGCCTTTTACTCCTGCACCCCAGGGTATTTGACATGGTGCTGGATGGTGGCAGGTTTAAAAGTCAATGAGGTGGGCATGTAGCCAGAAAGAAACCCAAACCCCCTTGTACGTCTCTGAAGTCAGAGGTAAAATTCATTTCTGGAACCTGATTTATCACACCCTGTGGACCCTTTTCAGGGCCCTCTGAGCTGCTCTCCAGATTTGTCCACTATTTCAGTATAGAAACAGCTTTCTTCCCATACAACTGGTTTTAAATGAAAACTGTCTTGTTTTGCCTGTCAGCACCACGACTTTAGCACATTACCCATGCCTGCTTGTGTTCAGATTCTCACAATGCACTCTCCACTGCCCTTATGCTTTCTGGCAGCTACTTGCCACTTCCATACCTGGGGTGGATATTTCAGCTCTCCTTAAAATTTGTAGTGCATAAAAGGAATTAGAGAGAAAAATCAGGTTTTATCCAACTCACCAAATTTCAGGAGTTGCACTGCTGTCTGACTATCTTTTCCAAGCAAATCCTTTCTCTTTGCTTCAAGAGTGACTTGGGAAGAGGGTCCACCAGAGCAGGAATGCTCTATGGAAGGAAACCTCTGGTGGAGCAAAGGAAAGTTAAATCGAAGCAACTGATGGGTATGACAAAGCACAGGTTTTAATTTGTCACACACATTTTGGCAATTTTTTCTTTTTTAAAAAAAGGATTATTAAAGCAGAGAAGCAGGGAAGACTTAAAATTAAGTACAGAAATCCAACCCAATGAACTCTGTTGAACACATTTAGGAGGAAGTAAACAGTTGCCATAAACTTAAAGTCTTATTTGCAGCAGAGGGAAGAAAAATTGCAGCAGAAGAAAAGGAAGGTAAGGTAAGGTAAGGTAAGGTAAGGTAAGGTAAGGTAAGGGAAGGGAAGGGAAGGGAAGGGAAGGGAAGGGAAGGGAAGGGAAGGGAAGGCAAAGGGAAAGGAAGAGGAAAAGGAAGAAAGGAAGAAAGAAAGAAAGAAAGAAAAAGAAGGTTTTTCTTTAATTAGAAAAGAAGGAAATTAAGTTTTTATATGATCTAGATAGATCATGCAGTATGATCTAGACAAGAATTTCATCTTTTATTATGGTATCCCCTGGGAGCTTGGACAAAAGTAGATGCTTTGGATCATCTGTTCTTTTCTTCTAATGTGTGCAAAGATATTGTACAAAGCTCTTAAGTTGGAACTAAGAGTACCTATTAGAGAGGGGAGCAGATAGGGAAAGGTGCTGGGACAAAACCTCAGCTGTGCTCAAACAGTGAATGAAGGCACTGCTGGAGCAGTCAAAGTTCAGTTCAGCTGCAGTTCTTGTGACAAGGAAGACTTTAACATTTAAAATAGTGCATGACAACTGCTGCAGGAAAGAGAAAGTTTTTGGTTGGCCTAGCTGATTGTCACTGGTCTAATTATTTAGTTGTATAAAAAGCCTGCTTGCTTCTTTATCTACACCTTGATATCTTTTCCTCTCTTTATATTAAAAAAAAAAACAAAAACAAACAAACAAACAAACAAACAAACAAAAACCCACCAGCAACCCAGAACAAAAACACCACTACTAACAACAACAAAAAAAGGAACAAAAATATTGGCTGCATTATTCATGTTTGTTGAAAGGAAAAAATATATTTAATTGAGGATTTGAAGAGTCAGTATAACTGTCTGAGTCCTATTTGGTTGGGGGGGGGTGGTATTGGTGGGTTTTTTGTTTCTTTGTTTTGATTTTTTGCCTTTTGGTTTATTTTATTCACTGGGATTTTTTTCTTTTTTTTTTGGGGGGGGGTGGAGGGGTTATTCTTCTGTTTGGTTTTTTTGTTGTTGTTGTTTGTTTAAATAGGTTGCCACCTTAAATTTCACTTTTAACTAAATCCTGGCAGAATCTGTCATAGAATCATAGAATGTTCTGTGTTGAAAAGAATTTTGAAAACCATCTCATTCCAACCTCTGCCATGGGCAGGGGCTCCTTCCACTAGACCAGATTTCTCAGGGTTTCTCAGGTACCCAAGCTGGCCTTGAGCAGGGATGCAGCATCCACAGCTTCTCTGGGCCACCTCTTCCAGTGCCTCACTATCCTGTGGTTAAAACATCTCTTCCTAACATGTAGTCCAATCTCTCCTATTTTAGTTTAAAAATGTCCCTCTTTCTATCACCATCTGCCAGTACAAGAAGTGTCTCTCTCTTTTTTTCAAAGCCCCCTTCAAGTACTGGGAGGCTGCAATGAGCTCTCAGAGGAGATCTCCTCACTTATGTTATATTGTTCAGGGCTGCTGAGGGGCACCCTCTGTGTTGATTGTGGCATGGACAGACATGGAAGTTTGGTTCTGCTGTGGTTTTTTACACACAATTGCTCTGAAAATATGAAACTAAAGCAATCAGAAGAGATGCAACCAACCACACTGTAACACTGCCTATGCATATTTTTTCCATATACAAACTGCCTGGTGCAGTATTTTCTCATCTAATGTTTCCTCAGCATTGCCTGTTCTTTCTTTAGGCTCTTTTTTTTTTCTTTAATAGCTCAGCTATTATCTTTTCAGATGTGGCCCATTAATTCCTCTGGATGAATTCATGCACAGTCAGCTCTCCCATGCTAATGACCAGAGGGGAATAATGGGTAATGCCCACAGAGAAGGATATGTATTGTTTTAGCTGCTTGATTTATTGTAATCTCTCTGTACATTTCTGCTTTTTTCATTTTTTATTGAATTTCAGAAAATAAAACATTTCAGAAGCCATCCAAGATAGTGGTCCATTTCTGACCAGTGTGAAAACCTGGGTATTCTGGGAAGTGGGAGGGGAGAGGAGAGGGTGAGAACAGAAAAAAAGATGATAAAAGAATACTTATCTAATGTATTTATAATACCAGAACAAGGAATGCCCCAAGATATCATCAGTAAATACATTAAAAACTAGGAAAAATAAAGTAATTTTGTGTATACCAGGTTTTAATGGCAGAACTTGCAAAGAATGGGTATTATGGGTTGTGAAAGAGCATGACTTACAAAATCAAACAAAACAAGGAGGTACATTTATCTAACACTACTAAATACACTACTAAAACTTCCAGCTCAAGAAACTCCTAAACCACTGCTTATCAGAAACTGTCAGAACTAAATCTTTTCCTGTCATAACTAAATCCTTATAGCCACTATCAAATATCAGCTAACACTCACTATCAGACCAGGTAGATCCTTGATCTATCCAGTTATCCTCTTTTGATGCTGCTTCTTTAGCAGGTCCAACCAACAATCTGCAGAATACTGACCCTTGAATAAACTGGTCCATAAGCAAACAAGAGAAAGACAAGATAAATCTAAAATATTTATGAAATCATTAAATCAAGAAATTACTTTATTAGGACACTATTTAAATAATTAAAAAATAATTTTAAAAAAATCCTTCACATTTAATATACACTAAGGGTGAGGGTTCTGTTTGTTGCTCTGGTTAGAAATTTTTTTCTCCAAACAACATGGAAACAGTGTTTTTCATTTTCATCCATCCCTTGCTGAATAGTGTTAGTATCCATTATTCAGGTTCTACACCTGGCCTGTGCTGGAGGCCATCTGTGAAGGCAAAATACTCTGTTTTGTATACAGCTTGCAAAATGTTTTAACATCGAGATAAATTAATGACTGCAGAGAATGTCATCATATATTCAGCCTTCACATCTTTGAGTTTCTGACTCAATCATCATATTTATAAATAAATCCCACAAATGACCATTTCAGAACAGAAGGTAAAGTTGAAAATTTATGCTAGCTTCCTTGTCAGACAACACATAGACTGCCATAGACTGTAGACAGTCAAGAAAATGCCTTTTTTTCTTTTTTTTTTCACCACATCAAAAAGTTGTTTAGTGTTCTCAATGCTGGTAAAGTTTTGTCTAGTTAAAGCCATGAAATTGTTAGACCACTGGAGAAGGCTGCTGATAAAAAAAGGTCCAGCTGCCTTTGTGAGTGACATATCAGGTTATTTTCTCTTTGAAAAACACAGATTCAGATCTTACATATCTCCCTTTTATAGTTTCAGCCATCATAGTAATTTTCAGTTCTAACAGGCAATGTAACTGCAACGGTTCAGTGTAACTTTTAACAAGCATATTTGCAAAGGGTTTTAGTGGCAACTTCACTGACTTCAAAACTCTTCTCAGCATACAATTTTCTCAGGTTGTCATAAATTTAAGAGGATTCTTTATTCACAATTTCCACATGCGTGGACTACTGCTTTATATGTAGCTGTCAAAACACACGTCAGGACCTAAGCTTTCTGTATGATGCGCTTTTTTCATGGACAAGCTTTTAGCCAAATTAATCCACTGAAGATAGAAATATATTTGGCTAAAATCTGTCTTCAGTAACATTGGGTATATGCAAAGTCAACTAGAGAGTTTTTGCTTGGTTGGGTTTCTTTGGTTGTTTTTTTTGGGGGGAGGTTTTTTTGTTTGTTGGTTGTTTTTTTTTTGGCATGTATTTGTGATTTTACGTTTTTGTTACTAATTAAATATGCAAATCAGTCTGATTTTTAATCTGATTAAAGAAGAGAGAGGTAAGAAAAACAAAGCAAACATTCAGCAAGAACTTTTCTTCAGGGGATATTGCTTATAGCAGGGAAACAAAGGTATCCTATTTGCAATTCAGGCCAGCTAAACATGAGATAAAACCTGCCCTTCCCAAGTCTCTTTATTTCACCAGTGTAGCCAACAAAGGAAAGGTGGTGTTGGAAAAGCATCTTCTGAGTCCTGTTGTCTAGTCAGAGGAGCACTCACTTCAGAGAAAAGAGACACAGATTTCCTCTTCCAGAGTCCAACCACCAAGCAATCACTGATAATAATTAGCTCCTTTACATCTACATCACTGGAGCACCTCTATATATGTGTGTCTGGAATGTGGAGCTGAATTTTCTCTCTCCAAATTCAGGTCAGATGAAATCCAGCCCAGCAGTATCTGTTCATCTGGATAAATGACACCTTTGGATTGCCTGTCTACATCTGAGTTTCATTTCATTCACACACAGTAAGTGTAATGTATAAGGTCTTAGGATGTGACTCAATTGCTCAATGTACTTCACAGAACCACAGAACCAGTAAAAAGTGGCTTGGGTCAGAAGGGACCCAATCTATCTTCCCATTCCAAACCCCTGCCATGGGCAGGGACAACTTTCACTAGACCAGGTTGTTCATAGACTCATCCAGCCTGGCCTTGAACACTTCCAAGGATGGGGTATTGTCATGGTTTAACCCCAACCAGCAGCCAAGTTACCCATGCATCCAGTCATCTCCTTCCCCAGTAGTGGGATCTGGAAGAGAATCTGAAGGGTAAAAGCTGGAAAACTCATGTGTTGAGATAAAGACAGTTTAACAGGGAAAGCAAAAGTCAAGCACATAAGCAAATTAAAAGAAGGAATTAATTCCCTGCTTCCCATGGGCAGAAAGGTGTTCTGCCACTTCCAGGAGGAGGAGGGCTCCATCACGTGTAGTGGTAACTTAAGGACAAATGCCAACACTCCAAATATCTCCCCTTCCTCCTTCCCCCCCTTTATATACTGAGTTTGGGTCATCTGTTCTGGCTGTGTCTCCTCCCAGCCTGCCCTGAACTCCCAAATTCCTTGCCAGTGTGGCTGTATGAAAAGCCAAAAAGACCTTGGCTCTGTGTAGGTCCTGCTCAGCAATAACAAAAATATCTCTGTAGTATCAACCCTGTGTTCAGCACAAATGCAAAACACAGCCCCACACCAGCCACCAAGAAAAAAAATTAACTCTACTCCAGCCAAATCCAGCCCATTGCACTCCTTATTCCATGCAATTTACATCATGTCAGGTCCCACACTATTCAATACAAGCCCATTAACCGCCACCCCCTTCACATGGGCATGTGGGCGCCCACAACTTCTCTGGGCAACTTGTTCCAGTGCCACACCAGTCACAATACAAAATTTGTTCCTAATATCTAAGTCAAATCTAACCTTTTTCAGTTTAAAGCCATGAGTCTTGTTTCACTATACAGCCTTGTCAAAAGTCCTCCTCCAACTTTTTTTTTTAAATTATTTTTTGTATTTGCCTAATGTTGGGGTTTTAGTGTTATTTTAGCTGTTCTCAAATATAGAATAATATAATCATGGAATTTTTTTAGATTAGAAAAACCTCTAATATCACCAAGTCCAACCTTTCATCCCAGTGCTGCCAGATCCACCACTAAACCATGACCCCAAGTGCCACATCTACAAGTATTTTAAATACTCTAGGAATTATGATTCTATCATTGCCCTGGGCAGCCTATTCCAGTGTCTGACCATCCTTAAAAAAATTTCCTAATACTGACTGTAAACCTCTTCTACTTCAACTTAAGGCCATTTCTTCTTGTTCTGACAGTTGTTACCTGGCAGAAGAGACCAACATCCACCTGGTTGCAACCTCTTCTCAAGTAGTTGTGGGGTGGAATGAAGTCCCCTCTGAGCCTCCTTTTCTCCTGGCTAAATGCACACAGCTCCCTCAGCTCCTGGTTGAAATTAAACTAGACTGAATCTAAGTACATTTTCTTCACTTTTTATGTTGTGTGTCTTTAGGTTTTTTACACTGAAATTTGAGCAGGCTCTGCACCACTCCCATAGCTGGTAGTGGAGTTCTGTGTTGAAACTTTACTTCTGTAATCATCTGCAAGTCACAGGGTCATTCTTAGTGGGTCTTTTTCCTCTTTAGTGTCTCATTACATTTCAAAGAGGTGAAGGGATTAAGTATACTTCATGTAATTATCAATCAAACCTATTCTTTTTTCTATAACAAATTGTCTACATCAGAGAAATGGGAGAGCAGAAAACTATTTATCAAAAGGATAATAAGAGCCAGGAAGAACACACTGAGCCATTCCAGTGACAAAGCAAATAATGCCGCTTAAATAATTTTAATTTATGTAGAAATCAGCTTTGGGAACATTTGACAAAATAATCTATTTTCATGCAATTTCAAATTTGTTAAGTGAGTCTCTTAATTGCAGGTTGAGAGGAGCACAAACTGTCTGTACTGATGTCTAACTAGAGTCAGACATAATTAGCATTCAAAATGACTGCTTAAGGAGACTATAATGTATTTACAGGAATTATTTATTTGTTCTTTTCTGTCTCATACTTTATGGGCTGCTGTGAAGTGATGACTTTCAGCTGTTATTGCTTTCACTGATATAGTGGCTACATTGGCATATGGAAATAAGAAACTATTTTAAATCCACTTTTACTCAAAACAAAAGAAAAGAAAACTGAAAAAAACCACCTCTCACTACACAAGGAGACAGGAAATTCTCCAGTTCTGGTTATTAGAAGCTGCAACTTACTGGAAAATACACTTTAGTAAAATACAAATTTGGAGGCTGACTATGGAGTGAATGAATAGAGTTAATTGATGTGTAATGGAATCCTTCTGGCTACTGTAAGGTTTTAAAAGTCACCAATACTTGAAAGAGCCTCCACAGAGGCTCTATATGTGCACGTGTTTTGTGCCTAAAAAGTAAATCTGCTTCCTAAATCCTTCCTCTAAATAAGCAGACTGAGCTTGTGAGGATGTCTAGTTTGACTTGAATCTGTTCTACTCAATTCTTTATTAAATACCTCAATAAGGACAGAGCTCACCTGAGAATGTTACTCAGATTTCAGAGGTTCTTTTAAAAATTGCATGCATAAGACCTTTGGATACATCCAATTTCAATTTTGAAACTGTAGAAGAGACTGAGTGAAGCAAAATAAAAAAGCACAGCTTGCTCCTTGAAGCTGGCTTGCAAGTCTGTGACATGGTTTATGCCTCAGCTATTTATACCCCCAGGAAGCTTGCATTAAAAAAAAAAAAAAATAAAAAAAAAAAGGAGATGTGAAAGGAATGAGGTTTTTGGACACAACAATGTTCAAGTGTGTCGAAAAACTGGGAGATGAAACCTTGAGGACCACAAAAAGCACTCATAGAATCAGAATCATAGAGTATCTCCAACTGGGAGGGACTCAAAAGGACCATAAAATCTGATTTCTTGCAGGACTGCCTAAAACCAAAAATTATGACTAAAAGCGTGGTTCAGAAAATGTGTTTTTTTTTTTTTTTTTTTTTTTTTTTTTGTTTGTTTTTTTCCCCTCTATGATGCAGTTTGGATCATGATCCGATATTTGGTTTGACTGGTTTGCAGTAAATGTTTGTATCCAAGTTAACAAATCCAGTGGCTTGGTTCTATCCCTTCTGGGAAATCTGTGAGGGTTGAGTACATCTTTATTTATAATCAGGATTTATCCTCAAGAAGGTTGTAGGATTGAAAGAAAAATGGGAATAGACTGGGAAGTGTTGCGTATATTTCTGCACACCTTTCTGCCCTCAGTACACCCAACTACAAAGCTGACAGGAAGAGAGAAAAAATTAAAAAGAGAATTAAACAAATAAAATTGGTTAGGGAAAAAAGGCAGGAAAATCTCAAATACATGCAGAGAAAAAGAACTAATGAAGCATATGCAGTTAAAGAAACTGGGTTAGAGAAAGTGTAGTATGAGCAGGCTAAGGAGAGAAGCAAATGTGATTACCCAAATGACGAGAAGTGGAAAATGCATGCTGTGAGTCAGAGAGGCATAAAGAAGGGCTAGATAAAGACCCACATGCAGAGGCTACCACACACATCACCTTCAGGGGGCACATTATCTGCAGACAGAGACTAAAACACCTCAAAGGTATGGAAAGCAAAGTTCCCTGCCTTTCTCTGTCACAGGAAACTTGGAAAAAAAGACTGGAAAAATGCTAATAAGATGATGGTGACTGAAAGTCAGAAGTATAGCCAGGCTTAGGAAACATGTTTATACCATTTGACATTAATATCAGGCATATGTCTATGAAAGTGATAGAGGATACCTGTACAACCCCAAAAAAATGCTTTCTTCATGCTAGTCATTGTCCCAGCTGGTGTATTTTTATCTAATTCCAGAGCTGGTTGTGGTGAGTACAGCTTTATATTTCTAATATACAATATACTACTGGGAAATAAAGCAGCCATTGCTTAGATGCATAGCTGCAGATGGCACAAGTTTCAGTGCCATCCTTTAAATTACTGTAAAAACATGGGGAACTAGCTGTTGAACAAATAAATGCTAGTATACAGGGTCTCATGAGGCTCTGGGGATCAGCAGCAGCTTTTTAACCTCTTGGTAACATAGTTCAATACCAGTTCAAGGGAGTAATAGCAAAGGAAAAAAGCTCTGTGGCCTGCATGACTGAAATTGGTGGTTTCAGCCCACATCCCTGTGGAAGTGTTGCCATGGTCAGGAAGCATCCACATTACAGCTGAACTGTCACAGGAATGTGTTATCCATATGCTTTGGAAATAAAAACCTTAGGGATTTATAAAAGGGGTTGTGGCAGTGGTGGCTGAGTCCTCAGGGCCAGATTCTGACCCATCTGTATTTTGCATTCCAGACATTGGAAAAGCATCACCTGCTCATTTAACTGAGGTTCAAAAAACACATGCAGAAGAGTTATTTATTCTCTCCTGAGGTGAGAAATCTTCACCGTACAGTTTATTACTATCTTAATGAAACCAGTCCCAATTGCTATTAAGTGGAAGTGAAAGATGCATTATGCTAATATTATAATTGAATGACTTATTGCCTTTTTTTTTTTTTTCTCTCCCTCTCTCTCTACAGATTTTTAGGATTTGCACAATCTGACTGCAATATTCTTACATCTGTTGAAATGGTTGGATGGATAGCAACTCAACACATTGAAGACATATGTGGAATGGTAGGCACTCCACTTCTACTGCTGGCATCTGTACCCTGGAGAGTTTTTAATTTAAATAGGATTCAACATGCCAGAGAAAACTTAAGGCAGTAGTGGCAGTAGTGGCTGCTGAAGGATGTTGGAGATTCACAATGAACAGAGGAAATGTACTCTCCTGGCTGACTCTTTATTGTGTACCTTTACTGTGATTTGGCTTTGTAGGTTCCAACAAAAAAATAACTTTAGGAAAACAAAAACAAAAACAAAAAACAAAACAAAACAAAAACAAAAACCCACAAACAAACAAACAAACAAACAAAAACAAAAAAAACCCAAAACAAAACAAAACAAAACAAAACAAAACAAAAAAAAAAAAAAAAAAACAAAAAAAAAACAAAAAAAAAAAAAAAACAAAAACCAAACAAAAAAAAAAAAACACCACAACCAAGATAGTTCTGTCAGCAAATTCTACTTGTCTGACTGCTTGAGGAAAATCTGTGATTGCACTGTGCATATATTTACATTACATATCCTCTGCTAACATTCCTCATCTGAATGATTTAGTGGATTTAGTGTAATCACTCCGTGTAACAAGAAAAAAGGAATTTGATAATATTTTATTTGCACTGCAGAGCTGGCCTTAGACAGAAAAACAAACCCATATCTTGACTGTTCTCTTGAATTACTGAAGAGATAAAATTTTATAGAATAAAAGGAGGACATGTAAAGAAATTTATCTCACAGCCATTGAATTTCAGAACAAAGGAGAAAATCCTGCTGGAAGTAACATATCAGCAAAAGTATCAGTCAGCAAACAAAAAGGAACTTTCTTTAATAAGTTTAGAGTTCTGTAATAATTATAGACAGGAAGGAGTTATGACTGAGGAAAGAATACTAACATATCCTTAGTGGACTACTGAGAGAGAAGATTCCTGTGTCTTGCTGCCCCTCATCCTCCTTAGAATACCTTATGCTTCTATTTCCTCTTTCATAAGAGATGCTAAGTACCTTTATCTGTGGCTACCTTTTTTCCATAACTGCTTCTCAAAATGCAATTGAATACAGCTTCAGCCATGAGTAGCTGGTTAGCCACTCTGTACGCTCCTTGAAACCAAGCATCCTGTTGCTACTTGTCAGTTTCCCAGCCCCTTCTTTCCAGGATATTATGAAAAAGTGGCATAAAATCTGACTTTTTTCATTCTTTGTAGGTCTGTGTAGCTAGCAGAAATTTGTAGTCATTCTCTGAACAATGAACAGGTTTTATATCTGTTTGGAGCAGGTGGGAGTACTCTTGAATTTTTCTAACTTAATTTTTTTTTTAAAGTGGGTAAAGGTAATGAACAAAGCCAAGACAATCACCAAACTTAAAGTATGACATATTTTCTTTTATTGTTGTTCTTAACACTATACACTTTAATTTTTAAGCATTTATTTCTATATTTTAGAAATTAATTAAGAGGATCTGTTGATTTCTTTGAACATCTTTCACAGTTTTACAAAACAGATTGATCCATGCAGCTTTTCACTTTTCCAAGTAAGTGCTGTGTGCATGGCATACCTGGTAATAACTGCAGGCAATGATTGCCATAAAATGACAACACTGCCTTTTCTCACAGATTTATCAATGTTTTCACCACAAGATTTAATATAAGCAAATACCTTATCCAGAATGTTGAGCTCTGCATCTGACATGAAAGAAAAATCATCGTTGCTCAGCAGTTCACCAACGCTGCATGGTAACAGAAAAGAAGTGACTTAATTCTAATTTTTGGTTGCTCTAGTATTCCCTTTCAGATCCATAATATACAAACAGACATTCCAGTGACAGTTTGAGCAGCAAAGAATAACTTAGTACCACAATCTCATTTGTACACTGACATAAGACAATTGCTCTGTTCAGATTTTTAAAACTTCCATCCCATTTAAACAAAAACCCAAACAAATAACTATTTAAAAGCAAACAACAAAATTGTTTCAGGTTTAATTGCTCTTCTGAGGGAGAGTTTAAAAAAAGAGGGGAAAGGGGAGGACAGGGATATGTTAAAGAATATGGGCAATCTTTATTCATACTAGGAAAGAAAAGACCAGATGACAGAAAAAATATGAAAATTTAGAAAACAAGAAAAGAGCTTGGGAAATGTTGGAACTTGAATGAAAAGCATGTGGAGGAAGCAGTGCAGGGATTTCTTATAGCTGATTTCTCTCCTCTTTCTGAGCCAATCTTGTTTGCATATGACCTGCAAACCTCTGTAAAGAGACAAACATATTAATGGCAGAAAACATACTACAGCAAGAAAAATTAAATGAGGAGAGAAAATACCCACATCACTATATTTCTGAAGTCTCTCATTTGAAAGCCAAGAAGCTTTTATAAGTGCTACTTTATGCTGGAATTTGTGCAATGAACCTATGTGAAAATGCAAGAGCTCAATATAAGAGCTCTCACAAAACTGATAAAACGTTATGATCATTTGTTTAGAAGCCAGCCTGGGTTTCTGAGTGACAACTTCCATATGCTGCAGACATTTCTCTACAGTTCAAGATGCACACATAGACCATGGCTGCAAAGACAGTCATCTGGCATGAATGCCAGCACTCCCCTGTGACAAAATATACAGAGGGGAACGTGCTTGTGCAGCATCAGAATGACTGATGCAGCAAGTAAGCTTACAAAGGAGGAAAAATAAATATGACAGTGGCAGCAGGATTATTATGATTAAATGAACAACTTCTTGGTTTGCCCTTTGTGTTGATGGATGGATAAATGTGCTTCTGCTTTCTTCTGCAATATCAGAGTGCTTTTGTCACACTGCTTCTTCATGTCCTCCAAAAGCTTAGACCTCCTCTATTGCAGATAATTGTTCCCTAATTCAGCAGGGCTATTCATGTGCAGGAATCAGTACATTCTGGTACAGTAATAGCATTAGAACCTTAGGTCCTGAACTTTTGGGGCACTTTTGTTACAAGTGCTGGCTCTGGGTGTCTGTGAATGCAGCACAATGAAAAGTCTGATTCTGTTCTAAGGTCAAGGAGGAAATGGAGGCACTTCAGTGCCTCTCCACTTGAGGTGACAATGCAAGCAGCAGCAGACCTGGATGTTTTGTGCAGCAGTTCACTGTCTGATTTCTCATGCATTAGTATTTATTTGGATTAGGTTTTCTTTTAGAAAGATTCAAATTCACCAGTGAGACTTACTCCCTGGAGGGCTGCAAACACAATCACAAATTCTTTATTGTTTTCTGACTCCCTGTTCAGACATCAGTGACTACAAATCCAGATTCACAAATGCACACACAAAGCATAGTGGTAGAAAAGTGTTTATTTTCATAATAGATCCCTGCTATTTGCTATTTGAAAGCATTTTGAACTAAAGAGCATAATGAAGTTGTCTGTGCAGAAAAATTTATTGTTTGAAATGTCTGTGTCATCCTGTATGACATTCAGCTGCTGATCTTAGATCATATAGGTTTTGTGCTGGTTGTGTATTATGTCTTCCAGCACACACAGAACTGTGGGATACTCTAGGACATCCAGTATGAAATAACAGGAATGATGCATAGGGAGGCTATTAATAACCAATTTCCAGCTAGGCTGAATTACAGAATCATAGAATTGTTAAGCCTGGAAAAGACTTTGAGATCATCAAGTCCAACCATCAAGCCAGCATCACCATCGTGTTCCTCACTAAACCTTGTCCTCAAGTGCTATATACACACATTTTTAGCCCCTCCAGGGGTGGTAACTCCACCACTTCCCTGGGCAGTAGGTTTCAATGCTTTACAACCCTTTTCTGTTGTAACTTCTCAACTTCCCCTGCTGCAATTTTCCTCTTGTTCTGTCATGCTCTCATAGCCCTGTCTGCTTTGAAGAGGGTCAGGGGAATCTGTGCAATATAATATATATCACTCACTCTGTTGAAGGCTCATGCTGGGAAAGGTTTGGAGATTTTTTAATTTAAAGGTGTTATGAAGAATTCCACATTTCATGCTAGACACCAAGAAACCCAGGAGTCATTTTCAACCTTTCAACTGGACACACAGAAGTGAGGCAGGAACAGAGACAATTTTAATGCAAACATTCTACAGGAATAATGTTTTATTATTCTGAAACTGGAATAAAACTAGCAAGAGTTTTTTTTTCTAGAAGAAAATAGAGCCATTGATGGCAATGAAGAGATATTGAACTAGTTCCTGGCTGCTCTTTGCAATTTGTAGTACTTAGGAAGTCTTAAAAGAAATTTGACAGTGACAAATAGACATTTCTAAAATGTCAAGTAATTCTAAACATGAATTTTCATCTATTTATAGACTTACTCTGATATCTCAAATGTTACACAGCTTCCTGCAGACAGTATTTAGCTTTCTATTAGGAATTTTCAGAATCTTAAATACATTGATTCATGAAGATAATGTTCTTGTGGCGCATTTCACAAATAAATTATATAAAAGTAATGCTTGCTGAATTTTCTGGGTGCATTTTTCATACATGAAGCTACTCTGTGGAGGAACTACTCCCTAAAATGAAAGTTGCTCCTTCTCTGAAAAATTCTGAATTCCTATATTGTCATGTAAGGATTAATTGACAACACTACTGAAATAAATATATTCACTTTAATATTAGTTGGATGGACACAAAATAAATGCAATGTACTATCGTAGTGGAATTTCAAAGTCAGCAAGCAAAAATCTTTTTATTTCTTCTCAATTTCCTCTAATTCTAGCAACAGTGAAAATTTCTGGCTGTCAATTTCAGAAAATTATAAAAAAACCCCTGTTTACCTATAGCATGGGGCTTTTGAGCTGGAGTAAATGAAAACTTTTTCTTTTATATTCTAGAATACTTTAAACTTTTCATGTCTCCAAATTTATGGTCCTCCTAAATCTGTGTAGAAAACAGAAAGCTCCAAATTTTTCATTTCTTTGGTTAACAAAACCAGTTCTTAAGTTACTGTGCTCTGTTCTTTCTGTCTTGTTTCAGCTTGCCACAGATTTTTTTTACACTAAAATGGCAAAAACTCTTTTGCTATATATATTCAATATTACAAAAGATGGAATGGGGAAATAAGTCTTAAAAAATGACATTAGCTTGAAATGACCTGCAACCCCATAAAACCTTATTTGGACCAAACTTAAATGAAACTGCTTTGTCCAGCTGTACACTTTTGAAACATGGTACAAAAGCAGCATTGTGTCCTCATTGGGTTCTTCTCTGCCAGTGTTTAAATAACTTTCTGCATTAAAATTTCTAAATGGATAAATGCACCAATTTGTTTACAGGTTTCAGATAAGAGAAAAAAAAAAGTAAAAAAAAAAGCAAAAGAAAGAGAATGACCCTTAGAATATTGTCCTTCATCCCCACTGAGTTGGGAAATTTCTAAAAATTGCATTCACAATACTAAAAATAAATGTTTTAGATACTTTGGGGACAAGCAAACACAAAGATTTCTAGGAGCCAATATATTAGAATCTTGAACTGTCACCATATCCAGGTGAAGATTCCTCAGAGTTGTCTCTTCTTCTGGAAGTTATAAAGAAGTGATTTGTAAAACATAACTTGTCTACAAAAGGCTCTGAGTGTTTTCCCATTTCTTTCCTGTTGTGCTTTATTCAGTAGTCCTTTGACAATTCAGGTTTCTTCTAGTAAGACCAAATGATCTACGTGCAGCAGCGCTGGGAGCCAGATCCTGCTTCTGCAGTTCTTTCACCTATAGGCCACAGAGACACAGAAATCAGCAGGGTCAGCACACTTTCCTCTGCACAGGAGCTTCATCTTCCCTTTTTCTCAGATGGACACAGCAAACCCTGAATATTCAGGGTAAATCATAGGAGTGAGTTCCCATGAATAGCTCGTGAAAAGTTATTTTCTTCTTCTTTGGTGGAGTGGGCAACTTGATTTCTGAAACTCAACTGAAATTCAATTTCAGAGTTATCTGAAATTGAGCATTGTAATCTGCACATTTTTTTATTTTTGGATATATCAAAACACACTTAGTCCTTTAAGTGGATCCTGTTTAAACATCCTGCTACTCTTTTTCAGAACCATTACTTCTCCTTCAGCACAAACTCCGAGTCTGACAGAATATCAAATTTGTCTGCTTGTTAATTTATTGATACTGGTTTGATTCACCTTACTTTGAGAATTATCTGTGTATTAATGCATTCTGTTCACCCAAATTCATTCCTGATATAGCTATATTTATGTCACAGGCCATTAAGTTTCACATTCTAGCCCTAGGCTCATTCATCTAGTCTGTCAGTGCTATCCTGTAAAGAGGTTTTTTACAGAATTGCCTTTTGAAAGAGCAACTTCCCTTAGTATCTTAACGTAGTTTATCTTTTCAATGCTTTGTCTGTCCTGGCTTTACTTGAACAGGGACAATCTTGATTGTGCTTAACTTTGATTCCTTTTTCTCTACCTAAAAAGTACCCAGTTAGGAACTGTACCTACAAGTACCTAATCCATTTAAATTCAAAATCTATAATTCACACAATTTATTGCTGAATCTTACCCCTCCAGAGTATTTACTAAATGTATTTGGGTTAATATTACCTGTTCATGTGCTAGCTTGAATCCTGAAATTGTGAAACTTCAGTATTTTTTAAAATGGAGTCTTATGCTAAAGTTGAATATAAATAAATGCTCTCTCAGTACAAACAAGTCCTGCTTGTGGTAAAGTAAACAGAAATTATGTCAACAGCTTCCCAGGAACAGAGCTGAGAGTGTTTCCTTCTACACTAAGATACCTGTAGAGATGAAAAATAGATGCAAAAAGAAGTGCAACCACTACAAAAACAATAGGAGTGAAGAAGGGTAAATAAAGAAAAATAAGAATTCCTTACTGTAAGGTAAGAATCAAAAGGTTGTTCAAATTTCCATCATGAGCGTTACTATCAGCAAAGGTTTGCAGGTTGATTTGGGGCTCTCTGAAATGCAACTGCAGCAAGTTAAATATTCAAATCAGAAATTACGAGAAATAACAGAATTTATAAATAACAAAAACCCAAAAAGAAAATAGACATAAAAACAAAATGAAACCAACCCTATCCCTAACTAAAGTGATAACACATTGCCATTCAATGAACATTGCCCTACCAAGAGGAATGATATCCTTAAAAAAGCACCCAAAACAACCCATTTCTTGTTGGATATTTGGGGAAATGCTGGTGTGAAATCTGAGATTGGAATTCAGATGATTCCAGCAAATGAAAAGGGTGCATTTGGAATACCATCAGATCAGGAATCACTCTGCCAGCAGCTGGTTGATTGCCTCATCCCATTGTTGAAATGCTGCTGCTCGAGGCTCTGTTGATGCCGAATCCATTCAATGTACATTTTCCATTGGCACGTGGAATTTCAAACTCTGTTTTCATTACCACTCATGTTTACCTGGAAGGATCATTTCAAAATGAAAATGGAACAGGAAGAAAAATTTTCTGTAAAAGACAGTGGCCATTAATATAACCCAAATCATGGTACATTAAAGGAACAGCTAAATAGAACCAGCAAAGACTGTATACATACTAAAATACATTTAGAGCTGAGATGGCTTCATACAAGTTCCAAAGATAAACAAAAAGTTGTGAAAAGAGGCTGACAATAGGAGAGAAATGTTAAGTTTTATATCAGTTTAGTAAGGAAACAAATATAGGAGCGTTGACCTTAATAATGCATTTGGACACTTTACAGCTTTCATGGAAAAGGTTACTAAAACTGCAATTTTCCTTCCTTGGATGATTTGCTTTGTAGAATAAAGTAATGCCTAAATGCCAGGAGTGAGATCAAGATTTTCAGTGTTGAATGTCATAAAACAAAATAAATGTTATAAAGCCAACCCTTCTCATAAAGACCATTGAAGAAATAGTGAAAATGTTATGGAATGGTTTTCATAAACGAGAAGTTTTCTTGAACCAAAAACTTCAGAAAATTTTCTAACACCTCAGTGAAAAGGTAGGAGTTTCATTGGAGCTTTTTCCTTTCTTTCATTAATGTTTCTGCAAGCTTTATCAGATACACTATTGAGTATAAAAAACCCCTGATGGTTATTTTAGAGCAGGTTTGTGAACCTTGAAAGTTTAATGAAAAATGATTTAGGAATGCTTTGTTAGTTATAGTACTTTGCAAGTCTTTAAATCAGAGTTCAGTTGTTGTGGTAATTCAGAGAATAAATACAAGGAACAGAACAAATATCACAGAAAACAGTTACTATACTTTGCCATAATATAAACCCAAAGAGAATTTTAACGAACTCAACAAGAAAGCTGAAAAAGTGATTAAAAAAATTCATATAGGATGGATGTATTTTATGAAACCCATTAGCACAAGTTATCACCACTTGCTGGACTTAGGCTTTGCACTGATATATGAATGTTAAATGTAAACATAATTATGAATTAAACTGGATTTTTATATTGCTAATGTTAGATCTCCTCTATTTCCCTTGATAGTGGTAAGGGTTGGCAACATGTTTGACCAGACTGGGAGAGAAAGTGATACAGCTGTCACCATGAGTTGGAGTATTTTTTGGCTTATTTTTTTCCAGAAACCAGATCTGTACAATTTCTCTTCATTCCAAGGGACATTTCTACACAAATTTCAAAATGGTAACACATTTCCTTCTGTTCAGGACATATAAAAGAGTACAGGTCAAAAAGCAGACATTTTGCTATAATGTTGACATCCTTCTGGTTCAAATAACATTTATCTCCCTTACATGAGACATCAGACCAGTCATACAGAGGATACAACACTCAATGATTAGCTTATCCTCACTGACTTTATAGTAGAGACAGAAGTAGCAGCCTGAATCTAGCACCTGTGTTTAGCTACTGAAGTTTGACCTCTGGTTTTTTTTTTTTTTGTTGTTGTTGTTGTTGTTGAAATCCCAGCTGCTGTTCAGTAGTCTCACAACAGCAATATCAAAGAAGTCAGCTTTGGGAAGAAAGCAGATTTAGTTGCTATATTCTGTTCTCCTGTGCCCTTGGGACCAGAGCATCACGTAAATGGCATATTAAGCTGTGTCTTAAAGGTGACCCAGAACACAATCTGGCAGTAAATGGAAAAGCATTCTCATAAAATAGAAGAGAAAGTTGGTACTGCAGGTCAGATTAAATAAGAGGAACTTCAAGGCATTGCTTGTGGTCTGTCTTTTTGGGCAGTATCTCAGGAAGTGACACATTAAGGTCCGAAATTTGCATGAAATGTAGGCATGGGCTGGACTTCAGTTTATTACTGTTGGCTATTCCTTTTTGGCTTTCGACTAGGAGCAGCTGCTGGGTTTAATTTAAATTTCCTACTTGATTTTTGGCAAGGATTCTTACATCTCTGAATGGATTATTTTTTCTCAAGATTTTGATGTATTTATTATAAATAGAGAACAATAATAGATAATAATTGTCAGCTGAAAAGATACAGTGGGGCCAGTTGGCTTCCTGTGACTCAGTGACCTTTTGGTATTAGTACCACCCACTGCCAGGAGTTAATGTTAAAACTTTGCAGCTGGGTTCCAACAATAGCAGAAGTATTTGCTGTACCCCCATCTTGCCATCTCAGAGTACCAATAAGCCTCTTCATGCAGTGGGAGGGAGCTTATTCAATGTATTTCAAAAGAGCTCCCTGCTTGGATAAGGTCTGCTCTGGTGGAAAAAGACTGTTGGAGGATTGCCTTGAGAAGGGCAATGGCTTTATTAAGACACAATAGTGGTTTTGCTGCTTTTTGAGTCAAGTTGTGCCTATAATTGACACCTCTTTTTTTTCTTTATTTTTTTTTTCCTGAAACACTATTTTTTCACAATTCTGGGTCTCAAACTATGCTTACAATCAAGGATAAGTGAAATAATTCTTAATACAACCCCAGCAGAAGGTGCTGGCAGCGTATGCCTTTTAATGAGTCTGGAATAAGAAAGGAAAACAAACTCATAGGAAAAACAAAACAAAACAAAACAAAACAAAACAACAACAACAAAACAAAACAAAACAAAACAAAACAAACCCAAAACAAACAAACAAAAAACAAAAAAAAAAAAACCCCCAAAAAAAACCAAAAAAACCCCAAAAAAACCAAAAAAAAACCCCCAAAAAACCCAAAACAAACAGACAAACAAACAAACAAACCAAAAAAAAAAAAAAAAAAAAAAATACACCTTATAGAATAGCTGAATATTGAAAGCTTCTGGTTCTGAACAAAAAATTAATATTTTATTGTCTCTTGATAGGTGATTTGAGGATGCTGAGTTATAATCAATGCTTGAAAAATCTGAGGTGGAAAAAAGGTGTGTGCAATCATGGTTGTGCATAGAGCATAAGGTATTTTCAGGAGAAAAGTGTGTCACATTTATACAGAGATCTGTGTTTAAAGTTTCCTTTACGGAAGAGATGGAAGTGTCTGCTTTCCTAAGAGTACAGCTTGTCTTTTCTCTTCAGTGCCTGCAGCTTTTGTGCCACAACATGGGGAAGCTTCTGTTCATAGTGTCAAGACTTAAATACTACAAATGTGTTCAATCACAGTTCAAATGAGTCTCATCTTAGAACAAATAATTTAGAATTTGGACATGAAAAAAGATCACATTTTTTGCTGATTCTGATAGTAGAAGCTTTTAGTTCTTAAGACTGACTGTCAAATACACTCATTTATTGCCCACATTGTGTCTCCCACTTAACAGATTTAATAAAATTAATCCTACTTAATCTCACTTAAGTGTCTTTTTCTCACATGCTGGTGTTGCATGGCAATTCAGTGCTGTGTTTTACTCTGTGCTGCTTGGCATTTTTGTGTGAAATATGCCATATGGGAGGTGTTCCTGAAGTCTTTGTTAGAGTTTGAAGAGGCTGGGACCATGGCTGCCAAGGTTAATAACCACTTAGTGCAATTGTCACACTGCCAACAGACAGAAACTGCAAGGTTACTGGGGCCAGGATCAAGTGGGGATCAAGAACTCCCTCCCTGAACTGAATGTACGGTATTGACAGACTGGATGGATGGGATTCAGCTTCAGACTTTAGGGGTGGGGTTTAGTTTAGGGCATCTAAAATCTATCCAGCTCACCCTGAAATATGTGTTTGAGCTGATTGTCAGCCCCTCTCTGCTGTTTCTCTTCATATTACATCCACCTCTTCCTGTAGCAAAGGCCATTCAAAGGTTAAAGGGAGGCAAGAAGTTCTTATTTCTCATAACCAGCAGAACTGCTACAATTTTGAGTTTTATGTAAACGAACCATAATGGGTTTTTCCTCAAGCAGGTGTTAGCCTCTAGCAAGGAGAAAAAGAAACTGGTATTCCAGCACAAGCTCCTTGCTCTTGCAACCTGTGCTGCATCATTATCATCCCATTAATTTCAAACTAATAGTGCTTACTTTAGATAATGGTGACTGGGGGGAAAGACACGTAACAAATTAAAACTAACCACATCAAACACCAACTTCTCTCAAAAACTCTTTGTTCTAAATGCTTGGACAAAGTTAGTGAGTGACAATAACTAAAGGAAGACTTCTTGTTTAGCTTATTTCTGGGGGAGAGAAAATGAGTTTCCCTAGAAGTTTACCTAATAAATTAGGACAAGTGGGAAGTTAGTAGACCAAAGTGCTTTAGCTCTTGGGTTAATTAAAAGCAATGGATGTGTTTCTGTCTTGGAAAAATGCAGCCAAGTAATCCGAGTGTTTTGTTTGCTATTGTAACACCACTTAAGGCAAATGATTGCAAAGTATGTTAAAATATTAAGCTTCAAATATTTCTTCAAAATGTTATTACTTGTGAGGAGGGAATGAAGAGCTTGATCTTAATTGCACTTTTTAAGGGTGCCAGACTCAAGAGCAAGATGATTTCAGATGAGGCTTGGATGTCCCCATTACCACATCATGTTTGACACCAAGGGATGGGGACCTGGGGCTGTCTGCATATTTGGGAGACATCAAGAACCTGAACATACCCTGCTCTGGATGTTGACCTCATAGAGCCACAAACCCATGTACTCTCCACATTTATTTCTGTGCTGCCCTGAAACATGAGTAACTTAGACATGTCATATCCTTCCTTATTCTTGCTTTATCCAGGTGCCTGGATCTGAGCTTGCAATGCCAGTGATACCTGAGGCATAATTGGACATGAAGAGTACATGGAATACACCTGGAACTCTCTGGCTGGCTGGCCATGAATGTCTGTTTTCTACTGAAAACAGTAGAAAGTTCAGGCTAAATTCAGGCTGCTAAACTTAGTCTCTAAAAAGGGACAACAAACTGCACTGGAAACAGTCCTCAACTTGTTCTAACTTCTGTACCATGATGAGACGGTTTAGACCATACTGCCATGGGCAGAAAACATTCTAGGGACTGTTTATAGCAATCTAATTATCATTGAGATCTATCCCCTTCTATCAGATTTGAATAACACTAAATATTGAACTCAGACCTGAGTGGTGTGGGGGCTCAGAAAATAGAAAGTCCAAAAAATAATGAATTAATCTCTCCTTCTTATGAAAGTGAAGAAAATATTTCATAAACTACTATGAATTATTTTTCCACTAACCAAATCTGCAGTTGCTCCACTGATCTCATGAAAAACAAGAAGTGTAATATAAAATGTAACTAAAGGGAGCCTATTAAAGAAATCGAGCTCCCTAAATGCTAACTGCAACAAAAAATAAAATTAAAAGTTTAACAAGAGGGCAATAAAGGAGGAATTAAAATATTCTAAGGATATTCAGATACACCACTTAATTGGTGCTGAGCAAGTTTAAGTTAAGCAGCTAACAAGATAAACACTTCTGATGACAGAAAATTAATGTTGTGTCACAGCAAAACATGACTTTATTTGATATTTTATACTTTATTCATGTTATATGACAGTTTAATTAAACATTCAAGTAATCCGGTCAAATAATTTCCTAGTGAAATAAACCAAGAATGATCAACCTCCTTTTCTGTAAAGGATCTATGCAGTGTGACACCTGATTTATGATATATAACTGCACAGCCTTAAATTTTATGTCAAAATTAATGAGACAAAATAAATTTCTAAGGCCTGTTTTTTTCACCATCACACATGCATGGTAAGTCAATGGCTGGGAATAAGCTATAACAGAGAAACTGCCATGCTCCTTGTGATACGACTACTTCATAATTTAATAAAAGCATGTTGCTAAATCTCAGTGGAAGGAGGAAAGGAAGGACTTTCTGTCCAGATCCATTTGTTAGGAATAATTTTGGAAGGCTTTGAATGATACTTTAATGTTTTACAATCTGTTGCCATTTATAAGAGATAAAAAGAAAAAAAACCTGCCATGACATGTACCAGTTTTTTTCAATCAATATAAACATTTTTTTTGTTGAATTCTATTAGAATATTAATAATTTAATTTTTTAAATTCAATTTATTCGAGTTTCCCATTTTTTAAGTTTCAATTAAGTGTTGTTTCTCCTGTAAATTTTACTCAGTTCTAGGACTGGGCTCACTGACATGACTTGATAGAACATCTGTGCATGTTTTTTATGCATGTTTTGTTTACCTGTGGCTGTGCACACCTGTGAGCCTGGGGTTTGACAGCAATTGTGAAAGGCTTAAACTGCTGCTGAGACTGGCCAGGCTTTACATGAAGACCATTCATGAGTTTATGTTGTATTTTCCCCCTGGTAAAGCTGAACAAGGATGAGGAAAGGCAAACAGGGAGATTGCCTGGCCCAAGCTCAGAATAGGTCAATGAAAAATGTGTGTCTCCTTTATGGATGTCTTTTGTTGGATGAGTCCCTCAAGGAGGCCCTAAAAGTGTCTGCCTGAGGGGAGCAGATAATTTGCAAGACTGAAAGGTTTTTCAAATATTTGGAAGGCTGTTCTACAACTAGACATGTCTAGTTTTATGTCCCCAATGTTTCTTCTTGATGGTCTACATTTGTATTTTGATTTTTTAATGTAGAATATTGGGGAATCTTTTAGTGACAGTAACATTTGAAATCTCCACTTTTTACTAGCAAGTCCATGTGTGGTCCTAAATTATTTTACAAAGTACTACAATTAATAATGTACTTTTTTTTTAATGAGAAAAGAAATATTTTTCTTCCAATAAAAATGTACCCATATTTAAAAATGTTTAAAGAACATTAAAAATACCTAAATACAAATATATTTCTCTGTCAAAGGGTAATAAAACCCCAACATTTGCTTGCATGATTCAGGAACAGAGATCTCTATTAAAGAGCACAGATTGTTTTCCAAGATTGACAGCAACAAATAAATGAATTTATAGTGTAGAACACACATATGTGTGCACTAGTTTATCTTCAACACTTTACCTTGTGTCATTTTACAACTTCCAAAAGCTTTTTTTTTCCTTATTTTACATTCAAAGTCCTCCAAAGGCTTCCAAAATTGTCTATTGATGACAAGCTTCTTTTTCCTTAATCAAACATTAAAAATATATTTACCCTGTGGACAGTGGACCTTGGCTGGCTCCCAGAAGTCCATCCAGTTGCTCTCTCACTCCTTCTCATCAACAGGATAGAGGTAGAAAATAAGATGGAAAAGCTCATTGGTTGAGAAAAAGACAGGGAATGCTCCTAATATTTTGTAATCTTAAAGTAATCTGATAGAGATTAAGTGATAGAGAAGGTCATATTGAATTTTTAAAATGACAGAATTTCCATATAAGACAGACTTTAAAGAATATCCTTTTAATGGAAGCTGCGTATCAAGGTACAAAGTATTTTCCTTTTTTAAATCTTTTCTTTTGAATGAAGGCTGAAACAAGTTTATTGTTATATCTGGAAAGTAGTTAAAAGGCTGAAGATACGAATATATGATGACAATAAATTGTATTCTGAAACAAATATCCCAGTTGTTTCCAGGAGAGGAGACCAGTAGGAGAGATATTCTAGCTCAGCAAGGAAAATAGATCACAGAATTTAACTGAACAATAAAATCCTGGAGAAAATATATGTGATAGAGTCTCTTTCACTCCACAAAGCAGTTTTCAGAAAACCCTAGGCATATACAGCAGGATTGGTGAATGTCTGTAGCAAGGGTGTCACTGATGTGTCAATGAGGAGTAATGGAACAGTCAAGTCTGCTGCCTTAAAGATGCACTTTCATTCCTAGAAGTACATGTGAAGCTACAAACCCTCAGATAGATGAAAAACACCTGAGGCTGCAAAGCAATGATGGTAATGGAGTAGTGAGCTATAAAAAGACAGTGATTTCCTCTGTTGGCACTGACAGAGGCCATGAAAACATGAAGAAAAAAGGAAATTGTGCATGTAAGTTAACCTTTCCTCTTTGCTGCCTCCCTTATGTGAAATATGTTGATCATCTCAGATTATTGTTGCATATCTTATATGGAGGATACCAAGACAATTAACAGCTACACACTTAAATACTGAAGTAACTAAGAAGTGACTCACCCAAAGACTGGTAAATATAAGGAATGGGTACAGTATAAACTGCAAACCTTCAAAGGCACTAGTGGTTTCTTTCTGAAGAGTAAAGATTAAAAGTAGAACTGAAGAAGTAACTTGTAGCAAATAATTTCTGAAGAACATTTGCCTTTATTCTTCTGGCCAAAAATCAATTGAAAAATTTTCTAGGCTTCTTGTTAGTTCTCCAGCAAGAATATTGTCCTCGGTTCATCTATAGCTGGTGAATAGTTAGTTGTCAGAGCTCTCCAATTCTGCTGTGTTTGCTGGTGAAACTTCATGGTGCTGGATGATACTTTCAGTACTTCCTGCTTTAAAAGAGCAGTCCAGATCAGTGAGAAATCACCTTATTTATTTATTTATTTATTTATTTGAAAATCTCATTTCCCACAGCTTTAATATCTGAAATTCAAGTTTATATTTCTTACTCTTTGTGTTAGGCAGGACTCTGGGCAGGTTTCAGCCAGTTTTTTAGGACTATCTGAACTTTAACCAGTTTCTCCATTTTGGAGCACGGTCTCAAGCACACTCTGACATTTAGAGTTGGTCCTAAAGTGCTCCAGTGTGAGTGGTAAGGCAATTTGTTGCTGTGAAGAAACAATAGCCTCCTCTATCAGAAACGTGCAGGTCAAGCAGCAGGCTCAGAGAGAACATTAGGAAATGGGGTCAGAGAAAGAAGTGCATGAAGTCAGCACATTTCTGCAAGGAGCAAGAGAGTTGTATCTCCCTCCCAGGCCAGAGAGGAGCTATTCTATCCCCCTACCTACCAAAGCATGAATGGATCAGTACAGCAGAATGAGAAGGCAGAAATCCTTCTGCCAAAAACCTCTATCACATAAGAAAAACAAAGAAACCATGTACCTGGCTGTGCCAAGAAGGCATAGATTTTTTAACCTTGATTTTGTGCAATGTGAAGAGGAACAGGTAACTCAGGTATATTCAGGTATATTCAGGTATATTCAGGATCCAATGTGAAACAAGAGATTTTACACTGTCTTAAATATAGAACAAAATGATATGTGTACTGGAACCAAATTTCTCACTTCCTACAACATTTTCTTGACCACCAGGCCCCGTGTCTGCAAGATGAAAGGTTTTGATTTGATAGTGCCCTCACCATCTTCAGGCACATAGTCTAATGATTAAGCTCTAAATCATTTCAGAGTATTTCTCTGAAAAGGGAAACATCATAAAGGCAATAAGAATTGACTCTGAAAAGGGTAAACATGATTTTTTTCATCAATTGAAGATGAAGTTCATACTTTCTCAACTATCTGAAACTGAGGATATATACATGTAACCCAGATTTCAACTTCATGGATATCCTTTTTGGTGTGAATTGTCACTGTTTTATTCAAAATTTAATCATTTTTGTTATGCTTGTTGAGGCAGGTATTTGATAACCTGATTGTATTGGTTTGTCTTACAGAGTGAGCCTGTGAGATCCTGACTCTCATCAAGTGCCAAGGTGTCTTACTGCCTGTGGTTTTATCAGTTAATGGGAAATTGATCTTAGACATTAAAGTCAATATATTGGAGCCTTGTTTCTACATGTTATAATCATTCTCTCTACCTCTGAAGTCTTAGGATGCAGGTAGATAGAAAAAGGAAGAAAAAAGATTAAAAATATCTAAATTTTCTCCTTAGCTAGTTCTAAAATGTTACACTCAATGGCACTACTTTACTTAGGTATATTTTTGTCTGTTTTTTTCTATAAAAACTTAAAACACCATTAAATTTCTCATTCTGATAACCCTTGCTTGTCTTTTTTTCATATTTATTTTTTTATTTTTTTTTTTTTATTTTTTATTTTTTATTTTCAGAGATACGCATATCTTTGTGGATATAATAAAATTCTGTCCAATCAGTGAAAACCTAATAAAATATGAGATTCTTTTTTTATTATTATTGAGCAACAGAAGAACTCAGGAAGTATTAGATATAAAATAATGTAACAATTAAATTCACTCCTTCTTGAAAATTGAGTCAGAGCAGCTTGCCCCAAGGGTACTTAAAATATTGCATTTTCAAGGTTTAGAGCTGAATAAAAGACTTTCAGACCTTACACAACCAGCTCCTTTTCTCTAAATTTGTGTGAAAAGCAAAAGCCTTTGTCTCTTGCAAATGCAAAAATAATATATTCATTTGATTGCAGTGATAAGGGAATAAAACCAAGGAAAACAAATCTGCATTTTTTTTTCCCTCACCCTTGTGCAATGAATCAATGACTTGGCCTTGTGGTCTGATAACCCAGATAACTGAAATAGTTTAATCAATGTAACAACACAGATTGTGTTGCAAAGTATCCACACATCACAGATCCACACAGTGACATCTGACACCTTAAATCTCCTACAGTCCAACAGCCAATAGAGGCAGAAAAGGGCTCTGCGGTGCATTGTTTATGCACTTGGGCTGGTCACCCATCGCCTGCTGGCACTGAAAGCCCATTATCTGTGGTGTGACTTTGAGTTCCTGTGCAAAAAGATAGGCACGTTTTTAGATACTTAAGTTTTTTAATTCCCCACTGGATTGTGTTGCTTGGAGGGTACAGTGGTGCCCTGTAGGATTCTCCAGCCAAGTGCAATGTCTACATTTATGTTCCCTTAAATAAGCTGTGCTCAGTGAGCAGAACATTCTTAGAAGTCTTTTCCAACCTTAATGATTCTAAGATCACCCACTCCCAACCCTTTACCCTCACTGCCAAGTCCATCAATAAACCATGTCCCCAGCCACCACATCTACAGTCTTATCAATCCCTCCTACATGGTGCCTCTACCACCTCCCTGGGCAGCCAGTCACAATGCCTGACCACCCTTCCAGTGAGGAAAATTTTCCCAATAACTAACCTAAGCCTCCCCTGCTCCAACTTGAGGCCATTTCCTCTTGTCCTGAAGATGCTTCTTGCTTGAGAATGGGCAATGTGTGCTCATGACAACCATGAACAATGTTCTGGTCTGTTTTGCTATTTTTCCCTAGCACTGGCTCCCTCTGGAAAATTATGTTGGGCAAAAAGTCACTTGTGGACACTGCTGCAGTAGGAGCTACTGTCCTTCCAATCAGGATAGATTGTCCCAGTCATCATCATTCCTCCAAAACAGTCAGTCTTGAGCTGTCATGTGAGTAAATTAGGGATGTGATGGCATCTTTGCATCTCTGACAGGATCTCCTTCCCAGGAAAATGCCTGAACTACCTTTGCTGAAAGCCATGGAAGGAGGAAATCCCAGGAATTTCCTTGCATCTTTCTGGTATTCTTATTTAAATGGAAAAGTCCTGCTTGGCTCCTGTGGTTCTTGTGGTCATTTTTCCCACTCTGACTTCAGTGTGACCTTTACTTGAGAGAGGCTTGAATAATCCTAATAGAGAAATGGAAAGGGAAAAGGAAATAAAGGGGAAGAGCTGAAGCAAAAGGAAGTGAGAGATGGGAAGATAAGAGAAAAAGGGGAAAATCATAGATTAATATAGGGCAAAAGAAAAATTAAAAGAGAGGGCAAAGGAAAAAATAAAGTTTCTATATTCTGATAGTGGTGCTAAATTACCTTTCTAATGATTTCTCTGAGACACATCTTAATGATGCTCCAGAGGAACAAACTTTGTCTCACTGATGCTCATCAGTGATTAAAGTTGCCAAGGCATCAGTCACAGTGCACACTGGTTTTCATGATTGCCTGACAAGATTTGGAGGGGGAAATACAATTCAAATAATACTTTAATTCTGTATGGTTACTTTTCTGAGTTCAACCCTGGTGGGTGCTTTGTATTCTGTGTATTCTGATTCTTTTCCTTGATACGCTTATTCTTGTGTTCAACTTTAAATATATGAGAAGTCCCAGCAGTTCAGGCTAAAATGTGTGTTCAAATGTTGTAATAAAACTGTGGTGTTCTGCACTTCACAAGATAAAGGCTCCTCAGAGGATCTTGAAATCTTTCTGAAGCATTATTTAATTGATCTTTATGATATTTCTGCAACAAATGCAATATTAGTCTGTTTTTTAGGACACTAAAATGACCTATGAAAGGTAAAAGTCATGATCCATCCAAAAGTCTGAAGAAAAGAATAAAAATGTCTTAACTACCAATGTCATGGTATATGTACCAAGCAACCTTAGCCATGTAAATGCCATCATATCTTACTTCTATAAGCTGAAGGTTAGAAAATATTATTTTGTCATACAGACCACAGTTTCACAGAATCTCAACATCATTTACGTTGGAAAAGGTAAGACACTTCATGTAGACTAAGTCCAATATTAGAATGGGGCAACAAATCACAGATGAAAAAAGCAGATGTAAAGCCAGTGAATATGTATAAAATGCTATAAATACTTTTTCCTGTCTTTTTTTTTTGTCTAGACTAGTTGTAATTCTTTGTGTGGGTTGTTAAGATTTCAATCACACATTTTTGATTTTACATAGAAGCTATCTTTTCTTTTGCCCAGAACAAGGTTTTGAATAAAATATTCTTATACTTTTGCATAACAGAAAATATATAGGGTTTATTAATGATGAGGTTTTTTCAGTTTTTTCTCTTTCAGCAGGCAACAAATGCAGCAATCAAAACAATCATTAATGGATAATTTCTATATTTTGAAAATAAAGGAATATAACATGAATTTAAATCTAGTATCTAATTTTGCTTATATTTGCATATATTTACTTTTAAAATGTAAATCTGTACTCCTACTCCACTAAGGATTTATTTTTTAAAGAAGTCCACTCAAATTGAACAGACAGCTTGGCAGGCCAAACTCAGATGTTCTTTGTCTACTTCTATTCCAAGATAGTCTTTATTGTTGATTTTGTTGCTGTTGCTTTTTTGTTTTCAGGGTTTTTTTGGATATAGTAAGTAATCTGAAATTATTTGGTTCTTTTCTAATTCCTGGTTTAGAGTTTTGTTTTGTTCTAGGTGTGATGTAGAAAAAGGTTTGAAGTAACACAAGATTGAATAAGTGGCTGCTCCAAATGGGATGAGCAAGAGAGAAGTGACTTTCATTGGACTAAGAAAGACTTCACCAGAGTAAATCAAGTTGCTTTAAAATGGGCATTTAAGGTCTTTAGCAATGCTCTGGGATACTAAAGACATCTGCACTTTATGGCAATACTACACAGATCTCAGGAAAGCCAAATTCTTCTCCAGTCCCACAGTGTTCAAAGTGACAGCAAAGACCCATATGGAGACAGACAACCTCACCTTGTTGAGCATTAAAAATAAATGCTTTGAGGTGGTTGTCCATAAGCTTTTGTCAGTCATTATAGGAGAACAGATTGTAAAACACTATCTGTTGAGAAGAAAGGAGAGAATTTTTCATAAAGTAGGGACCTATAGTAGGTCAAATGCCTTGCTGGTGAAAACATTCATCTTTCTCCACTAGGTATAGCAGTGACCCAGTACAGCTCATAAAATCCTGCTGCTATCATACATCCCATGAGATGAATACTGAGAAACCAAATTATGTAAAATTCTTCAATGCTTTTTGTCTTGTTTCATGTTTTTTTTTGTATGGTGGAAATATCTAATGTCAAGAAGTACACTGAATTATGTGAAATAATGCTTTGGCTTGCTAGTGAATTTGCAGGCTTGTAGTTTGACTGCACATAATTTAGGGTCCCGTATGCTGCACACTGTTCTTAAAGCTGAATAGATCTATTGATTTCTTCAAGAGCAGTACTGCAGATCTTCAGCTTCACAGTATTGTATTCTTCCTCACTTCATCCTGATATGCACAGCCTTTGTCATCTATGACAAAGAGAGCTGGGCAGAAATGTTTCCATAAGAGATGCCTTGCAGATAAGTGGTACTTCTGAAAAATATATGCATCTAGGTTGTCTATATCACGTTGTTTTAAGAACAATATGTATCTTCCCAGTGCCTTTCCCTGGAAAAAAAAGAATTAAGTTGAGAATATTTGGTATAAAACTACTGCTGACTTATGAGACATCACACAGGAAGTCTAAAATTAATCTAAAGTTAAAGTTAAGATTTCACTCTAGATTAAGATGGGTGAATACTGATGTCTTCATATGCCATTCATACCCAATTCCCCTCCTTTTTTAAAATGGGACTTTGAATTATTTGATACTCGAGAGAAAATTATTTTAAATAAAACTTACTGACAAGTCAGCTGAAAGTTCCTCTGAACTCCTGTATTTCTGCTCAAGGGATTCAGTTCAGCTTTCTATAAAAAGACACCTATTTCTACTTACGATGCTTTAGGGTATTCACAACCTATATCCATGGCTGTGGCAGATATGACACAGGAGGCCTATTCAGTGCACACTTTTCTGGTAAGGATGGTCCATATGCAAAAAAAAAAGGGAATCATGTGAAAACTTGGTAAATTAGGTAAGAGTAGTAAAAGGAAGAATGTGAAAGCTTCAAACTGTGAGAAAAATTATTTGTTGGCAAGTTTTTGGTAAGAGAACTTTATTTTAAAGTGTGTGTGAAATAGAAGTGAAATTGTGAGACCCTTCCACCAGTGTGCAGTTGTGGGATTTCATTTTGGATGACAATCTAGGGACAGATTCAGCTCTGCTTTCTCCTCCCTCCCAGACAGCCTCACTGTCCTCCTCACCAAGTTTTTCATAGGCTAATATAGGACTGCTGTTCTGAGCAGAAGTTTTGCACCCCAAGAAACCTTTTCTAGTATGAATTTTATTGAGAATTTGATTTTATAAAGTCTCTCTGCTGCAATAAACACATGATTTCAAAGTAGTGAAAAAAAGATATTTCATTAAATCATTGTCAAGCATCCTAGTTAGGACTTGCCTTTGAAATTCCATTGTCTATACTCTCTGAGAAAATATTACATTTGTGGTCTGAGGTGTAGTTATCTTCACAGACACTTAGGACCTGTGAAAAAAAGAAAAGGTCATAGTAAATATTCTTGTGACAAAGACTGGGGATTCAAGTACTTTTGCAGTGTGGTTTTCAGGCTTTTGTACCTGGAAAAAGAATAACAGAAAAAAAAAAATTGAAGGGAAAAACGAAGCAACCCAAAAATTTAAAACTGAACCTCATTAATTAAAAGGCCAATCTCATAGTGATTGTGAGCTTGGACTTTACTACCTAATACATGTGCATCTTTTCTTGTCCTTGATCCACATTCCTTGTGTGTTCAGGAAACCTTAATGGCAGTTTTTGCCTTCACTGTCATAACTGGGAAAGATGATTTTCATCTACTTGGGCTTTGCATCAAGGAAATAGAAGCTGTATCAGGAGAGATTTAAGCTGGGTATCAGGGAAATGTCCTTCACCTAGAGGGTACCTGGACACTGGAACAGGCTCCCCAGGAAAGTGGTCCCAGCACCAAACTTGACAGATTTCAAGAAGCCTTTGGACAATACTCTAAAGCACGTGGTGGAATTCTTGAGGCTGCCCTGTGTGGGGCCAGGAGCTGGACTTTGATGATCCTTGTGGGTCCCTTCCAACTCAGGTTATTCTATGATTCTGTGAAATTACTGAGTTACCTTTTGAGGCAGTATGGTGTTTCATTTCTACATCTGGTTAGAAGAATATTACCTGTTTATTGCTGATACGTCATGAATCAGTCCCGAAAACCATTATTATTTTTCTTATTCAGCTTGGTGCTTTGTGCCCTCCAGTTTGGAGTGTGAAGCATTTTGGTGCTAGTCTTTTTTTTCTCTGGTATGGATTTTATCTATGCTTGCTGAGTGCTCAATACAGTAGAAATTCAGTACTAACTGCTGGTAGAAATACCCACTTGAATTGCTCTTTTGTTCTCCTAATCAAACAGGAGGTCTTTTAAGTGTGCTATAGGCAGGAAGAAGGAAGAAAGACACAGAGCAAATATTTCTTTAGTTATTGTCACCTTGGTAAAAGACCACAAAAGCTCAGACTTACAGACCTAGTTACAACTTGTGCTACAGCAGGATACAACCTGCTAAAAAAAGGTGAATTCCACTGTGTGGTTCCTAGACAAACATTAAGTGGAAGAGAGCATAGAAATGAAGGAATTGAATATTTATTTTTAACAAATGGGGAGTAAAGCCTTATGGAGTTTAGCTATAAAAGGTCATGGAATGGGTCAAAAGAGGAAGTAAATATGTAGGCAGAAGAGAGAGATGGAGTTAACTTTCCATCTTCATCTGGAGATGAACTGAACTATAGGGAATTCAAGCTAAAACCAAAAAACAAATACCAAACCCATAGATCTGTAAATGAGAAAGAGCAGAGTTGTCAGAAAAACCTGGCTTGGGTCACAAGGAGAAGACGTGGACAACCTGGAATGCACAGCATGGAATGGAAAGCATTGGAAGGGAGTTTGGCATTGCCCAGGGAGGTGGAGGAGTTGCCATCCCTGAAGGATTTGAGGAAAGAAGTGGACATGGGACTTAATGCTGAGCTTCAGTTGACAAGGTGCAGATTGAACTCGATGATCTTGGAGGTCTTTTGCAGCCTTAATAATTCTGTGTTTCTGTGATTCTGTAAATGGAAAAAAACCTGAAGTTTCACTAAAGCTGACCAATTCTGGATTTTCCAAACTGCACAGACAATTCTAACCTTGGCATGTGTTTCCCAGTATTGAACTGAACAGTGCCTTACAGAGAATGTAAAAGGTATTTTGAAGCAATGCACAGAAAGTTCAACTATTTTGTCACAGCATATTGGCTTAACAATACAAATATTGATCTAAGCTGAAAAGAACATTAATTATCCAAAGGCCAATAAACACTGATATTTAAAAAAAAAAAAAAAAAAAAAAAAAAAGTTTATTACTTTATTACATACAAAGTTAAAAAATATCTTGTCCAGAAACCAAAATATTTCATTCTTAAATTCCTTCTACATTTTGAAACATAAAAAATAATGTAAATATGAACAGATGTAGTTACATCAGCAAGAAAATATGAGGAAGCAAGACATGGATGTTGATCTTCCATTTTAGAAGAATATTAAGGTTTTTGTTTTAGGATCTTCAGTACCATTAACTATGGCAAATAACAGAAATAAATTCTTAACAAATATGTCTCTTTACAGTAATTATGAGTTATTTTTACAAGAATATTAGAGTATTACCTACTTAAAGGACTTTTGTGGTAGTTTGGTTATCCTCAGTAGTAGTGACAGTTTTAAGAGTTGCATCATCACTTATCATAAAGTTAAGATATAAATCCCATCCTTACACCATTGTTCTATAGTGTCTAATAAAACAGGTCTTGAGTTCAGTTTGGGTTTCTGTTTCCAGAAGACTTGGAGATTTAGATTAGAACCATAAAGAACAGTTTACTGAAATAATAAAAATATTGCAGTGGTGCCTTCACAGCCCTCTGTGACTTCTGCAAGAAAAATATAAGTAAATGTAAGAAAAAATATGCAACTGCTAGTTAACTCAACAGACTTTGCTCTTGAAACACACAAGGGGAAAGTCTATGAATAAAAGTGCTATTTTTACTAATATTCTCCATTTTTATTGCAGTTAGTTAATGTTCACAAAGTGTTTTCTTATGCTTGGATGATCAGCATGAAATAAATTGAAGTGAAAATCTGCTGGATAAGCATTATTAGTTAAAATATGAATTGCTAGATAAATTGATGCTTCATGATACAACACAAAAATAAACCAAGATTCTGTTTTGCTTTGAAAAGTCAATGAGTATTGATTTTGATATGAACTATGTTTGTTTTATATTGCTAGCTACATAAAAGATTTTGATCCTTTCAATAGAATAGATAGACAAATAAAATTGTAGAGGATTTTTCTCATTGGAATAACTAAAAAAGTAATAAAACAGAGAGCTTTCAAAGATACAAGGCTCTTTATCTATTAAAGTGCATATTTCAAAATGTTGATTCTGCATATACTGGAATTTAATTGAAAATTAAACTACATCATAGAGACTATTAAGAAATGAGAATAAGTGGATGGGCTATCTCCCTCAATGCCAGTGACTGGTTTTTTTCAACCACTTTGAAAATAAGCTTCCAGAAACTGGGAGAAGCAGGACCTGCCAATTAGAGCCTAGAGTATGGAGGCATCTCTCTCTGGCTAATGGGAACTTTTTTTCTCTCTAGTTAAAAAGGATATAGTGACAATTTATCTACCTCACAGCCCTTTGCAATACTAAAAATGGAGAAATTAGCATATAGTCAAAGCAGTGTATGGTTTGAGTAAATGAGTATGTATATTTAATGGGCTTGGGTAGGACTGTTAAAAAGCTTTTATTTTCTAATATGTGCCAATATCCTGGTGAGCTTCTGGCTGTGCAGACAACACTCTCCTCTCACCACTCCGGATTAATGCTGTGCACATCCCTGCAGGAATGGACATGCACATTTACTCAGTGTTGTCCACTCAATTCAGTAAGACATCCTTTCTGGAAGCTTCCCAGCAGAAAGATAAGCTTTGCTGTTTATCCGCTTTAAAATACACTTTATTCAAAGCCCATTTGGAGGAACTGTATGTTTGAGCTGTGTTGTGGTCTAACCTGGCAGGTACCTAAACACCACACTGCCTCTTGGTCACTTGCCCTGCCCAGGGGAATGAGAGAGAGAATTAGGATAAAAAACTGTAAAATTCATGGATTGAGATAAAGACAGTTTAATAGGACCAAAAAGGAAGGTATAATAATAACAACAATAAAATAATTAGAAGTTACAAGACAAGTGATGCACAATGCAATTGCTCAACATCTTTTGACTTATTCCCGGTCAGATTCTGAGCAGTGGCTGCCAGCCAGGTTTCCCTCCCCATCTTACACACTGAGCACAACACAGTGTGGTCTGGAATATCCTTTTGGCTATTTGGGGTCAGCTGTCCCAGCTATGCCCCCTCTCAATTCCTTGTGCACCCCCAGACTCCTCACTGGTGAGGTGGGGTGAGGAGCAGAAAAGTTCCTGACTGAATGCAGTCCCTAAAACTTCCAAATGGTTTCAAATGGTTTCAATGCTATTCTCGTCCTAAATTTGAAAATGCAGCACTATAGCTGCTACCAGAAGAAAATTAGCTCTATCTCAGCCAAAACCAGGAGAGCAAGTAAAAGCCAGTTAGCATAATTCAATCAGTCTATATCTGCTGAACACTCTTGTCATCTCCTCAAAGATTTAATAGTGCACTTCTTTTCCCTGACCTTTGCTCACTTTGACAATAATCTCTGAGAGTATTCCAGGAACATTTCTACACAAGACTTGCTAGGAATCAAACAACTTTTAAAAGCTGGAAACATAAAAAAGCTGCTTAGGAAATATTGCCTGCTAAAATGCAGATATTTTCCAATTTGCATCATAATTGTTTGTACTTACTGACAACAGCTCTTAAAAACAAAGGTAACCTAGGATAGATTTCAGTAATCAAGATGATTTTACTGTTATTAGGATGTACTGTAATGCTCACTGAAAATAAAAGAATGATTGTTTTTATGACTACAGATTAAATACTCTGTATTATTGATGACATTTAAAAAAATATTCCCAGTAGGAAATGGTTCTAGGTTTGATTAAAAGCTCAAAAAGCCTCATAACCAGTCTGTAGAACTGACCAGTGTAAATGGTGTAAGAAAAATGGACAAGAGTGGGACAAGGAAATTTCAATCATTTATAGAATATTGTCCTAGCACTATGATAGGTGATTCAGAAGCCTCCTTAATCAGAAGACTTTTCTTCATATTTAATAGCCTGTGGTAGATATTTGTCTCATTAATTTGTCTAATCCCTGTCAAAAAGTTCCTTATCTTAGAAATCTATTAATGCTGACATTTGTCTTCTGCAAGTTTTCCATTTTTCCCTATTCACCTTTTCCATGCCAGATCTGGTTTTATAGATCTCTGTTGCATTTTTTTTCTCTGTCTCTTCCTCTGCTTCCAGCTGTCATCTTTTCGAACAAAAGGCTCTTGATCTTGTTGTACAGCTTCTTGATCTTGAACAGATTCACACAATCATAGAATGGTTTGGGTTGGAAGGGACCTTAAAGATGATCTTGTTCCAAGCACCTCTCACATCCCCTCCAGCAGGGACATGTTCCACTAGACCCAATTGCTCAATGCCCCATCCAGCCTGGCTCCCAGGGGTAGGACATCCATAACTTTTCTGGGCAACATGTGCCTTCCCACCCTCACAGTAAAAATTATTTTTTTTTATTATCTAATCTAAATCTTTATTTTTTCAGGTTAAAACCATTCCCTCTTGTCCTATGCCCTATTTGCCCTTGCATCTTCTTCAGTTGTTTTTCTTGACAACAAGATGGTTCAAATTTTGCTTTAATATTTTTGTTTATAATTTTGCTCTTTATCGAGAAATATGACTGTATTCTACTGTACATACATCCACACAATTCCTGTGGACAGATGTAGGAGTTTTACAGGAAAAACTCCAAGCCCTGAGAGCTGTAGTCTGTGTGTACACAGTTTATCATTGTTAGAGAACACTGGTCTACCATGGCTATGCTTCTTCGACAACCTAGTTAATGCTAGATAGTTACATTTTCTGCAACTAAAATTTGTCAAAATAAAGAAAATTCTTTAGTTATAGTGGTGTAAATTCTGGTTATATCCTTAAGGAATAAAAATTTGAGTAGCAACTAGTTTACTAGTAACAGGACTCTGATATCAAATTTATATGTCTGCAGGTTATATTCTGCTGAAAGCAAGTAATTTCCTTCCTCATAATAGTTCAAATATACATCTTGTTGCTGAACAAATTAGAGAAAAATGGAGGGTTCTTCTGGGTTTTATAATCTATACTTCTCTCTCACTGAAAACAACCCAAACATAAACAGATAATTAAAGGTATGACTGACTTATTCTTACTTTGCTAATGCATGTGTTTTTAGAATCCTGTTACATTAACTATATAGTACATTAGCATTCATTCTTGCAATTAATGTTCTGTTATGTGAACAGACAACAATTGCTGTTTACAGATTAATGGAGTCAGTTGTGCAGGTGCTTTTAATCAAATTTGGAAATGGTCAGCAAAATTTTTTTCACATCTTTCTGATGCTTTTGACAACATCAGATGTCACCAGTGCAGCTGAGATCCTTGTGATGTAGTTTTACAAAAAGAGATTGCAATGTGCTTAGCATGGGTCTGCAGGGTAAAACAATGCAGGAGCTGATGAAGAAGGAAAATATTTCACTTGCAGTGAGTTATAACTCAGCATGAGAACCTGACCTGAAGTTGTTGAGCACAGAAACAGGGGATTCTGGCAGTCACAAAGGTTCTTTATGTAATTTGTTGATTGGCACAAGACCACTCTACAGACTTAAAGACTGCACTTCATAAATCTGAGCCACCTAGAGTAAGTTAAGCCCATGAGTATGGGAGGTCCAGGTTCTAAAACAGCATTCATAGAAGGTGTCACCCTAAACTGGGAACTGTCTTATTCCCTTTCTCTTGTTGGACCCTTAAACTTACAGGACATCTAAAAGTCAACAGGACCAGAGAGGGTTAACCTTGGCAGAGGGTCAAACTCCCACACAGCATCTCACTCCCTGTCCTCAATAAGATGGGGAAGAAAATAGGATGGAAAAGTTTGTGGGTTGAGATCAACACAAGGAAATCCCTTACCAGAGATTCCTGCTCTGGGCCTGAAGTCCCTCTATCCCTCCTTGTCCTCCATCCCCCGTGGGGTCTCTCTGCTGCTGCTCCTTCCTTGGCTTCCTCCTCCTCTGCCACTGCTGCCTTTGGCTTGTTCTGGAAAATATTTCTCCCTCAGGCATCACCAGCTTGGATGGCAGGGATGTTCCCTGAATTTGGGCCACATGAGAGACATCACACAGTATGTAAGACACCTCAGAGTCTGACATGAAACATAAGGACCTAAAGTTCTTTTCCTGATCCAGAGATTTATGGCTCCAAAAGTTATGGAAATATGTGTAGTCTCCCAGTGAAGTTAGAGAGACATTCTGGTAAGAGATTTGCCATATGTCTTCAGCTCTCCTGTAAATGGCTGTGCTTCTATTCATAGGTATTATGCACAAGCCCTGAAGAAAGATGGCTGAAAAAAGGGTTTTGACAACAGGAATATATCTTTGTTAATAAGCTCCTTTGGAAATCTGAACAATCTTCCAGGACATCTTCTGTTCTCATTTCCCTTTTCTTATATTAATTAATTTTCTGATCACCACTGATGGATACGTTTCAAGTGAGCCATAGTATGTCAAACTGATTTATAGAACAAAATGTGTATTTACTATTCCTGGATCCTTCTTCAATTAATATTTTAAAAGTGTGCTATTTATATAGACAGGGAGGCAATTTGTCAGGACAATTGCTATTACCTCTTCCACCTCTTAGCCATAGTATTTCTTACAGTAAAACTCCAATAGATACATGAGGGGTCTTCTAGGCATAGGTTCACACCCATTGCTTCTATATTTGTAGACAGAACTGAATTTTAATGTAGATTTAAATTTAATTTTTAATTTTAATTTAGATTTAATTTTAATTTAATTTAGAATTTAATTTAAATTATACATGTAAAATAATGTATATTAACTCAAGTTAGCTTTGGGTTTATATTAGCAGTTAGATTTGGGTTTGTGTTATCCTTCTGTTAATGCATGAGTCCCTCAAAAATATAAAAATATTCAACTGATTTGAAAGCAAAGACCCCAGCCTCCTGAGCTTTCAACACATGAATTTGTATCCCTGAAAAACAAGAGCAGCCTCATTAGGTCAAAACATCTATGGGATAAAAACAGGGATGAACAGGGACCTACTCTTTCTTAACCATTTTAAAAGTACATACTACACATTTGCTGAAACAGATCTAAAGAGAATATGGTTTCAAATTTTTGTCTGGGATATCCCTCAAGCTCTTCAAGTTTAAAAGCAAACTAACTCTAGTGAAAAAAAAATAGGAATATATTTTGAATATCTTATCAAAATATTGTTTGAAAGATGTGTTTCTTCACTTTTATGGTGCGTGATGGGTTTACATTCAGTCTCCTAATTTCACCCCTTGAATGGAATAAACAGGGAAAGACAAAAGCCAAATGGACTGATCCACCTCATCTGAACAACTGAATGACTCTGATATACAGTGACTAAAAATGTTGACAACTGAGATGAAGTATTGGAGGCTCTCTTGATGAGATGAAGAGTGGAGGCTCTCTTAGGAGTTATTACCCATCCAATCCTGGTCTTTGAAGAAAGGTTGTTGCCTTGACAGCAGGACTGGCAGATCTGCGCAAGTACCAAGTCCTCAATTCCTGTGTTCCATTGGCTTCTAAGCACTAGATAATATCCTAGGCTCTCCAAGAGGGTCAAGTTCAATGTAACAATGTCTTGTAACAAAGTGAACAAAGTAAAACTTTAAATGTTTGGGTGATTTATCTGGCACAGAGATTATACACTGATGTAAGTCAAATATTTAGTTTATTCCTGCTACACTATATTGAGGTTATTATCTCTTGATGGGTGGCAGGATGACTGAACATCATGGAATGAAGAATTGTACTGAAACATCTGCTTTTCTGATTTCCAATTAATATGAGCAGTCATTATCAGTGCAGTTCTCAAAAAGCAGAAGGTCAGAAGTTTTCCTGATGTAATGGTATTTCATTGCCATTAACCCAGTCAATGAAATAAAACAACTGACTTTTTATTCAGCAGAACCAGGACCCAGCGAGTCTGGCTAATGGGACATGAAGATATTCACACTAAGTCATTGGTTTTATTTAGCCTAAATCTTCAGTCCAAGTGCAGTTACCTGGTAGTGGCTGGTGCAAAAGGAAGTGCTGATTTTGAAGGAACACAGATTCCCAGTTATTTTTGTCTTCACACCTAGTGGCAGATTTGCTAAGCATCTTTTCTTTGCTAAGCATTTTTTCTTTTTTATTACAATTTATGGAGGAAAATTATGAGTTACATCTCACCTTGCATCAGTGTGTAGAGAACTTGAAGATCAGAGCTGGGGGGAAAAAAGTAAATAGCTGCCAAGTTTCTCAGGTTGCCAAGTTTCTTTAAATCCAATATTATTCATGAGTAAGAGTCAATTGGACTTTTCAAAACACAGAGAGAAGTCTTATTGGAGAACTTTTACCAAAAGTCAACCATTTAAGGTTACCTCTGTCATCCAAATTCAGAAATTACTATCCCACAGTCAGATCCCTTTTCTTGGCATTGCGGGAACGAAAATTAAACAAAACAAAACAAAACCCAAAACAGTTTGAGAAATTAAAAACGTAACTATGAATTGTTCTTGATTGAAAAGTAAATACCATCCTTTTAGTATTTCATAGCAAATGTACTGTATGTACTGTACTTGCAGAGAAGAGACAAGAGAAGCAGAACACACATTAACTGCAATACCAAAGTATTTGAAGTCATGCTCACAAGATAATGTTTCAGTGCTTGTTTTGTTAATCATTGTACAAGATTCTTAACTATTCATAAAATTGTTGGAAAAAATGAGGTCATATCTCTTCTCAGAAATGCTCAATTTCTTAATTTTCACTCCAGAATGAATTAAGGTAATCCAGTGTAAAAATATCTACAAATACATGAAAACTATAAAGAGTCTTGAGTTGATCTAAAGCAGAACTTAGCATGATATTAGTTTGTATTACAATGAAACTTTACACTGAAGACGTTATTAAGTTTCTCCTTAAATTTAGTAGCAGAATAATTTGAGCAACCAAAAAGCAAGATACTTTTTGCTCTTTTTACTATAGATACACTTCTTGGCAGTAAAGATGCGCGACATCCACAGATACAGAGTGGAAGAATAAGCAGCAGAAAAAAAGCACAGGAAGAATTTCTGCCTTGTGCTAAGGCCACTGAACTATATGGAAGAATTTGAGTATAAGTCTTGTGTCTTCACTTTTACACAATTAATACCAAATAGTTCTTGGGCCAGAAAGCAGGTGTCATTTTTGGATTCAAGGCCAAAACTCAGATTGATTGTCTCAGCTAATAAGCCACCTAGAAAGTTGAATGCCTTGTCATGACAGATTTTTGTACCAAGTCTCCACATAAACCTCAACAATTTTCAGAATCCTTGCAGAACATACCGAGGTACCTTGACTCCCATAGGACTAAGACAGGAGCAAGACTACCCAATAATTAACAAAAATCTCTAGACTTGTTCAGAGTGATGCTTTCCAGACATAGAAGAGTATTTCAAGCTAAGCAAAAAGAGACTTTAAGAAACTATTTTAGATCGCTGAAGTCGGGTTTAGATCTCAGTTGCACCAGGGTAAAAATGGCACTTTTAGATGATAAAAGTAAGCAAATACTAATAAATTAAGATTGCTTTCTAGCTCCAGACTAATATCCCAGCTCTACAGCAAAATAATATGTGAATGCCAGCCATCTATCTCCTTTCCCCTCTATCCTCTTTGCTGATATGATTTTCACACATGGACGCAGGGGCTGATCCGCAAGTCTCCCAGACAAATTATGGGGAGACTTGGATTTCTATGACAAACTTCAGGTTTTTCAGTTGTCCAAAAATATTAATTTCTGTGCTCTCTGTCCTAGCATTGCTGAGGGATTCAAACAAATCACCAAGTTCTAAGGCTGAACTGTTGAGACACTGGAATCTTCATTTCATATTCAGGTGGAGTATTGGCAAGTGACCAAAATGAGAGAAACTTAGTGCTGTTATTCTGTGCATCACTGTATTTACTCTGTTGCTTCTTGCACTAGGCATTTTCTGTAAATTGAATTGAGAAGTAAAACAAATACAGTCAAGATACCATCAATCCCTTAGATTTTGACTATAAAGAGCAATGTTTGTACTTTAAATAGGAGATACCAAAACTCATTTCCCTTCCTGTTATCTATATGCAGGTGGTCCTGTCTTTTTTAAGGGAGAACTAGATAAACAATGAAAAGCAATTTCAAGAAAGATCTTTTAAGTATGAAAATTAAATACATAAAAAACACTTCAGTTATATTCTGTGTTATTTTTTGTCATATTGTTGAACTGCAGCAGCCACTATGCAGAAGAGCATAACAAAAGGAGAATAGTCTCTCATACTGAAGTGTTATTTCTTCTTTTTTTTTTTTAAATTTTATTCATTCCCTGTGATGACAAGAAGTACACAGGTGACAATGATGAACCTGTAGGAAAAAGAAAATAAATTTACAAAGCAAGAAAAGACAAATAGTTGGGCCAGTTACATAGAACTTTTTTTTTTTTCTTTTTCTTTTTTCCCTGAACTGATGCTTTGTTTGATTTGACTTCATTTGGAAAGAATTCCTGCAGCTGATTCTCTATCCTATCTCATCCTCAGAAGGGAAGAACCATCATACCTGTATCATTTTAAGGATGTATTTTTACACTTCCAAAGGACTTGATCACTTGGAAATAGAACTGGAATGTATATGAAAGAAGCACATTTCACAATTTTCCCCAGTACTAAAGAATGGCACAAAAGCCCTGTGGACTTGTTTCTTCCAAAAAAACTCTGTACTGCAACATATGTTTCTCCATTACCTTAAAGGGGTCAGTGCTGTACTCAGAGCCAATGTTATCCCTGCAATCCTCATCCTGTCCACAGCACCACAGCAGTTTTTCTCAGCCCAAAATTGTAATCTCATGGCTGTCTATTTTTTTCTAGAGTTATACACCAAATATCATAAATTATCAATCTAATTTAAAAATAATCCAATTTAAAAATAGATCATCTCCTTGTTGCTTAAATGATGATAGCTAACTACCTTTAAAAGTTGAAGAAGAAAGAAGAAGAAAGAAACTATCTTTTAATAGATCTTTTTTATGAAAACATTCAAATTAGACATATTTGTTCACAAACTAATGATTGACTCATGAAACAAAGGAACACTGAAGCCTTGCTGTCTTGGCAATGGGTACTGTCATTGGACTTGCCTTGAGGTTGGAGGGTTTCATGTCACAGAATTTGTGTCATTGTCTTTTCCTTGGATATTTTTGAACGGAAAAAGATGTGAATAGGCTTTCTTCTCTTTCAAGCACCTTTTAGGTGCTACTAAAGAACTAGAGAATTATAGCTAACGCATTTTTAAAAGGCCTTTTCATTTGGATATGAAAACTGTCTTCCCGAGATATATTGGATAAACTTATTCACAAATGTGCAAAAAAAGATCTACAATTGCATGAACATAATTTCTTTAAGGAATGTGAAATACAAGCACAAGGCTCTCATCACAGGAACATTAGGAGAACCCCAGTTATTACTCCCAGGTTTTTTTTTTGTTTTTTTTTTTTTTGGTTTTTTTTGTAATTTCCTGCAGTTCTTTGCTTTAAAAAAAAAAAAAAAAAAATAATAAAAAAAAAAACACAACCAAAAAAAAAAACAAACACAACACCCTACAAATATTCTTGCAGATTTGTAGGATTGCAACTTTTTTGAAACACATCAAACAATATGGCCCTTGGAAAAGGAGAATGAGGCTGTGATAGAAGCAGAGTGCAGGGAAGAGTGCCAGAAGCCATAGAGTAGGGAACAGGAGTCAAAACCACAGCCAGAACTGCTGATGCCACGATTGCCTCATCTGAGTCAAGGCTTTAAGGTAAGTACTTTAAACATTTGCTAGTTCTAAAAAAAAAAAAGAACAAGCAAGTTCACTAGAGCCTTTGGTGACAGTTTTTAAAAATGTAAGCAGGTAATTTTAAACTGCTACCCAGGTTTCATGATTTCCTGTAAGTGCTGAAATTAAAAACCAAAGTAAAACGAAGAATAAATAGATAATAAAAGATATGTCTCTTTTCTTTTTCTTCCTAACCCATTTCACAACAGCAGAAACTGGAGTTTTTATGTCAAATGCAATAAAATTAGTTGTAAATTAGGGGATGCTTGACCAGTCAGTTAACTCTAATGGTGCATATGTAGTATTGGTGTATTTTCTCTTTTCTTTTGCAGGGCGAATTGGAATGATTCATACCACGCCCAGTACAGGTGAATTCTTAGATAAGTTACTGATTTATCTGAATTCAGTATTTCTCATGTTCCTGTCCACCATGCACTTTTGAATAGAAAAAGTATAACCAGAAGAACCTCTGCAGATAGTCAAAAAACTTCATGTTGCTCCAAGGATAAATTCTCCCAGTGACATCTTACATCTCTCAGCTGAGTCAGTGCTTTAGTGGCATGTGACTGTGAGCTAATTGAGCTAATATCTCCTGGACATTATACTTTCAAGAACAGTATTTCTTCTCACTTTCATCTCCTTGGATGCCTCAGCAAGGGCTGACTCAGTTATTGATTCATAAAGTGAAGTTTAATGAAGCTGAAGGAAGGGACACTCAGTTGAACCCACTTGCATGTCAGTGCTGAATTTCAGTTATTACTGTAGTGAAAGCATATTGTCTTACTGTATTCAGAGCTCTGATAATATGCTTTAGAGCAGATAAGGTACTGAAACCTTCTGGAAAGAATCCAGTTCTAATTTTAACTACTAAATAAATAAACTGAACAAAGATAAAATAACTGTCCAACAACACAGGGATAAGTCTTCATTTATTATGCAGTCCTTCTTACAGTGCACCATGCAGTTTTTATTTCAAAGGATAATTAGAGAGAGGTTCTCAGTTTCACTGTAATTTGCTATAAACAATGTTTTTATTTCAAACTGCATTGCATTTCATCAGATATTGTTGTGGAAAAAAAAAGGTTTTCTGATATACATCAGCAAGAGCTCTTGTAGCTTTAGGGTTGGCTTGTTGAAATACCTTTTTTTCTCCACAAATTTTCAAAATGCATATTAGTCTCTTCTTAAAGAGGTATGCTGTTCAAGAAGACTAATGGAAAAAGCATGTTAAAAGATCCCAACTTGGTGGTCAGGAAAACAAGAGCAAATTACTTGCCCACTAATAAATTTAGTCACATCCTTGCTTAGTTTGTGTTAGCATCTCAAAGGCAATGATTTTGACCCAGCCAAGCAAATAACAATATAACAAATTCCTAAGATAAGCATGTGCAGATCTATAATTGATTTGAATATTAAATCACTGATGATTCTGGACCTCTGTGTGGAGAGGAACATTTTCTTTTCTACATTCCTTTCTCCACTGAAGCAGTGCAATTTTTTATTTCTTTCTTTTAATTCCTTCTGCCTTCAGTGATTGCATATGGTAAACCAAAGATAGTTTTGGATTTGTACCTTCATAGCTGCAGATTTCTAGTGACAAAGTCTTCAATCTGGGGAACACAGCTGCTGCTGCTCCAATTTCTGTGCCATCCTACTGCTCTCTGAACATTCCTACTGTTCCAGTTATCATCAGTGCATGAGGAGTCACTCACTTAACAAGTCCTTAAACACCACTTTCCTGATGATAGATGTTTCAAGTTCTGTACTGCCTTGAAGTCCATGCTGTAGAGTAAGGTTCCCATTGGAGGGGGGAACCACACAGAATATGAACAAAGAAGAAAAACAAGACTTTCCTCTAGCTAAGAAATCTTGCAAATCTAAATAGAAATCTCAGCAATACAGACAGCTTGGAGACCCTGAGAAAGCCAGGACTGTTTCTTGGCATAACAGCAACTTGCTGTTCATTTATCTATTTTGTGCAAGAAATAAAGTGAATTTTTAGAAGAACCCTAAGAAGAAAGTAGTTACTTTTGCTCAAATAAGTAAATCTTCTTCCCACTCAGTATACAACGACATATTTGAAAAGTAGAGTTCAAGGAAATGCAATGGGAATCATTGTAAGATGTACACATAGCCAACACATTATTATCCCTATCCTTTCATAAGAATAGACTGCCTGTCAGGTTTTTTTTTACATTCACTGAGCTGCCACTTATCAACACTTATGCTGCCAGCAATTTCTAAATTGTTTCGTGCACCACTGAAAGACTGAAGAATGGCTGTATTGTAACTGCCTATACATTTCTCCATACATTGGAAGAGCTGGAGAAAATAGCTACCAAATTGATGAAAGGAAAAAAGCTCATTTTCCAATGGCTACTGAATATTGGATTTGGTTTTGATACCCATCAGTGCTTTAACTCTTACCAGTTTTTAACACTGCACAAATATATAGGGATGTAAGAGAAATAAATTGCAATAGTCTGTTTGACTTTGTAAGTTATACCTAGAAACTTCCATGGAAGCTTTCTCCCACTCATTTTACTGTAGAAATGACTAAATTATTATGTCCATTTGAGTGGTTGGTTAAATCAAAAAATCTATTTCACTTATTCTGTATTACTCTGTACCTACCTAAGCTTTTCCTTGGCTTATGAAACTCATGGATGTTGTGTCTAAATCATGAATCACGTAAAGTGCTAAAAAAAGCCTTTCTTATTTTAATATCCCCTTGAGTCCTAGAAGAAAGCTCTTATCCCCAGACTGACACAGTGATAGATCCTCTTCCACTCATGCGTTTGATAAAACCTGTCATCATCATTTACTATTTTATTTCTTTTCAGCTGGGGATGTGTGTATGTTTGTGGAGAAAGACAGGCTTAAAAAGAAAGTCAAAAATAATGTTTTCATTGTGTGTTTGGACAAGACATACATTTTAAGTTTGCAGTTTCAGAATCAGACAAAACACTGCTGAAGCTTAAATGACTTCTTAATAGTACTAGGCAATTTGGATGCACTTAGAAGTGACACAGCTTCCATTGCTGGCCAATTGTTGAAGGAAGTATCATTTGTCAAAATGGTCTCCAAAATGATCCATTTTTTAAGTGCCTACAATGCCTACATATCAATCTCAAACACATTCCTGAGTGTTTAAAAGTTATCTAATAAATTTTGCTGTAGTGTATTCTGCTTGTGCCTCAGAGGCCATTACCAAACCCATACTCACAGTGACAGCCTCATGGTACACAGTTTTAATTCTGACCTTCCACTTTCAAGAGAAACAGCTATTAAATTCTGAATTGCAGCACTTTTCAAAATCTGTTGAGCTGCAGACTTTGTAAACAAACTAATCCATCAGCAGATACCAGCACTATATGCGAAAAAAGGAAGAATAATTTGACGGTTACGGGTAAGAGAACAATGAACGTGTTAAATTAATGGGAGATATTACTTGGGAAAATGTAAGCCCTTTCATAAAAGTCCTTTAAAATTTAAATTCTTTTTTTCCCTCACCCCTAAATCTCATGTTTTGACAGTGATTATAACAATAATGTGGTTCCTGTTAGTTTTCCTCATGTAGAAGGTCTGTATTCATGGTAATGTCTGCATTTTTCCTCTTAAGTTGTATGTAAATGTGAGAGCAGAGTTTGATTTTATAGGTTTTAGCCCTCCTTTCCACAAATTATATTGAAGTTCTGTACCCAGAAAGAAGGCAAGTAGAGTCTTGAAATTATTTAACTGCTCTGTTTTCCACAAAACTAGAAGAACAATAATATATGGGTTTGACGACAACCTAGTTTGACAGAATGATTTATTCAAACATCAGTTCCTTATTAGTTCCTGTGCCCAACTTCACAAGAAATACCAGGAAAATACCAACACAATGATAGTGACAATATTATTACGGCTTTGCTAACACTTAGATCCCACCACTGAGGGGAGATTTTGTTGGTATTACTCAAACACCTGAGAAAAACATGTGCCATGTACAGAGAGGCTTCATTCGTCATGGAAAGGATGGTACAGTCCTAACAGACCCAGAAGTTCATCACCAGCAAGGCACAAAGGCAGCAGTTCTGGACTCTGGGCTGAATCCTAACAGATCAGAATTTCCCATGTGAATTACATCATTCCAATCAAGGGGTTTACAGCAGAAACAATCTTCCAAAACCAGGTATTGAAAATCAGCACAGTCAAGTCATTAAGATACTTGCAAAAAGAGTATTTCCTGAGCTTTACCATTAACTTGTTCTGTGACCTTTGGCAAATATCTTGGCATTTGTATTTGCAATGGGCTTTGTCCAGCACAGGATAATGTTGGAATCTGAAAATTCCCTTATTGTCAATCAGTGGTCTTCTGCCCAAAGCGTGCAGCACTATAATAAAAATAGCAAATGTGCAACGCAGAGCTATGAGCTGCACATATTCTTTTGCTATCTAGCTAAAAATACCCTCATACCAATCTTCAAAGGCTTCAAGGAAGCAGAAATGGTTTATTTTTTCCATACATACTCTTTATTAAAGTAAAGACAAAAGGCAATGAATTCTGATTCAAGATTTGCAAGTTCTGCTGGGATTTTCATTGCCAGGGCAATTTCACTATTAATGCTCACAAAAATAAAGATGCCGAAAGTCAGAAACTTGAAAATCCTTAAATTTCCATATTCAGTAGCCTCTTGCCTTTTTGTAAGGGTTTCTATGTTCTATAATTCAGGTTTCCATTTCTTTTCCAGATAGGTCATGTATTCCCTTGAATAAAACCTCACTCATAATATTTTATGTTTTCTTTATAATGTTGAAACACCCTAAAGCTTTCAAAGTTAAATATGTATCTTTTGAAATGTGCATTTTTTTAATACACATGTGGAATTAAACTTGTATCCAAAACTGTTGAGTAAGTTTAAAAGTTTAATGGGCTTATCACAGTATTGATTGTTATACAGTGAAGAGAAACTCAGTTGGAGAGATAACTAGAATATGAAAACTACTTTATAGTACAGAAAAAAACAGACAACAATTTATTTTGCTTATATTAAGCAAAATCATGGGTCTAGTTTCCAGAAAAGATTTCCATCAGGGAAATAGACCACAGTTTCTTCCAAAGGAAGAACTTTTCTTATTTATCTTGGACTTCTGAAAGAGATTACCAGATATAATATGGCTTAACTTCATTTCTCTGTGGAGCTGCAACGTCCCCACAGTGCTGGGGGCTCTGGGCTGTGGGTTGCCCCTGATTGTCCCCATCCCTCTCTCTGGTCCTCCAAGAATCCTCTGCTGATCCTGAGTCCATGGAGTCACCAAACTTTGCAGCATCCTGCCTGTGCAGTTATCTTCCTAATTCTTTTACAACATATCATGATTAATAAATGGGCTTTACAGAGTCAATGGGAAAATTTTTGCTGTGGTATGGGTGGTGTTAAGAGCCACCCAGCCTAAGCTAGCTAGCAAAAAACTGAGGGAAAAACTTTATAAAAATATAAATATGTGTCATGTAATAGCAACAGGAAGTGGGCAGAGTCAGTTATGAGTGCTGCAAGTTGGAGTGAATATGTTGTGAGGATTGAGAGCCATTAAACCCCCCAAAGTAACTGGATAAGATAAATTTGTTCTGAAATGTACATAAGAATTTAAACAGCGTGGTGATAAGGTTTGGAGATAGAGAGGAACAAACAGTGGAAACTGAGGTCCAAAACATCATTAAGGAGCAGCATTGGGACCCCAGAAGAAACACAAGAACTTAATATTCCTTCCAGCTGATGAAATCTCCTCCACTTGCAGTTTTGCTTACTTAAATATTTTTGATGTAGTGCATAGCTGTTGATAATGAAATGATTCCTTAGGGGCTGTATTGTGTCATTCCACTTGTGCTTTGAAGGAAGCTAAAATAGGGTTTCATCCTCTCAGCAGGATCTCTCTTGCTGGCTTATTTTAAAACCAGTTTGTGAGTCAGACTGTGAACCTCAGCTGGATGGCCTGACCTGAGAGAGGCAGGAACCTTCAGCTGATGTGCAATAATTCAGTGAATAAACCAGTTTTGGTGGATATTGCACAACCACAACAATGCAAAAACATCTTAAGACCACCTTGGAACTTGAGCAGACATCACTGCAGTCTACTGCAGATTGTCATCTCAAGATATATCCCTCATATAAGTTAATATATACAATTAATATATAAATATATAAGTTAAGAAAAATGTCATTGAAGAAAGAAATCAAAAAGATACCTGGGCAATACAAAGTCTTTAGGGAGTTGCTTTAAAGTCAGGAGTAGTGCTGAGCAAATAATTAAATCTTGGGTTTCTGTGAGCTTTGGAAAAAAATATTTTGGACTGAAAAAACTTTGATGCTTTTCTCAAAAGTAAAGATTTTTTATCATTAAGTAAAAATACATTTTATTTCAAGATCTTCAAAAGAACAAACATACTTTGCCTCAAATTGCTTTTGCAAGTGCATTTGCAAAAATAATTTCTGGAAAAATATAATTGCTATTTTAAAAGTCTTGAAATAAAAAACCATTATTTTAAGTTACTTTTTAATGGCTTCTATGATTGACACAAATCTATATTTTCAGAGGAAAACACACTGCAGCTATCTTTACTCAAGAGACTACACATCATACAGCTAAACTCAGCTCAAAATAGTCAGGGCCTCTTTTAATTTTTTTTCTTTTGTGTTTAAAGTAACATGCTTTGTTTTGTTAGCTCTTTTTAATTTTAACTAAGTCCCTGCATTTACTCTACTTCTAGAATAACTAAGTGCATATGAGAACCAAATGTGCCTCATGAATCAGTTTTACCAAAGGGAAGAAAACAAAAATGAAAAGGCAAAGTCGAAAAGGCAGAAGGAGAAGAACTTTTATGAGGGGCATGATCTTTTAAAAAGCAATCAAGAACTTAGATAGAATATCACGTATAAGAACAGGTCTGCCTATCCAAAGCTGATAAGTAATTTTTTTTTTCTTTTCTCATGTTTGACATTTAGAATCATATAACATCAGCCTGTGACCCCAAAATAATGTATTGACACATTTCGGAGAAACTCCACATAGCACATCTGAATGCTTCACTTTTTAAAGAACTATTCTTTCAAATAACTGCTGCACATCGAAAAAGCAAGCTGCTGTTTCAAAAATAATTGCAGTGAATAGAAGGAAAGCTAACAGCAGTACATGTAGATTCCTTGCAAAACAGCAGATGCAGAGGTTCTCAGGCTACCTGAATTATTTATGGCTGATTCGGCACGTCTCTAGTAATGTCTGAGGCTTTATAGGTCTCTTAAATGAATCCAAGAAATATTCACCCCATATTCATGCACCTGCATACTGTCAATTATAAATGCCATGGATTTTGTGAGCCAGTCATTTAGAAATTTTGGCTGAATCACTCAGAGGGTAATTCGACACACTGTGCTGCGGTCTGCAGAAGCCTCACATTTATTTGCAGACAATATTCATTTTAATTCAATGACTTTCAAACACGATGTGACTCAATAGCACAGAGACACAGGAATCACAATGCCATCATGGATCAATGTTCCCACCAGTCTGACTTTGACTCCAATTCTGCACCTGGATCCAGTAACACAAAATCCTACCAAAATCAATGAGACTGCACTGACACAGGCTGCTTAATAGCTGAGGTGTCTGCTAGGCATGGCCCTTCAATAATACTCAGAGAAAGGATTTCTCAGGAGTAAAGTGGGTACTTCAGTAACTTTCATGTACCATTAATAGCAAATGTTACTTACTTAATTATTTTTCTGCTTTAAATATGCTTTTACCTCCTTGTGTATATGCATACAGATCACCATGAATTTTGTAGGTGTGAATATTACATAAAATCTCAGTTATGTATGCAACAATATTCAAATACCTGCAATCAAATCCAAGTACTTTGTATATTAAAACAAAAAACAAAAAAAACCCAAAACAAAACACAAAAAAAACAAAACACAAAAAAAAACCAAAACAAAAAAACAAAAACAAAAAAAATTAAAAAATATAAAAACAAAAAAAACCCAAACCAAACCAAACCAAAGCAAACCAACAACAACAACAACAACAACAACAAAAAAAAAAAAAAAAAAAAAAAAAAAAAAAAAAAAAAAAACCCAAAAATCAAACAAAAAAACCTCCAGCAAAACCTTGCAGTAAATGGATATTTAAACAAGCAACAGATTATCGAACATCTAAAAAGCGTCAGATTTAAAATACAAGGATTTAAATTTGGGGGTCTAGATGAAACAATCAGGATGAAAAGAAAGGTCAGATTAATCTTCTGTTTTCTCAATGTTTAATTATTTTTTCTCTCCCAGAATCATTTCCTGGACAGAATGGACTAGATTTTATTTAGCCCATATATGTCCTATGTTCCTGTGTAAGTTTTTTCTTTAGTAACAAACATCTAGATCTTATTTCTTCAGCTGTTATAATGTACAGAAGGTCCTCTAATTTTTACAGCTTTAGGGTCAAGAAAGCTGAGTCCCTAAGAGTAGGACTTCACTATATTTGGTCTGTACGAATACCAAACTCCTTCAAAGACCCAGAGTATTTGTAGTGATGGAATTCAGGTACAGGATCAGACACCCAACTGTCTGGTGCCTAAAGTCAAAGAGAGCTGGAACTGCCTTCTTATTCAGGCCACATTTACAAAAGCATTACTGTAAGTGATCCAGATAATTTTGCTCTCCAAAATGTCCCAAATATACATGTCAATCATTGAATAGAGAATTCACAGCAGCAGTCAAGAATGATTGGGTATATTTAAAGTTTTTTTTTTTAATTTCTTTGTTTCATGTTTGGGGGGGAGGTGGGTTGTGTGTTTTGCAGTGTATTTATTGATTGACTTGTTTTTAATTTTGACCCTTGGTCTTTCTGTATTTGAGGTCTTTATTCTTAAAATTTATTATCACTACCCTACTCCACAGTGAAGCTGTCAAGATAAAGTCCATTAACAGTTTTGAAGTGCTCAGATAACACAGTTTATGTTGCCTGTAAAGATATTTTACTTAGATTTTTTTTTACTCACACACACTTCCTTGCTTTACTCAGAAATTGGTTCGATTACATGAGGATTAGAAACAGCATTAACGAAAGTCAAGATTTCTAGTCCTCATTTGTTCATTAACTGCAATGCAAGAAGGAATCTGGTATTTCAGAGCACTATCAGACTGAAAGCCTCACTGAAAAGCAATGATTACACCTTGGATGTTGCGCCTACAAAATCCTCTGCTGGTTTACTTGAAACAGCCAAAATCAGCTTTCCCAGGCTGAACATAACCCAGCTTAATTTCACTCACAATCCAATCTTTGCAAAGCTCTGGTGAAACACTTTTCACTCAACTACCAAAATGCAACAACATTCAGAATATTTTGGGAACTGCTGTTGCTGATGCTTCATTGTTTTCTCCCTAGACCAGCCATCCCTGGTAACCTCCACAGGAGCTTTGTGGAACCAACACTAACCCAGCAGAGTTTGTTATCTGAGGTTTGTTAGCTGAGACTCTGTTCATGGTGTTGTGGTTTGAAAGCAAAACAAGTGAGAGGCTTCAAGTCAGAAATACAATTTAATAAGAAGAAAGGTAAAAAAGGTAAAATAAAATAAAATAAAATAAATGCAATAACACAAAGGATCACTGACAGAGTCAGAACACAACCTGAGCAGGGTGGTGGAAGCAGTCCAGATGAGGTGCTCTTCCTGAAGCAGTGATCCTGTAGAAAGGTCTGGGAGCTCTGGTCCTCTGGGAATCCAGTAGGTAAGGGCTGCTTGTACTGTCCCAAATCCTAGATTATATCCAGGTGAGAATGCTTGGCTCCTCCCCCTGGGTGGAGCATCTCTCAATGGGATGATGAGTGCGAAGTGGGTCCTTGATGGCCCATTAAAGAGAGATAACTCCTGGAGGGAATTACCTGTGAGTCATGGGCAAGGCATTGATGGGCCATGAGCAGAAGAGCCCAAAGGCAGGGGGCCTGGGAAAACACTGCCTCACTTGGTTTAACAGCTCATGGAGATGGTGATAGAATAAATACTTTGTGTACATCCTACACTACAACCCAGGACAGACGGTTATGAATTCCTACACACATCCTACTGTTGAGTGTTGGTATTTGCTAGAGTGAGATCAATGTATCCACCAATAAAAAAACCCAAAAAAAACCTCAAAGCAACAAAACACAACTATAGCCATGCTATTCTAAGAAATCTGCCAACTTGCAAAAGTAACAATCCAAAAACAATGTAATAACATAATCTCCCTTGGATCTGAACTGCTCTGTAGTACAAGCACTTCTAACGTTGCTTAGTAAGCAATTAGAAATTCAGAGTTGTTTCCAGTTATCGAAGAGTAACCATGAGGCTTTTAAAAACTCATGGAAAAGTCTGTAAAGGGAAAAAAAAAAATCTGGAGTTTGCAATGGGTTAAAAAAAAAGCCAACATATACACAAAAACTGTTTCTCAGAGGATGTTCTTTTGAAAGGGTCTGTAAACATCTATTTACCAAAATGCACAAAGAGCTGCTTTCATGTATTCAAAACACAGTAACCTAGTGAACTTTATACTTGGTATTATGATATTAATATAGATAATTTGGCATTTAGATGCCTGAAATGGTCTACACTGCCTCAAGGGGGTTCCCTATGAGCTAAGTGTTTTTGGAAAAGGACTCGGATCATCTAAGGAGAACAGATATATATATATATATATATATATATATATATATATATATATATATATAATTTTTATTTTTATATGGTACCAGCAGTATCAATTAAGCAGGAAGTGAGACTCCTTTTACAAGAGGTCTTCTAGGAGAGGAACAAAAAGTAATGGAGATGATGACTGGTTAAAATGGAAACATAAAAAACCAAAATAGATAAGTAAGAAACTGTAAGATATTTCAGCAATATTCAGTTTTATTCAATGTAGAAGTAGAAAGGGATCAATTTAGTGACTGGACTCTGTGATCTTTTGACCCAGCCCAAGGGTGTTTTCCAGAAGGAAAACATTAAAAAACCCAGTCAACAAGGGTCAAAATATTCCCTTAGGAAATGTCAATTTTGCAGGGAATATTGTGATACCATAAAATATTGTATGATATTATTTATATTGCATGACATCACATAATATGATATTTATATTATATGAATTATATTATATTATATTATATTATATCGTATTGTATTATATTATATTATATTGTATTAGATTAGATTAGATTAGATTAGATTAATCACATTGCTGCTTGATCTCCAGTTACCAGTCCCAAAAAGGTCTGTGTCAGCTCTGTGTTACGCCAAATTTCTTTGTGAATATTTTGGTTACTTTCAACCTTCTCAGCAGGCTATTTTTTGTTTCAGTACTTCTGGTACTAGAATGCACTAGTCCTCCTAGCAAAGTAAATCAAGTTTGGAGTTCAAGAATCTTGGATGGTCAGCAGAGACTTCTCAGCTGTTCAACTGAGCTATCTTCTATTTTGTGTCTAATTTTCTTTTTTGCAAACCTGAACATAAATGTCATAAATGAAAAATGTGAAGACCTAATAAAAAACACTAATCAAGAATTAAAACATTCTCTGTGAAAAATCAGACTTTGCAGGTGGTTTTTATTTATTTGTGGTGGTGCGCTCCGCGATGTTCTATCATGTTTCAGTTAATTCGGTTAAAGTTAAAATATGATTTCCAGTTAAACAAAATGGCTTCTTCTCCCTTCACCCCTTCCCGCCAAATCCCGTTTCCATAACAACCCTTATCCCATAATACTTGTTTACAAGTTAAGTTGAACTGTCAATCAGTTAAGTTATATAACATGAGCTTATGTCCATCATTTCTATCCCCGTCCCCAGTTCCAGAAAGTTCATCCTTGCAGCAGCTGTGATTGGTTTAAAGTTAATGTATTCCTCCTCCCATGTTCTTCCTGTTGGTTGCGATGCAAGAAACCACTCCTCCCAGTTTGCTTATTGGAAGTTTGTAACCCCACCTCTTTTCAGTTTAAAAGCCGTTGTCTGCCAGGCTCAGGGTCTCTCCCGGGACCTGAGTCAGAGAATAAACTTCTCTTGCTCTACCCTGAGAGTCCTCTCTCTGCCTCCTTTGCTACATTACTCCGGTTGAGACTGCCCAGGCTGGGGTACCCCTGATTGCGGGTTGTGAGGGGCTGCAGATACCGGCAATCGTGGGACTGCTGCTGAGGGCGGGTCGGCCTCTCCATTTATTATTTAATTTTATAATTTATTTAACTTTGTTAACTTCGTTTTCCATTGGAAAAATCAATAAATATGCTTTTCCTACACAGTGTGTACAAAATAGTATATTTAATTTTTTGGAGTTAATTTTAGATTTTTTTTCTTTGAGACAGAGAATTTTCTTTTTTTCTACACGTTTGCTCTTAGAGAAATGATGTCTCAGAGTTGTTTCCCATAGTCTGAGCAGTTTACTCCGGATTTGTGTGATTTCTTTTCCATTTTATATATTTACAGCTTCTCAGATTTTTAAACAATTTATAGATCCTTTTGCAATTATCTTTATTGTCCAGTACTGCAGTGCTTTGTCCAAGAATTCTTTATGATTCCTTTCCTTGACTGCTTGTGACTGGACAACACCTTGAATCTCTATATTTCATGCAGAAAATATATTTTCTCTTCACTATGAGGAGAGAACATCAAGATTTTTTAAAAAAATAAATAAATAGAACTGAAAGTAATGGACTGGAAAGAAAACATACACAACTACACTTGTTTATGTGCACAGTAGTGACATTGAACGTATCATTAGCTCATGGAGCCTACAGAAATGTACAACTGAAAAGGGATATATTGGATACAAATTCCTTGCAGTCCTGTGTACATATAATTTCATTGCCTTTTGTGTAATACTGAAAATTTCTTATGCCTGTTTTAGATTTAAGTCATAAAGCTGTTATAGTTGTTCAATATTTTTCTAAACAATTCCTCCCCACTGCTCCTGGATTTTGTAAAACAAATCCAGAGAGTTTTTCCAGCTGGCATTTTACATGGAAATTAAAGAAAATATATTTCTCAGGCATTCAGTCATTTCAACACACAGTAAATCTTCCTGCTGCACTTCATTCAAAACTAGAGCAAACTAGAGACACACTGAGACAGAACAGTTTGAGCAAAGGCTTGCTTAAAACTTGGTCTAGCAAAACGAGATGACCTTATTCTCAAAAATCAGATATTGAATTTGACTTGATTAACTTTTATTTAGTATTATGAAATCTGATGACTCCTATCGATTTTCAAGTCTATAACTCTACCCCTTTAATTCCTCCTATTATCAGCATTAAGTACTGATTGATAATGTTACATGGTTTCATAACTGTAGAAACTGACTCTTATGATTAATTTAATATATCTGATGATAACCATAAAGTTTGATAATTTTAGTATCTCATTAATTGAATGACTACTACATTGATTTACCTGCACTATGAAGAATAACCTGACAAATGCAATATAACAAATGGGTTTTGACTTCCTTGTGTAATATTTAGTTATTAAAAAAGCAAATGCTTTCCAGTCTGTTTGAGGTAAGGGGTCCTTTTGAATACTCGCTTTTGAGGGGTAAATCAAAGCATGAGGGTTATAGTTTAAACACTCTTGAGAGATGTTGGGACCTGACAAGGCACATCCCAAGATCCCAGGAGAACCAGCAGTTGCAGTTGCCAAATCACCCATATCTTCATCAATGACACAGACAGTGGGATTGGGTGAACCTTCAGCTCCTTGGGGTAGATTACACCAAGATGAATGGCTGTGGTTGACAGGCTAGAGGAAAGTACCCCCAAGTGAACGTCATGAAGTTCAAAAATGCCAAATGCTTGCATTGAGACAATCCCCAGTGTCAATTCAGGCCAGCTGATGAATGGATTTAGAGCACCCCTGCAAAGAAGGACTTGGTGATGCTGGTAGATTAAAAAAAAAAAAAAAAAAAAAAAAAAAATGGACATGGACTGGAAAAAATTGTTCCCAGCTCAGAAAGGTCATCATATCCTGGGCTGCATTCAAAGAAGTGTGGCCAACAGGTCAAGGGAAGTTATTCTCTCCTTCTACTCCATTCTCATGAAACCCCCACCCTGAGTATTTAATGCAGCTCAAGAAATGAGTGGGTCCTAGCAGTGGCCACAAACAATAGGGAGGGCTGGAACACCTCCCTTGTGAAGACAGGTCTAGAGTTGGGGTTGCTTATCCTTTCAACATATAGAGAGCTACGTAATACATTTCACATTTAATTAACAGCATTACAGGTAAGATAGTTCTCTAGATTCAAACTGACAACAAAACTGTGATGTTCCTACTGGAGTTATGCCTTTATCATTCTTGGGAAGGCAGCAGGGGGAGATCAATAGAAAGCTAATTTTATTACTTTTTCTTTGTCAGATGAAATGGCCTTCTGTTGGTCTTACGTTTTACATATAAAATACAGAAAGTAATTATCAAGGGTAAATGCTTATTTGGTATCATTACTTCCAGACACTTTCAAGTGCCAAGAAGCAGAATACTGTCATAAATTTGGTAAAGCAAAAGTGATAGATTTATATTACTTTTGTGAATGAGGAGGGAATAATTAGATAAATCAAAATACAATAAAAGTACTTCCAAATTACCTTGCTACTAATTCAACAGAGCTCAAAACTAGTGAAGCATGATCAGAAATACCATGTGATCTAATTTTAGGGATGACCCTTAACTCCTATAAAGGAATTTTGAATGTTTGCTTTTAGAGTGTAAAAAACCCCCAAACATTTATGCTATGACAATGGATGGTATGCAAATTTTATATAGTGTTTGAATAGTCTTAGTTTTTCCAGTGATTTACTGTAAGTTATCATCCCTGACTTGATTTTTATGTAGGGTGATTTGTTTGTGTTTTGTTCCGTTGTTTGGGAGTTTTTCTGGTGGTGGTGGTTTATTTTTCCATGACAAAGTCTTCAGAAAAACTGAGGCAAATGCACACTGCTAATTGCACATTTTCCAACACTATTTTGCAGTAGAAATCTCATTAAAATAGCTGCCCCTCACCTTTCAGTTTTCTGATGCATTCAAATCAGGGATTAAAAGACTGCAGGCAAATTATTATGACATACACATTGGAAAAGCTTGGTTTATGTTGAGCTCATTGGCTGGCTCAGAGGAAACTAACAGCTCTTTGCTTCTACCTGCTCATGGAATATTCCCCTGGATATATGATCTAATGTGATAAGTTATTGATGGAGGCACAGAGCAGATGATTTTCCCAGTGTATGGCTGATTTTGTTTTTTTTTTTCCAAATGTTATGAAATGCCTTCCCTTTTTGTAATAAAGTTAAGATTCTTAACATATTATAAGACGGATTTTTCTTTTCTTGAGAATTTCAGAGCCTTAGTTTTAATATGCAGCAACCCTATATCTCTGAGTGACAAAAGGGTTTGAATATACGTCTCCAATTTTATATTAATGGCTTTAAATATTAGTTATTGATTAAAAAATGCAAACATACATTAAGGAATTCTCCACAAATGCATGCTTCACTTAATTGCACCCTTGAGATATTTTACAGAAAATTTTTAGTCCTAAAGAACTAGCACTTTATGTTTATTTTTGCTTGCAGTTAGAAGTGCTGTGAAAATCCTTTTTTCTCTGTGTCACTCTAACATGCTCAAGATTTTTTCTTTCTGATTAAGTACCAACTGTACTTATGTCTTTGTTGACACTGTTGTCTTTACTCATGTCACTTTGTTGATCCAATTAAGACTCTAAACCTATGCTCAACTTGAATTCTATTTGTTTCAAACACAAAGCAGATTAGAACTTGAAAGTGTCTTATTTTATTTTTCCTACCCACACCATACAGCAATAAATTTAGAAAAAAAAAATTAAAAAGGGGTATTAACTTCCATATAAACTTTGCCTAGTGGATTTGGATTTTATCTATGAGTTAAAACTCTGTTGGCTATACCTTCTTGGATTTATTAGAAATATGCCTTCATTACACTCTTGCATAATGTATGCAGATAACCATAGGTTTCAAAAAATAGAGCTTTCAAAATAAGACTGCTTAAAATATGTTTTGCAACATGTTTTCCCAATTTTTTTTGTAAATAGTCTTTCTCAAAAACTTCAGAATTCAGGTTTGTTTCAAACGCATGCTTAAACAGCTCTCTGACTACAGTATCAATGTGTTTGGGAGATTTTTATTAGTCAAATGGGTTTGCCTATCCATGTTAAAAGACTTATTTTATTGGAATAAAAATGTACCTTATCTTACCTAGTTAATATTGTGCTATGTAAACATGAGGAGGATGAAAAAAAAAAAGAATGATACCATATCAGTCTTCTCTCAAACATGTCAAAGGGAATGCCAAATTTGCCCTGAAATACACTAGAGTGGTGAATAGAAAGAAGAAACCTAATAAGTTTTGGGAGTGTTTTGAAGATTTCTGTAATTAAAATAAAACATAGAACCTTTGGAAATACTGATGGAAAAATGTTGCAAACAGCAGGGAAAATGAATCTCTAGTTTCTGCACAGTTTTCATCTTATTAAAAAATATATATACCTGAGATTTTTATTTTTTTTTAATTTGAGATTTGCCATATAAATATTTCCATGCTAAACTGAAAATGTAATATACAGAGGGGAAAGTGGTATGGATGTGCAGTGCTGCTTAGGCACCATTGAATTAGAAAGTTCTGTAGGTATACAATAGACCTTTCATGGTCTAGTGGTTGCTCTTGGCAGATCACCTGGATAAATCTCCTATAGCTTTAGTACACCAGCACTGTGGATGTTCCAGATACAACCAAATAAAATTGAGTACATATCACCTTGCTCACATCATCTTTATCTCCTTCCTCTTCTGTTTCTCCTTAATTTTTAACTTCGATGAATCTGAACTCCTCTTCCAAATGAGTATTAAGGAAAAATCACGAAATCTTTCACTGGATAATGAAACATACTGAAGTGGAGGCTTTAATTTTGTTTACAAAGGAGAAACATTTTTTTAACGTGTGACTTATGAAATATATCCCCATTAAACTGGAATACTGTGTTCCACCCTTCTTTTATTTATGAGGCTTCAACAATATCAAGTGTCAGAGAAGGCTGGTGCAAGAGACAGTGACTTTGACATTCTTATTTTCAGTCTTTTTATTGTGCTTTGCTTAGAAATATGGTGACATTGTCTGCAGTGTTGCACTGTGAAAAAAAAAACAACTCTAAACTTAAAACAGACATGGCTCGTGGCTTCAGCTCCTATTTGGGCTCATCAGAAACTTCTGAGGGATCTGATGAAGAACCCTTAAAATATTCATTTGTGGAAGCAGGCCTTAAAGTGAGTCAGTGTATTATTAATCTTTTGTAAAGACAAGGTTAAATTAGCCCTGGAAAATACACTGCATTTAGGGAAATCAGCCAGGGTTTACCGCCTAGCTCAAATACTCACCTGGCTGCCCAGTCAGTCTGAAAGTTAATAAAGAAGCCATGGAGTATTATCAGCAGTTTTTCAGCTAAAATAGGCTATACTGCACTTAAACAATTTTTATATGGCAGAAAACCCAGCAGATAAATCCCCCAAAACTTCTCAATACTGAAGAAAGCAAAAGACCTTTAACTTCAGCCAGGCAGTGACCTCTGATCTTCCCTAGTGGGTTACACCCCACAAAAGCAACATTAAGTAGTGAATGATGAACATATGGGTGAAGGGAGAGATGACCTTAATTAATTTCAGGTGAATATTCATAAACTTCAGATTTGCCCCGTGGTTTCAAATGAAACAGGGATGTCTTTGGATTAAACTTTGTTGCTTCACTGTTGGTTTCTATTAGTGGGGAACCTGAGCACTGATCTCCCCATGTTGTGGGTACCTCTTTTGTGATATCCTTGTAGCTGCAGATAACAGCACAACTTCCACGCAGGGAATCTACAGACAAGGGGCAGGGTGACATTTCCCCCTTTGCTACAGGGAGTGGTGCCATAACCTGCAGGATAATGCTCTACAACTATCAGTATTTACAGCTCAGCACTGGTATAGACAGAGTTAACAGTTTTGTGTGGCGTGTGAACGCAAACTTCTTTCTTTGGTCACATAATAAATCCTTGTAGGCCAGTAGAATTTGTCTGAAAATGGCCAGCTGCAGATTCTAAGAAATAAAGGAGCAGAATGATTTTGCAAAGAGATGCTGGAACAGCAGAGGATTTAATTCTGTAATGGAATTCTGTAATGAAATTCTGTATGGAATTCTGATTGGACTGGAGCAGATAAATAGGAAATGATGGTTCATTGTGTCTGCTATTGCAAACAGATCATCTGTTAAAGCTGGTGCTATAGAAGCCTAAAAATTTCATGTGATCAAAAAATAAGTTAAAAAGAAATTAAGGACATGAAGAAAAGATCATCATATCTCTTAAGAAACAACCTCTGGCTCAGGAAATCTCAAAATCAAAATGTTCTCTCTTTTCCCACGGCAAATTAAATTTATCAAACGTGTTCCTTACTGGCCCTTGTCAAATCCCTTTGGGAAATGCAGTGCTCAGTGTTACCAAAAGACATTTGATCATGGCCAGCAGGAGGATATTTTCAAGATTCTACTGTAAACAATAGAAGCCATTATCAAACTGAGCACTGCTTGGAAAAGGTATTGTTGTAGGGTTTGTTTTTGCGTTGCTTTTCTTCCCAAGGACAAGCCACAAATCTGTAGGAAGCTGTCAGGTCTAGCCACTATCCAAAACCCTCTCATGCTTTTCGAAGGAGCAGTGCTAGCAGATTTCACTGTCAACCATTTAATTTGAGCTCACAAGCTTAACCAGTTTCTTGTCTTCTTCCAGACTTCACGAAGTCAGTCTGGCTGCCATGAGCCAGGGGGCATTCAGGGGCTCTCAGGCTTACAATTCAAGCAGAGATTGAAATGATTAAGGCATGGGGAGATGGCTGGAGTAGCACCTGAGGCTGATGAGTCTGTGTGCCAGAGCTGAGACTTCGAAAAAGCTAGTGAAGAATGATTGTTTTCATATTTTAGAGGTCATCTGATGTAGGAGCTTGTAACTGAGGTAGTGTAATCACAACAAAATCGTGTACAAGAGATCACTGAGTCCCTGCACTGTTACAAATACCTCCGAGGTAAAAATAACTGTTTTCATTGTGGGAAAAAACTTCCATAAATTTCTAATTAAGAAATGTATCTTTCTTCTCCTCTCAATACTTGTTTCTCTAAATTTGCATTATACATAGATGAGAACACACCTTCATTTAGGCCTTTATGAAACTTTATAGTCCTTCTGAAAATCCAGAAATTCACTCATAAATCACCCCAAATTCACTTATCTCAGCAAATATTTTTTTCCTTCTCAATGCATCTGGATGTTATTCCATTACCTCTGAAGAGTCACCCAGAAGCTGTTAGTCCAGTAACATCTATTTCATGCTTAGCCACTTTTCAGATTAAAGTATTCAAGCACCCTTGAGGAGTTCCTTTTATCAAATAATTTTAGCACGAAGGCAAGAGAGTCTATCTTATCTTTTATTGAAGGTTTCATCAGTTTCTCTCAGCTCTGCACAAAGCTTTGTGGAAGGACCCTGGATCAAGCCCTCAGTCAGTGTAGTCATCTTCGATCTCTTTTGAGCCATGACTCTACTAGAGGCAATCTGGTGGAGTTAGGCAGGATTACTGGTAAACTTTGGATTTCTTTTTTATGCTGCTGCCCTCTCCAGTTTTCTTCATCTGTGTTTGACTCAGGGCTCCTTCTCCTTTTTCTGTGGGCTTATTCCTGGATTTGGAAGGCTTCATGGCTTCCCCAAATCCCATCTCACCTTTCATAGGGAAAGACCAAGAGTAATACCTGTCACCCCCCTTATGTAACAGCCCTGCTGCCTTGGTAGGGTTTTTTGATAGTAATTGAATAAACTGAGGATCTGCTGGGGTTTTATAGCTAAATAAGTATCTCACCAGTGCAACCCCATGCCTTGGACCCACTGCTATTCTAATTTGCAAAAAATACTTTTTGAGTTTTCTTTTGGAGTGAATCAATTCAACAAAGCAATATTAGTTCCAGGTTTGGGTACAGATCATTGCAAGAACCCTCCCAAGTTCCAGAACAGGTGAGGTTTGTGTGCCCTGAGCCTACACGACCCTCTGAGACTCTCAAGCAACTCTCAAGCTCTATTTTCTTCCCTACACTGAGGATATTTCTGTCAAAATAACACAGTATGGCAAAGGGCTTTCTTTCTGGCTCTGAAGGCAAGTGACATAACTGAAACTGCTCACATTCATACAGTTAATTCTCTCCCCCTTCAAAACAGTGTAGCCTCATCCATACAGCCTATTGTGACAAATCCCAGAACACACCTGAGCTTTGCCTGCAGCAAAACCCATCCCAGCAACTGTGGTAGCAATTAATCTGTAGTGACAATCTCAGGACAGTGCTCAGAATTCTGCTCTATCTCTGATTTATCAGCTAAGACATAGCTGGAGAGTCTGCAGAGAATTTGAAGGAAAACTTGGTAGTATGTGCATTTAAACCCTTTACAGACCAAAAACACTTTTGCCAAATTCTATATAAATCTCTATATCCTTGCCTGGAACTATGTTTGCCCCAGCCAGCAGTGCTTAGCCATGCTCTGGTGTGTTTTCCAACCCATGCAGGTGCAGCAGTGGGTACCTTTGCTAACAGACACATTTATTACAGGCACACCCAGGGCATGGAGCTGCTGCTGGATGCCCCAGAGCAAGAATTGTACTCTGCAAACATGGCACCTCCTTCTGTAAAATGCCAGCTTGGTGTTGATTCCAGTTATTTTGGGAAAAGAGGGAATATGGTAGGAGAGTGAATACCATGGAGGTAATATGACTGAGGGAACAAGGACTGTGTGCTCTGTGGCAGCACAAGGACTGTGATTGTTTTTGTAGAGAGCTCTGTGTGCTATTTGAGACCCTTGTGTCAGAATGCAGCTCGTGTATTGCAAGGCTTTTTGTCATATTTACCCTGCACACTTCAATGAATGACTAGCACCAACTTAAGGGCCATAAGAATGGCCAAGGATACAGGCAGATAGCTTAGACAATTTTAAATTGTCCTTCTTGACTGGCTCCTCCAAAAATCACGTATGTCCTTTAATTTTTAATCCTCTATCAGAGGAAGTCAGCAATTTTTGCTGCAAACAGTGCAGCAGATAAAAATGTTGCCTTCATCCTGAAAAGGCAAGCTGGGATTCTCCATTTCTCTTCACAGAAAAGGCAAGCTGGGATTCTCCATTTCTCTTCACAGAGCAGTTGAATTTTAGCTCACCAAGCATCTTTTTCAACTCTGTTTCCTAATGGGAGTCAAGAACTAATTCCCAGAGCATCCTAAACTTTATAATAGATATTGCAGTTTTTAAAAACTTCAGATAAGAATGTACATTGAATTACAGAAGGGGAAGTCATGCTGTTATCATCTTCTAAAATATTTTGGATTTTTATTATTATTGATATTGTTTCCCCATCAGGAATATAGTAAAATCTGCCAAGTTTCTCATGAAAGGGGGTTGGAAAATAGTAGAGAAAGAACCCATACCATAATCACAGTTAGCACTTCTAGCACTCACCCAAACTGTGTATAGATTCTGGATTCAACAAGACACTTGCATCTCTGGTGAATTGTTTCACTGCCAAATCGATGAGAGTACTGAAAGGCTGTTGGGTTTTTTTTAACATATTTATCACTGCAAATTCCAACTGAGTCAGAAGGCTTTCTACTTCATGATGAGGTGGTTAGGAGGAGGAAACTCTGATTTCAGTGATCCAGGGTGTCATAAAGTAGGTTTTGCTGGGCAGTTTAAATCAAAACACTCTCCGTGCTCAGGCTGAGGGGGAGAAGAAAAAGTATGGGGAAAGTGAATCTCCTGATCTTATGGACCTTCTCTGGTGTTTTACCAGCTGTTGTTTGTCTTAATCACATCTTCTTTTCTTAATATATCTATTCTTTTATGCTCTTTGGAAAATCTGTTTTCTACATGACTAGGCTGAGCTTGAGACAGATAGAAACATGATGAGTAATGAAGAAACAGTCTCTGTCGAGGAACCAGTAGTGTGTGAAAGCTGGAGAAGTAACTTCTGCTGCTGGGTTTTTTTTACAATTAAAATAATATACCTGAGAGACTTAGTGGCACTTGACAGCATAAAGAAGGCAAAATGGGCAGGCAAGGCATAAAAGGATAGCTTACTTTCTGAGTTTGTAAGAATTTTTCAATTTTGTGTAAGAGAAAAAAAACAAGTTAGAGAAAGAAATCTGTTTTCTCTACAGTACTGGAATTGATCACAAATGCTTGTAGGAAAAGGGCAAGTCTGGCAAAAAAAAGCAAGGGGGCAAATGTTTAAATGGATGAAAATTACATTTTCTAAATAAACAATTTGATTTTCTTGGAATTAAAGTTGTTTTTATTTTGAAATATATATTGATATATAGACAAAGAATTGTATTCATTAAAATGAATAAAAAACCAAAAATCATGAAACAGTCCAAATACATTGTTTCAGATCCTCAAAGTTTTACAGATTTCAGTTCACATTTCAGTATTTTCACATTTACATCAATTTTGAAACAAATCTTTTTGAAAACCCCAGATATCTCCAGGTGATAAAAAAATGAAGTAAACTAAAAATATTTATTCCAGGTTGTCTTAGTGTTTAATTTAATTACAGTTGGGTTGTATTTTTGGTTCCATGCTGACACATGACATACACCATGTACAAAAGTCTGTTTCTCAGCTGATGTCAGGCAGTTTCATTTCATTGGCTTCAGGACAGCAAATGCTTATTTGCATCAGCTGAAGTTCTGGCCTAGGAATTGCTATATAAATAAATACACCATTGAAAAATTCACTTGTGACTATATTAAACAGATGAGAACAGAATAGTATGACTCAGAAAATTAATCACATTTCTCAATAGTGCAGTCTATGTAATGTACAGGAAAATGTATTGCAAAAAAAGAACATTGGAGTAAATGCAATATTGCTTTAAAGTAAAATATTAATTTGTGCCTTGCTTGTTCCATGGGTAATAGGAAGAAACCAAAGGATCTGTGTGGACACAGCTGTACTAAGAAGAGATTGCTGCTAGAGTATTCCCAAGGTAACCATAGGAATATGTAACTGTTAGGCCAAATTCCTTTACCCTTTTACACCAATTTAGTTCTGGATAAACTAAATTCATTAAGTGACTCGTTCCAGATTTCAATTGGTGAGCTGTGCAGCATTTGGCTTCTTGTGTAAGAAATAGACTCCCATCTGTAATTGTTACCATCTGTTTGTTATTCAGGATGTAAAAAAGTAATGGAGATGAAGTCATATTTCATTTTTTTCCCCTCCATTTGGAGGTAAGAATGAAGCTATAACAGCCTGTAAATGCATCTGCTGGTGATAAGATAGTACAGCTGGAAATGGGATGCTGGATTCAGCACAGTTCAGAAAGCCTGTGTGTAGAAGCTGTTATACTGTGGTGTGTGCTGGTATTCTGGGATCCCATGAGATGATTGATGTATCATATAAATAGGGTGACAGAAGACTACTTTTGCCAGTATGATGGGAATTGGAAGTGCAAAATGTCAGTAATGCCCTGAAAATAACCATTCAAATTTATGCAAATTGCTTAATTAATTGACCTCATTTGCGCTTGCAGATTTTCTTTGCATTTCCTTTGTGAATTAGTTATTTTTCATTGTACACTGACACAATATTCCAAGGCTAATTAAATCCTTTAAAGCTATAGGTTAATATGTGATTCTTACGTAAACACATTTATAAACATTAATCAGTTCTAAATTACCCATTTTATAAATAATGTTTTATTCAGTTGCAGCTAATGGATGTACTGTCTGTATTTATTCTGCTTTGGGCTCGAGGAGTTCACGTTAGTCTGTAAAAGTTATTATTTAAATGGTGGCATTCTGTTTACTTGTGCATCTCTTTCCAAGGGTCTCCGCAGCTTTATGATCTCATGGAGATGATTGGGTAAGAGTCTGTTTGGAGCACAAAGACTGAACTCAGAGATGTTTTGAGCCTTGACTCTTGTTGATGGATGTGGTGGAGGCAGAGATGATGCAGGGAGGGAAACTGCAAGAAGCAAGGTAGGCTGATCCTCTGCTGGAGAGGTGAGGCAAGGTGAATGTGTCATCATATGGTTAATATACCTCTTGAAATATCAGTGAGTCACCTGCTCCCGGGAAACTGAGCTCTTACCTGGGGTGAAATGTAAACTACTTCAGCTTTCAGTGAAGGAACAATCTTTGACACATGAAGTTTCATATCCCCTCCACATTTACTTGTTAGCATTTGTCTGAATGTGGACAATATAATTATTTTTTCTTTTTTTTTTTTTTTCTTTTTTTTTATATCCCACTCCCCTTGGAATTTGATGGCAAATTTTTGGCAAACACTGGCAAATACATGGGAAAGAGAGAAATGCCTCTTTTTCTACTAGACAAGATCAATTTTCTGTTTCTTATTTGAATGAACAGTGAATAAATGCAGCTTCACAAGGGAAACTGTGGATGCTACTTCATAGAACATATGGTGTCATCTTTAGTCATACAGTGATTTATTCTCTTGCTAGACCAGATGTAAGTAAATTTGCACTGTTTGCATTGGTGCCATGATTTTATATGGAATATAGTTGACAGTGGCTGTGACCTAGATCTTGTTCTAGTGTACTGGGTGAGGTACAAATCCTGAACAGGAATCTTTCCTATTATGAAGAATTTAGAGGTTGCATTCATGAAATGGCCCACAGCTGGAGGAAAAGGTGAGATTCAGAAGTGTTAAGAGGCCTTGCCCACCATTGTACCTGAAATCTGCAGCAGAGATAAGATTAATGTTCAGGTGTTACTGTTCCCAGTGTGGGGCTGTGTTTGCTCATGCCATGACAGCCTATTGCCTTGTATTTTATAAAATGGACATAGGCTAATTATTAGCTGTCAGCCCATATAGCTGCTGAGTATACCTTTCTGCTGGAATTTTTACTTCACTGGTCACTTGCCACAAATATCTTCTACATGCTGCTGACCTTGTTTTGTCAAGTCACTGCTGGGGAGGTTGGTGGGACTCAGCATGCTGCTGATTCCTGTGCTGCTTTAGATGCATCCCACAAACTTTCTGTTCCGCTGTCATATTCTGTGGCCTCATAGCCTCTTTGTGCTCGAACTGTCACTTTTTAAGTTCAAAATTACTTTCAATGACTAGCTAGTGTTTTAGTATAATCCAGGTATGTTTTCTGTTCTGTTATAGTTGCTTTTTTATTTCATTCACTGATTCTTGAGAAAAGCAATCTAGTTTGACTGCTATGATTTCTTTTCTTACAAGCTCTGTGACTCAGAGATATAATATCTTGTACATGGTTAAGGGTTTGGTTTTGTTTCTCTGTTGTGATGTTTTTTCTCCTGAAACGCATTCTGTTGTGTAGAAGGGCTGGAAGTTAAACTTACAAAGCAGTAATTGCCAAGGTGTGGAATGCTAGAAGATTGATACCATGTCTAAATCTCTGGGACTACTCCATAACATTTTCATATAACTGTCAGTAATTTATCAGCTAATTAGACAAAAATCTTTGAATGCATATCAACTGAGCAGCTGACAGTTTTATCCAAAATTTGCAATTTTTCCTTAAATCTCAGGGGGTGGGGGCGTTAAATTTTATTCTGGAATAGTCTGTCCAGTTCTAGGTTTCTCAGTTCAAGAGGGACACGGAACTCCTGCAACAGGTCCAGCAGAGAGCTACAAAGATGATTAAGGGACTGGAGCATCTCTCTTATGAGGACATCTCCATGATTGAGGGAGGTGGACTGGTTTAGCCTAGAGAAGAGATGGCTGAGGAAGAACAATGTAGACAAGTGTCTGAAGGGAGGGTGTCAGGAGGATAACCAGGCTCTGCTTGGTGGTGCTGAGGCAATGGACAGAAACTGATGCACAGGAAGCTCCACCTGAACATGAAGAAGAACTTCTTTATGTTGTGGGTGACCAAGCACTGGAACAGATTGTCCAGACAGGGTGTGTAGTTTCCCACACTGGAGAAATTCCAGAACAATCTGGACACAATCCTTTGCTGTGTGTTCTGGGATGACCCTGCCTGAGCAGGGAGCTTGGACCCAGATGGCCCCACCTCTATTCCAACATTACCCATTCTGTGATTCTGTTATTCCAAGGCCATGATCTATTTTATTGTCGAAGACCAATGTGAATCTTTGTTAATAGACATGTATTTCCTCTACTTTCCTTCCTCCTTTCTCTCTAGTAGGTACATATGGATATATACACATATTAAAGACATTTACACGTATGTATCTAGTACATTTGAGGGAAGAAGGGCTGAAATTGTATTATAGCCTCTGGGCCACATGAGGCTTCTTTACAGCTTTGCTTCTTAGACAGCTGTGTACAGATAGCAAAGTAAAGCACTCATGAAATCTAAGGAGACATATCAGGCAGAGGGAGTTTTCTGTTACAAGGGAGTTTTCTCCTCCATTTCATAGCTAACTGCACTTGTCTCAGGGGGTTGTCTTGAATTTGTGGGCTTAAACTTGTTTGCTCTGCAAAGGCAAGCAAAAGAAAGAAGTTACACATAACAGTCTTTTGAAAAATAGGGATCTAATTAAACAGAAGCAAAGAAATTCCAGATGATGCTGTGGGAACCAGAGAATTTCTGTACCAAAGAATTTGGAGGACAGTTTTTTATTACTTTTGGTTTATATTCTGCAATTTGGTACTCAAGAGTCTTGGATATGCTCCAGTATGAGGGGATTCAAAAATATATCTCATCTGAAACTACTCAATTTCCATCTGCTAATATTTTTTAAGCAGGAAATCAACCAGCTCGTGTGACTTCCAGGTGACCTTGAAAAACCTGCATTTCTGCATGAATTTAAGCCCAAATCTGGAATGAGAATGTACTTAGAATATGAACTAAATCTGAATGAAAAACAGCAAGAAGTTGGCCTGAGACTACTCAAAGATTTGCAAATTATTTCTGGTTGGTTGGGAGAATGTTGCCCAGCTGTAGTCATTACAGATGCATTTCAACAATTATTATACAAGTGAAGGAGTGTCCTGGGGTAGTAGAAAGATGGAAGGTACTATTTCATCTTCTATACAAAAGCAGAAGGGGAATCCAAGTTTCACTATGTAGAGTTCTAATTAGAGGGACTTACTGTTTTCTCACACATTAGCCCAAAGAAACACTCCTTGCTGGTTCAACAGCTGGTTCCCTCAGATATTTCCTTCAGATGGACTCCATTCGTACCCAGTGAGACAACATCAGTCATGTGGCAAATATTTTTTAGACAGCGAGGAGACCTGTGAGAAGGTGGTTGTTTTCAAAGGGAATAATAATATTTTGTTTGAGAATTGTAGCCTGAATCATTGCATTTTTCTCTTTGCACCCTTCACACATAATGTTGTTTATAAAATTTTTGTCATAAATTATTGTGAAATAGGATGAGGACATTTTTTATTTGTGTGTCTCTGGTTCAAAAGCTGAAGGCTTTTTTTTTTGTCTGCATTGGCCATGAAAGAAATCCCCATGTAATTTTTTTAATCTTCCTTTTCTATTGCATTTTCTATGGTATGTTAAAGAGGAATCCTAATGCTGCTGGTTATAGGGAACCTCTGGAGCCATCTGATCCAGTTGCCTGCTTGGAGCAGGACTTCTGTCAACATCAATGTCTCTGGATCAGGTCAGCTGGGCTTAACACAGCCAGGTGGGAAAACTTCCATGGATGGAGGGTCTACATCTGTGCTCTCACCTTATCTTCTGTTGCAGTGCCCTGCAAGTGCTGTGATTCATCCAATTGTCCAGTTTGAATGTCCCATGCCAGGCTGTTACCTGTTGTTACGTTCATGTCACTGTGGATGAGACCTTGGCTCCATCACCTCTGTAGTTTTTCTTCAAGTAGCTGAAAGCAAGGCTCAGATTGTCCCTTGGCCACCTTTTCACAAGAGTGAGAAGTGTGAGCTCCCTGAAGCTCACCCTGTAGGTAGTGGGCCCTAGACTTCCAATTATCCTGATGATCCTCTGCGCAGCCTCTCCAGCTTTTTAACACAATAGTCCTGATGTATCCAGCTCCTGTCAGGAATCTTATTCCATGTTTTTGGTGAAACTCTTCTGTGCTGTACTCTGTCTCTTTGGCTTGGTTGATCAGCTTTTATTTGGGTGAATGGAAAAAATGTAAAATGTCAGAAAAATGTTGAGAAAACTTGTGGGAATTTTCTTTAAAACCCAAGCAGGTTGAAGTTTGAATACTCAAAAAAACTTCACCAAAGCCACCAAAACAACAAGCAAAAGCCCCCAAGCTTTCCCTGTTACTTCTCATCTCTGTATTGCAGCTAAAATTCTACAGTGATCTAATATTTTGAAATGACTGAGATTTCTGAGCAGAACTTTTTCTTGTCTGTTTTAATAGCATTCCAAATAACTACATTAAGTTCAGGATACTGAGGCTGAGCACAAAGAAAAGTTTCAGCAGTGAAATAAGTTTTAAAGGCATTTAGACTACTACTGTTTCTGCACATAACAAAGCTGGAAGGCTTAAACTATTGCTTCCAGCATGGACTGCTTCAGGGAATATATGACATTTATCAACTGACACATACCAAGATGCTTTTTCTGTGATTGGTTCTCATCTTACAAAAGTAATATTTCTCTCACATGTACAGGTGTATGAACAAATCTGTATTTTCATGGTTTTAGCTGTAAAAAATTGCCAAGGTAGATATTCCTTCAGCTGATTGTGTTTTGAGAGGACCTTGTGTGAAGGTACCCCATGGTGACCCCAAAACTAAAGAGCCACATGAACCACTTTTCCTGTTCACAGCCATAAGACCTTCATTTCCCTCTAGATTTGACTCTGTTCCAGAAGACAAAGAAAATATACTAAATTTTGCTTGATCTTTTTCTATCAGGGAAGAATTAGTCAGCTGAAGGGGAAAATGCAGCACCTCCTGGGCTGGAATTTCCCGTGCTGTTTGCTAGTGAGGCCAACAGAGTTATGCCCATGTGCCAGAGGAATTTTTGCTTGTGTGGTGTCTCATGAAAGTCAGCATGAAATCCCTATAGGAATCTTTTTGTTTGGATGATGGGATGGTGGATGCTGGGCCAAAGACCAGGGAAAACAAAACAATCAAAAAACATTACTGCAGGAGAATGGAAGAAATGCAAAAGCTGAGAGTGACAACCAAGGTCCTGTCAAAATTTAGAATGTTAATTTCAGGAAGAAACAGAGGGTCCATCAGTTTGTTTTGAAATCACTTGGCAAAAAAAAAAGTCTCCCTTGTATTCAAGCAAAAGCCAATGCAAAAAGATTCAAAGACAGACTAGAAAAGGAGCAAGCTAAAATGTCTGACTTTCTAAGAAATCTTGACATTTAAGCCTTTATTTTCATTCTAAGTTAGATTGGAATCAAACATTCTTTTAAGTTTCATGAATAATAAAATGGTCAAAATATAATTGAGATTCTAAAACATCTTGACAGATTGATTTTTGCATTTTTCAATCACTTTCACATCATTCCATGTTATGTGATTAATGCTGTTCTAACCTAATGCTGTAAGTGACTTCTGGAAGAGATTACGTGGCTGTTGAAATAATTATATTAATTATTTTCCAAATCACTAAGGACAACTGCTGTTAGTAAAGGCTGAATTATCCTTTTTCCTTTGATGAATCAGTGTCCTCATATGTGGCTTTCTTCATCAAAATGTTCAACATTTTAATACAAAGTATTTAATTATACCAGAAATAGAATATTCTTTAATCTAGATGCTCAAGCATTTCACTACAGGAAACAGGAAAGAAACTGATTATCAGATAGGTTGTTTCAGTCACTGTTAACTAGCAGATGCCCTTACATTCTTTTACCAAGATAAAGGCTGGAGAAGAGGATGCTGAGGTGAGACCTCATATCTGTCTCGTTTTTGACAAGGAGAGGGTGAGGGGCAGGGACTGATCTCTCCTCTCTGGTGACAAGTGACAGGACCCAAGGGAATGGCTTGAAGTTGTGTCATGGGAGGTTTGAGTATCAGGAAAAGGTTTTTCCTCCAGAGGGTGCTTGGGCAGTGGAACAGGTTCCCAGGGCAATGGTCACAGCCCCAGAGTTCCAGAAGTACTTGGACAATGCTCTCAGATACCTGGTGTGACTCCTGGGGTGTCCTGTGCAGGGCCAGGGGCTGGACTTCAATGGTCCTGATGGGTCTCTTCCAAATCAGACACTCTATGATTATGTGATTCTATCTTATATTGCATTTTGTATGCTAACAATGATGAAATAAGGTAAAAATAAAAATAAAACCATTGGATATGTAGATAAAAATCTGATATTATTACTTAGAAAGTTGTGGTTGCTTTCTTTTTCCCCCAGAGAACAAATTCCCCAAGTAAATACATGAATTATGCTTTCTGAACCTTTCTATTCTCCCAATCTTCCACTAGCTCTATTGGTACAGTTTCCTCTGAAAGCAGCAGCAGTTGTGTGTGCATTTATATGTTGTCCTAAAGGCAGGAAAGGCAAATTTAACTAATTCCATTAGAAATTTCTTAAAGTTCATTAAAAAGAAGAGCCCAGAGTCTGCTTAAAATACTGGTGTCCTTCTGTAGAGTAAAATGCAGTGATATATTCAAATAAGCTGACCTTGCTAAGGCTGAAGCTGTTGAATGTGCAGCCTCCAATATCTTTGTCTCCTTTTACAGCTATGGAACTTATGCCTAAGGGAACATTTAAAGAGAATGTAAAAATCTGGCTCCCACCAGAGAGAAAAGATGTTCAAAGTAAAATTAGGAATGTAGAGCTTGAGACAGAAAATTGCATTGTTAGGGAAATCATGGCACATTTTAAATAGAAATCAAATCTCAAAAAGAGATTGAAAGATTTAATTTTACTTCAATTTAATGTTACAAGTACGACATGAAAATTTCTTGCCTATATGTAACAGTTTCAGTTCCTGTGGATAGGTCAGGATGATCTGGCTTTTTCAAAACATCCTGCTTGCAAGTTTTATGGCAAATATTATCATTAGTGAGATTATGAAGAGATCTTTTCATATTCTGCTATATTCCACCAGATGAAAGATTTTAGTCCCAGTGAATGAGAAATGTAGAACAATTTCAGTTTAAATCAAAAAGTTCTTTCTTGTTCATCAGAACGACAGGTAGGCATTTTTATTTTTACTTCATCCTCACAGAGGACAAATGGTGAGAAATAAATGTGATACATTTCAACCTTTTATTTTTTTAATTTTTTTTTAATTGCTTTTCACTTGTTCTTTGTTCCTTTCCATTTCTCTATTCCTTCTTATATTTTACACTGCGGCAAAAATAAACTTTCCTAATATTAAGGCAGAATATAATTATGTGAGAACAGTTGGTAACCCAACTCTTTTAAAAAGAATATATTTATTTTTATACCTCTAAAAATGATGGAAGATCTTGTGATAGACATCAGAACTCTTCCATTACTAATGTTCAGAAGATAAGACTGGAAATCTGGCTCTAGGTGGTCTTCCTTGAACAAAGAGGTTGGGACAGATGACCTCCAGTGGTCCCTTCCAACCTCAACCATTCTGTAATTCTATGAATGGACCTCCATGAACTGCTTTATTATTGAAGAAAAAAAAATCTCAGTGAAGAATGGAAAATCTTGTTTTAACATATCCTAACTAGCAGGACTTTAGAATGATATTCTAGGAGGAAAAAAGATTTAATACAAACCTACCCTTCAAATCTCTGCTTTCTTTCAGCTCTAACTAAAACCTTTAGGAGCAACTCAAATTCTTCTATTTTTATGAGAAATTTATCTATGTAGCATTCAGTTTTGGAAGTATCTTGTCAATCCTACTTACTATCCTTTTTACTTCTCCTCCCTCAATCCCTTCTTCTCAGCAGAAAGCAACTACTATTAATTGAGTAGTATTTTCACATAAGCATCAACTAAATCCAGGTTAACATCAATTGCACTTTGCATGCTTGTCTGGTAGTTACTACACCTGACAATTAAGTGCAAATGGCACTCCAGGGTTTGACATTAAAATAAGAATCATCTGTAAATTCGGCTTGCTTGATTTTGCTTGGGGTTTTGGTTTGATTAATTGAAGAAAAATAAATGGTCCCATTTAACAATGGTCATTTCTCTTTGTGTTCCTTATAATTAGCAAATTAGAGAGACAACTTTTTTTTCATAGAATTGAATCATTGAATGTTTTGACTTGGTAGGAGCCTTAGAGATCACCTAGATTCCACTGCCATGCCATGGGCAGGGATGCCACCCACTGTAAAAGCTTTTCCAGGGGTCGATCCATCCTGGCTTTGAGCCCTTCCAGGGATGAGGTATCCACAGCTTCTCTGGGCAACCCGAGCCAATGCCTCACCACCTTCACAGTAAAAAAATTCTTCCTAACATCTAAGATAAATACCTTTTTAAAAACTCTTTTAGTTTTGAAAACATTTTATCCTTGTCCTATCACTATCTGGCTCTATAAAAAGTCTCTCTCCCTCTTTTTTTGCCATTCAAGCCCAATATACAGGGCCACTGAGTGCAAAAAAACTGTTTGAGTAAATGTATTTTTACCAAAACAAGGTTGGAGAAAATAGAGACCAAATATTTTTCTTAAAAGTCCTGGATGAACCTGAGACACCTGTCAAAAAAGCTGATTATTGGTTTTGTTCTTTTGAGAAACAACTTTCTAAACGCACTTTCACTTCAGCTGTAGCTGTCAGCTCAATTGTGCATTTGAGAAAGAAATTGTCATCCTGCTTTGCCCAGATAACTGTGGGATGAAAGAATAAAAAAAAATGTGAACACATAATTTAATTTAATTTGCTAACGTCATGTATTTCACCTCTTTAGAAACTCACAACTCTATTGTTAATAATCAAGTCATAGGTCTCAACACATCAATGGAATTGAATCAGATAACAAATATTGTAAAACATGTTAAAAACATTAACATTGAAGTACAGGCCTTCACAATTTAAAGAACTGACTCCTTGACAAAGCCAGTGTTAGAGAGGCAAACCAAACAATTTACAATAACTAAATTGTAATAATTGTTGTCCCCCAAAGGTCATTAAATTGCTGCTAAAACCTCACAGAAATGGTGTGAGAGGAAACATAAATTTAATCCTGATTCCAGTTTTAGCTGTTAGTTTTAATGCAAATTAAAGGTATTATAATCCTCAAGAGAAAGATATTTTAATAAAATGTAGGAAGGAGTTGAAAACAAATAACAATATTCCAATAAATAAATTACAATAACTGTGGATTTAAAAAACCCTTTTTTTTAGGTGGTTATGCGATTTTCAGGCAACAGTTGAAAAAAAATGCTATTAAAATTTGTACAATTTGAAGTTTATTTTAAAAAGCTAAAACCAAGCATCTTTCTCTCCTCCCTTGTAATAAAATTAATTTGGTTCAGATTCTCTGTTGCCTTACATAATGTCTTTTTCATATTTCTACCTTTTATACTTGCAAAACAAGTGATGCTGGTGTAGCAATGTTTTCCTGATTTCTGATACTACTCTCTTTTTTTTCTGATACTATTCCAATTACTGATACTATTCTTTTTTCTGTCTATCAAAAATATTTGAAAAAATTAAATACCAAATCAACTTGCATCAGAAATTCAGACCTGCATAGCATAGCATAAAAAAAAAAAATAAAAAAAATTCTAAACGTGACCTCAGGACAGGACTGAAAGTGTATAATCAACTTAGTAATCTACTGTTATAGGTAGTGTTCTGCCTTCCACAGAATTTGTGCCTTTTTTCACTTCCTGTCCATGGTGTGTCAGGAGAAATGGAATGAAGAGAAATTAGATGAATTTAAAACAGAAAATCTTTGCAGAGCATCTGTGAAGGTTTTATTGAGAAATCTTTTGGTCTAGTTGATCAGAATCAACCTAAAATGCAAGAAAAAAAAATTAAACTAGAATTTTAATGAGAAGAAAAATGCCCCAGTCGGCATTTGGTTTCTTCATTAAAAAAAACCAAACAAACAAACAAACAAAAAAACTAAAATAATCACTTGCATAGCAGTATCTCAAATGCCATCATGCATTGTCACAGTCTCCTGCATGTTAGAAAAACATTTTCCAGTCCAGCAAGTGCCATTTTGACAAAACTGTTGAACAGGGCACTTTGGGCCAACCTTGTCCAATCCAGAGCTGGTCCAGCTCCCATGGAAAAGTGCAGGCTGTGACATACTTACTCCTGCATCATATAGAGACAATATAAATTCTGAACATTAGTCACAGGGACTGGGGTTACACCATATTTTCCTTCATGGTACATCCCAAAACAATCCTCTTACCTTTTCTTTTCACCTTTGCACTTCCCTTATTAAAAACTCAGTGTGTGACCACAGAATAGTTTATATCAGACTCACTCAGACAGTTTTCCCTACAAAGTTCAAAGACATTCTTTTGAAGAATGAACATTCTCTATTAATGGTCTCCCCTTCCCTCTTGATGCCCATGAGTCTGTCTTTACTCTTTTTTTTAAATGTTATTCCTTTACTCTTGCTTCTATTTACTCATATAATTACCTTGTTGTTGAACTCTGTTTATCTTTGTTGCAGCATCCCAGAAGAAATCGGCAAGTTTGCATTTGGTACAATTTATCTTATTTGTGTTTGAAGATATTAGAGACATTCTGTCGAGTTCTTGTTCTGCCAGTCTCCAAAGGAGCCTCATTTTTCCTCCATTCCTCTCTTCTGCTGCGAGATGAGCCCTCACATCAGCACCCAAAGATGACTTGTATGAGTGCTAACAGAACTCCCAGCACCATCCAAGGTCTGTTCCTGTCTGTGGGGACACACTGGTGCTTATGACTTGACCTCACCATCATGTGGAGAGAGGGAAAAGAGCCAGCAATTATGCATCAGGACACTGCATGGCAAGATGCTTTGCTGACTGCTCCTGCCTAGCCACCAACTGGGCATCTCATGCCCCAGTTCATGTCCCTGTATCCAGTGTGTGCCCCTGTTTTCCTGTCAGGAAGACAAAGATGACCTGATCCCTCCTAAGCACAGGACATGAGCAAACACTGGCTGTGACCACAGGGAGCCTGGAGTTGGAGTGCAGCCTCAGTCTTGAGCACCACAATGGTGAGGGCAGCCTCTGGGTTATAATTCAGATATGTCAAAAAAACAGATGAGCTTTTAATGGGAACAGCGCCTGGACCACCTGTGATGGATTATCACCTTCCTGGCTTGTTCCTCTAGCCTGTGTCTCTGCTGGCAGATCAGAGCCAGCAGGGGTTGTCTCTGACAGTGTTTACGGTGGGGATTGGCTCTGGTGACTGCTGAGAAGGGCAAGGAAAGATGTAAATCTGGATTGTGGAGGATGCCATGGTTTGAACAAACAAAATGACACCTCAGGCTCCAAGAACTGGTGGCTCTAGAAGAGAGCAGCTGAGGTGTTGGTGAAAGAGGCAGCACTCCTTCAGCAATGGCTGGTGTTTGGATGATTTGTAGTGACCTGAACAGCAGCAGCTGCCAGATGCAGCTGTATTATCATTTCCTTTGGTCTGCTGGTTTGGCCTGCAGAGCTTCCATTCACAGGATTCTTTTCTTCCCTTTCTCCTAGCCACAGGGGAGCTTATCAGATAAAAGAACTTGGTGGAGTGACAAAGATTGATTAACGCTGAGGTGGAATGGGATTTTTTATTTCTGCCTTCATAAGCACCTGAGTGACAGTCAGATGTGTGTGACTGTGGTCTTATCAATAACAGTTTATGTGAGATGGGCTTGAACTAAAACATTTTGTATTTAAACATCTAAATCTTGAGGGACTTGAATCCTAACAATATTAAGTAAAGGAATCAAATGCTGTACTATTTCAGCACCAGGGAACAGCTGTAATAAACAGGTAGTGTTTCAGAGAGAGATGACAAAAGCTGTGAAACAAGGTTTGGGGGCATTCCAAGAGATAATTCCCCCTAAACTAAAGTCAAAATGTGAAATTTTGACTGAGAAAATTAGGATGATGGAAGGCATTTTTCAGATCCTCAGCCCAGTTCTCTTCAGCATCTGCATTATCAACTTGGACTTGAGTCTCAAAGGAATACTAAGTCAGTTTGCTGACAACACTAAATTTGGAGGAAACTGTTGATTCCCTCGAGGGCAGGAAGGCCCTGCAGAGAGACCTTGACAAATTAGAGAAATGGGAAACCACCAACAGTGTGGAGATTAACAGGGGCAGTGCTGGATCCTGCACCTGGGATGGGCAGCCCTGGATGTACAGACAGACTGGGGAATGAGAGGCTGGAGATCAGTGCTGCAGAAAGGGGCCTGAGATCCTGGTTGATGGCAAGTTGAACATGAGTCAGCAGTGCCCTGGCAGCCAGAAGGGCCAACCCTGTCCTGGGGCCAACAGGGACAGCATCACCAGCGGGGCAAGGGAGGGGATTGTCCTACTCTGGTCTGGGCTGGGGAGGCCTCACCTTGAGTGGTGGGGGCAGTTTAGGGTGCCACAATATAAAGATCTTAAGCCATTAGAGAGTGTCTAAAGGAAGACCATAAGGATAGTGAAGGGTCTGGAGGAGAAGTCATACGAGATGTGGCTGAAATAATTTTCTGTGACTGAAATCATCATCTATTCAGCCTGGAGAAGAGGAGACTGAGGGGAGACCTCATTGTGGTCTGCAACATCCTCATGAGGGGAAGTAGAAGGGCAGACACTGATCTCTTCACTGGGGACCGGTGCCAGAACTTGAGAAAACATAATGAAGTTGAGTCAGGGGAGGTTTGGGTTAGAAATCAGGAAAACATTTTTTCCCCAGTGGGTGGTTGAGCCCTGGAAGAGGCTCCTCAGGGAAGTGATCGCAGCACCAAGCCCAAAAGAGTTCAAGAAGTGTTTGGACAATATCCTCAGATACATGGTGGGATTCTTGGGGTGTCCTGTGAAGGACCAGGAATTGGGCTCAATGATCCTGATGGGTCCCTATCAGCTCAGCACATTCTATGATTCTATGATCTCATTGCTCTTTTTCTCACCCATCACTTTGTAATGGAGGATTAAAAGTGATGTGATGAAATTACAACTGCTTCTAAAATCTGAATAAGAAAATACCTCCCCGGGGTTTTGAGGAGATCTCTTCTTTATACAATCAAGGCTAAATTTTTTTAATGCAGCAGATTATCTATTATTATTATTACAGAACAGCAAGCTGAGGCCTCACTGGGATCCAAATCAGATTTTTAATCAAAGACTTGGATAACAAGCAAGCTGCAGGTTTTGCAATTTCGGCTAAGTAGGACCTTGAGAGGGTAAGTAACAGTGCCTATTTTCATTACTATGTGCCATGTGCGGATAAAGGGAGCCACAAGAGAGCTTTAAATGAGTGACTGGTTTAATCCATTTTCTGCAGACCTTGGTACGGCTTGCATCCAATATGGCATGTCAAGGATGAAATTCCTTGGTGGAATTCCTGCCTCTGCCAGCAGAGCCTTTTGTTCATGCTTCTGTCTGCTGCTCACAGGCCTAATTGGGAAGCAAGGGCCTATTTAGAATGAAGCTGCCATCTCAGGACTAAAGGAAAGTTCCAAAGTTCAAAAGCAGCTGAGAGGAGTTAGTTCACATCTCCTCTGTGCTGGATGACAGGAAAAGGATGAAATTTGCATGCACACATGTGAATGCTTGCACCAAATGAAAAAAAACCAAATAAACCTGTCCTGAGTTCTTCTCAGTTTGAACCTAGAAGTCTGTATTAACATTTCTTTTCTATGCAATAAATAAATAAATACAATTTTTTTTGTCTTCTGAATTCTGTGTTAAGGGCAATTCAACTCTTCTGAACAACAAAAAGTGTTTTTTTTTTTTTAATTTGCCCTTTTTTGTTTGTTTGTTTGTTTGTTTGTTTTTTTTTTGTTTGTTTTGTTTTGTTTTGTTTTGTTTTTGTTTTTTTCCTTACTATATCTCCCAGAGATAATCTTCCAAACATAATTTATGATGACCACATAGAAGGAGAAAAAGGCATTCGGTATTTTTTCCTCTTTCACATTTCTGTTATTTTCCAATGGACACTTAAACCAGCTCCTCCAGCAGGATTCATTTCTGACCATGAGGTTTCTCAGTGGTCCCTGACAGATTTGACATTGCAATGCCCCTGTGTCATTTCAGGATGCTGGAGCATCACAGCCTAGATTGGCTCTTAACAGAAACTGTGTTGATGCTACTAGGAACTGGAATAAGCACCACTGTGAGAGGTTAGAAGTGTTTAAAGATAAAATTTGGAATAAATCTTAGAAAGAATGAGGGAGTTATAATGGCTTTAAGTAGTTAGTAGAAATTTAATTTTACAGCCATCCTCCAGAAAGTGGATGCCTGATGTTGAATACTTCGGCCCAAGGTTAGATAAACCAAAGTACTTAATCTAAATTGTCCCTTACTCCATTCTTGCTATTATTTTTCTGCCATTATTTTCCATGAAATTTACTTGCCCAAAACTATACTAGAAGACAAGATTCAGATCTTGTAGGTAAGGCTAGGAGAATTATTTATGTAATTTAGCAAACCTGATTGATGGCAGAATTTTCCATCTAATAACTTATTTGCAAATTGGTGACTTCCTATTCACAGCTGAAATCTATCTGTGTGCAGAAGACCTCAGAGAAGCTTTATGTGTCACTTCCATCTCAGTTAAAAAAGCATTTTGAGGACTCTTGTGGGACTAGCAAGATGAATAAGCCACGTTCTGACCTGCTGCACAGGGGTAAGTTTTATTTTTTCTGACTGGTTAAAATGATACGAACTTTAAATAAAGCACATATTGACATTGTAAGACACTATTAAGGTCCTCAGTGTACCATGGTGATGAACCATGACCAAAGCACTCCCAGGGCTGTAATAATTCATTACTGAAATAGCTTCCTTCTAATGACTAAGGCTGACTGTGTCAGAGAGCTTGGACTTCTAACCCCAAGGCTTGTTATATAGCATTAAATAAATCTCACTTTCTGTTCATTTACCTACTGTATCAAAGGTCATGAATCATAGCTGACAGCAAGATTTGGATAGGTATCTTTTAAGAATCTCCCTGATTATGGGATGAAGCTGCTGTTCAGCAAGCCTGGTCTTATACTCCCAAAAAGGTGACAGGTACACATGGATGATACTGAGAAATTCCTTCCTATTCAAAGCTGAGCCAACTGTCCTCTACATGTTTTCCTTGCATTTCTAATTCTTATTTTCATTTTCATTTTCCTTTTTGTTTTGGAAATAGACAAACTGTTGCTCTTGCATGTGAAAGCCAGCTTCCAGGGAACACAGTCAATTCTTCCTCAATGTATTTAAATCCATTAATCTTGAACTTAAATCCATTGATCTTGAACATTTTCAAGCTCTGGCAGAAAGTGGCATGATAAGAAATGGAGGGCTCATCCTCCCTCAGGCACCACCACTGGGTTATTACCTTGGAGCTGAGGGAAGTGGGAATTAGTTCCATTTAACAAAGTAGAAAGTAGAAAGGTGGATGTCTTCCACCCCAGGTCAGTGCTCTCACTTCTGCATTACAAGAGAAAAGCACTTCCTGGAGCACTCAAGCTGCTCTTCTAAATCAAAACTGACAGCTAGTACTTTATGAATATCTCAGATTTTTCAGTGTGTATTTCATACACTCAGGAAATATCCTAGTTTAGAAACACTCTGAGTTTTCACAGGACCCTGTCTTGAAAGAATGAAGACTCAGGACTTTTGGTCCTGGTCCCATAAACTTTTCCTGTCTGCATACATCCCCTCTGACATCATTAAAGTCACTGGCAGAAGTGAACTGCATGTAAACCATCAAGTATACAGCAAATGTGAACCTTCTTGACTAAACTACCACCGCTTGCCTTTGAAATAAACAGGAAAATAACTATTAAAGGTCTTAAATGTTTATTTGCATTTTTTCAAAATGTAATAATTTTCATCCAGTGAAACAGACGGACCATGGAAATTCATGCATGAAAATAAATAACCCTTTCTCCTCCAGTATCTAGCAATCACAGGGCCCAGTGATCACTGAATTTCTCCTATTTTCTTGAAATAGCCTTTAAAGCAGAGATGACCCAAGGTTTGGTTTGGTTTTTTTTTAAGGTACTTCATTTCAATTTGCATAAGATTAATTTTACTTAATTAATAAGAGAAATAAGATTTAGAGAAGATTTTGAACATATTGTGACAAAACATTTTAAGATGTGACACTATGATAAATCGATGAACTGGATTAAAGAGTGGGAAAACCAGGATAAAATAAAAAAAATCAATTTAGCAAGGACTTAAAATTAACTTCCCTGGCTTTTGTTTAGTTTATTTAGCAATTAACATCACAAGTAGCAAGGTAGAGAAAGGTGAAGGTGATAGGAAGGTAAAAGAAGAAAAGAAGGACAGGGGAATATATGACAAGAAGAGCTATTTTCCCAAAACTATTTCTGATTTTCTTCACAACTGCAGTGTCCAAAGTAGATCAGATCACTCTGGAAAAAAAAAAAATCTGAAGAACTAGACCATCAAACAGTTTCTACTCTTCTTTCCAATAGACCAGTAGTTAGAACATGCCATAAAGAGATGAAATACTCTAATTATTCTATTTCCCTCAGAGAAAGTTCAATTATGGGAATACTCTAACCATCAGGCTCTGACAAAAGGTGAACTATTGGAAGCTCTGTTGGGGAACCTCTCCCAGAAGTTTTGGGTAGCTAACACTTTATTGCTTTGACTGCTCAAAATACGTGGGCACCAGAGTATTTCATTTGAGGTTCCGTGAGAGTATTGTCAACTACAGTAACCTACTCAACCCAGGCTTTCATTTTGGAAAGAAACAATGAAACATTTATATGCTTGTTTAAATGCTAATCAGTTTTTGTTTAGCAGCCAGACCAAAATATTAATTATTCCTGCAACCTTACTCAAGGACAAAGACCCTGTTGATGAGCTTCAGAGGGACTTCATCTTACATAAATGGGTTATTAAATGGCAAATGAAATTCTGTTCTGAAAAAAAAATAATAATAAAGCACAAGAACCTCTTAAATCACTTTTCAAACCTTGCAGCATTCAAGACTAGCAGCAGTGGATGAAGAAAGGAGCAAAGGCTTTTCTAAAAATCTCTCCTCAATGTTCAGCTGCAGTGAAAACGTTTGTATTGGAATGCACAAAAAAAAAAAGGTTGTAGTATTTCAGATCATGTTATAGTCCCTGCCTGTATTCTGCATAATGGCCTGTCCTCTGTGGTCTCATCTAAGGTACTATGTGGCATTGGTGGAACGTTTCTCCAGAAGGATAATTCAAAACAAGAAAGAATTAAAGGAATCAGAAAGTCCCCTCAGTGAAAAACAAGAAAAAAATCATAAGATTATGAAGGAAACAAAAAGAAATCAAGTCCTTAAAAGGAAAAAAATAGAATGAATATTGATTAGGAACATAATTTTTCTCTGTTTTCCCTGACTGATGTTACACACAAAGGACATTACTTCAGCCTACAATCCACCTTTACACCTTCTGACAGATGTAGCAAAAATAAAGTGATTTAAGTGATTTATACGATCTGTCATCCTTTTTTTATGTGAGATTTAATTAAATTTGTGATTTTTTTCATAGAAAATCTGTTTAAGATACCAATTTACCAATATTCCTAAAGAAATGTGGCTGCTCAGACTACACACGTACCTACAGCTACAATATCTTCATTATTGAAGCAAAAGTACATGTGATAATGACTGTATGAAAGAATGCATTTGTTCCTTATTGTCTACTGCAAATTTTCAAAATTTCCTTATATGTGAACCTTAAAGCTTGATGTAAGGTTGCAACAAAACACTCCTAGATCTCTTTTCCCTGGTCTTGCTCAAAATAGATTTTTCTCTCATATTTGTTTCTGACTTTTACTGTTCTGAGAATATAATCTAATTACACATCTTGCAGAATATCCCAGTTATATTCTGTGAAAGTAATTAAGCGCATTCTCAACTTTTCCACATTCAGTGTTTAAGAAAACCAGCTATGGCTCATTATCAGCCTTTTCCTCCCTCATCTTCTCTGGGAATCAGAGGGAGCTTTGCTTTCCCTGATACACATCTGCTGGTCACATTGCTAATGAGCAGAAGATAGCCAGTGTCTATTAAGTGAATAGGTAATTTTCATCAAGACCTTGGTATATAAAATATTCATTAGAGCGTGAATAAATTGCACATTTAACCATCCAGAAGAGAAGAACTTATTTAGTAGCAAAAACAGTGAGCAGACCTGAAATATAAATAATGCCATGAAACTTGAACACTTGGAAACATTTAATCATCAGTGAACTATTTTTTATTCCTATCATCAGAGATAGAAGAGTATTATAGCACCACCTTGCTTTACCTCTACCATAAAATTAATTACCTTTCAACAGACCCCATTTAATTGCTTATAAAACTGATCTGACTTTCCAGCTTTTTTAGCAACCTGTATGTCATCAACAAAAATGCTTAGAATAAATTAGCACTCCATTTTTTTCATATCCTTCATATAATCACAAAATTAACAGTAAATAGATGGTCCAATGCCTTTTTTGCCACAAGCAGTAGATGTATCTCAAAAATACACTAGAACAGTGAACACACATTTGCTCTTTAACATCTTTCTTTTAGAAAGAACACATGGTCTGTAATATTCTGACACTATTGAATCATTAGGATATCACTCCATAAAGTCCACTGTTCTGAACTAAATTATATTGGGGAACTTGGTTGAATATTGTGGATTAAATGGTTTATAGAAATGGACATTCTTATCAATTGCATGGAAACATTAACAGTGGAAAATGAAAGAATAGAATAGAATAGAATAGTTGAGATGAGATGAGATGAGTTGGAAGGGCCTTCAACAATCATCATCCTGATGAGTGCAACTGCCTGACCTATTCAGGTCTGACCAAAAGATAAAGCAGGTTGATAAGGGAATTGTCCAAATGTCTCTAAACACTTAGGTCTTAGGCATTGATCACATCTCTAGGAAACTTGTTTCAGTGTTTGGCCACCTTCTCTGTGAATAAAACTTTCCTAACGTCATGATTGACCTTCCCTGATGCAGCTTTGAGCCCTTCCCATGCACCCTGTCATGGGATACCAAGGGAAGAGCAGCTGTTCTGCCAGCTGTATAAAGCAGTAAATTCACCAGAATGCGCTATTACACAAATAATTGTTCACATTGAATAGATTCACACATCACCTGCCCCCTCCTCACCTTCCGGAAAATGAATAGTGTGCATAAAATTGATCTGGAAAAACATTTTGTGACCCAAAATCTGGGAAAAAAAAATCTCTCAGAAGAGATAATTTTTTTTTATTTAATCCCAGTATAAAACACTAGATGTTATTTTAGCTTTCTACAACTTTTGGATATTTAAAAATTAAGAAGAAGTCACTTAAAACTACTTTATTCAGAAGCAGGTAAAAATGGTGAATTCCTTTTTTAGATTTCTTTTTTGAGTTTTTTTAAATTTGTCCAAAAGAACTAATTGAAACTACTGTGACTCTTAAAACTGTCTATTGACTTTCCATAATATTCTCACTATTTTCTTTCTCAGGATTATATAAGAAGGATTAGTCTTTGACCTACATATTTACATAGTCCATGTCTCTGGTTTTAAACTCTGGTTTTAAAGTACTTGAGCCCAAAATTATGGAGTCTATTTTAACCCAAACTATCTCCTCATTAGGAAATGCAGTACAGGCATTTGGTCTAAATTCATCTCTATTTAAATGTATCATTCTGATACTTGTCATTCACTTACTTTTGCCCTCTGTAAATTGTCATATCAGTAGGAAGTTGTATGACAGGATGCTGCCAAATGCATTATTTAACAGTGCTGGCTTTACTGGAGATTGAATTGTTTTTGCACTGGGTTTACATGGCCAACTTTTAGGTGGCTACAAAGGTGCCTGGTTTTTAAACAGATTTTTTTAAAAAGTGGGAAATTGCTACAAGTTTTATATATGAGGCTAAATTTTCACTCTTTTGGCAGTAGTACTCTTTGGTTAGTAATGTTGCTGCAGCTTTTGGAGCATGGTCAGAAAGTAATGAGAGCATCCTAGCCCTGGCTCTGACCATGCTCTTCAGTTTGTTTCTGCTGGTAGCTGGAAGACTAGAACTGCTCAAGTTGACTGTGTCAGAACCACAGAGCAGTCTGAGTTGGAAGGGACCCATCAAGTCCAAATGAATGGCCCATACAGGTATCAAACCTGTGATCCTGGTTTTATTAGCACCATGCTCTGACCAAGTGATCTCGTGTCAGAACACAACCAAATTGTTTTACTTTATCCTGCTGCCTTGATTTTTGAAAACTCAGGAACAAGCTGCTTATTCTTTCTGGTTATCATCAGGATACTCGTATTGTTTCAAATTTCCAGCAATCCCAGCCACAACTCTAGTTTTTGTAAGACATGAGGCCACAGCCAACCCTCCTCCCCAGTCACAACAGAACCCTCACACCCACCTTGCTTTGGCTTCCAGAAACCAGGTTGATCCTTCCAAGTGGCACCAGCTCTGACACTGCTGGTCAAGGAGATAGGCTTGAATTGCCGAGTGGTTTAAGTGCTCCAGGAGACCAGCCAAGCTGCCTCATGAGGGGTAGCAGTGATATAATTCCCTGGAAATCAGCAGTATAGAGAGCCCTGGAAACTGGTGCCCATGACCATTGCTTGTGTCAAGTGCACGCTTTTCTCCCTCCAAAGAGGAGCCACATCATTTTGGAGCAGGTGCTGCTATGAACCATTACACACAGATAAAAGGAAAGCAGAGTAATTTTGTTTATTTACATGCACGGCATGAGGACCTCACTCATGTGTCCTGTCCATCTCACCCCTGGACTGCCCTTTCCCACTCCCCAGTCTGATAGCACCTGATAGCACCTGGCAGGCACAGGATCCCAAGGTAACAGAGAAAGAATTTAGTAGATGCCAAAGATCCAGTCAGGAGAGGTGCAGGTTGCTCTAAGATGGCTCAGTCTGACCCATAAAGAACAAAGACAACAGAATTTCCTACTCCCTTCCATCTGTGTGCCCAGACACAGGAATACAAGTGCAAAGTTGCTCCAGTCATGCCCTATCCACTTCTCAGTGACAGGATATCACTGCCATGACCTTGTCATATTTCCCTAGAAACCAGACTGACTTTTGTCTGACTCCGTTTATTTGAAGTCTTCCCAAGGATTGGGATTGGCACACAGTAAAGTGCTTGGGACATCTCTGGAAAAACATATCATCAGGCTAACACAGGTGTCAGGATGAATCATCTCCCACAGAAGGCTTTCCTCAGCCCACACTGCTGCTGGGGTGTCGAGCCACGCTCCTCCTTCACTCGCAGTCAGCGCCTCGGCACACGCCTGCGGTAATTGCAGGGGTGGGAAACAGCACAGCCAGAGCTCTGGAATATTGATCAGCTGTGACACAGCTGGGCCTGGGCCTGGCAGCCACCCCTCTGAGGACCCACTGTATCTTTGCTTCTCATCTCTGTGAGGATGCTAAGCCATTCTTAAGATCGTTCCTTTGACTTGTCCTTAGAGTCCTCGATCTTCGTACTGTTGTGCTGGAGAGGGAGAGAAGCTCCTGCCTGTGCCTCACTGATCCTGACTTCCAGCTAAAAAGGTTCAACAGGAGAGCAGAGAGTGGGTCCTGGGTATCTGATGTAGGGTCCCTTCTCTGCAGCATCAGAGTTTCTGAAGAGTTCATTTGATTCAACAGAGGTCTTGATGACTTTCACCATGTGTTCATTGTTATGAATAAAAATGGGCGGAGAAAATATTAATCTCCATAAACGCCTTTATTAATCAGCTCTTATTAATATTTGCCCGAGGGGTTTGGTCGCCGTGGAGGAGGAGGGCTTTATCAGCTCTGCTGCATGCAATTCAACAGAGCTGGAGGACTGGCCCTCGCTGGGGAGCAACCCCAGAGTCCTGACAGTTCTTTGTTTTCTCCTGTGGTCTCATCTCTGGTTTGGTCTTTTTAACTTACGGCTAGTAAGCAGAACTGGAGAAATTAGCTCTTCTGATTCTCTAGGGTCCACACGGCTGAGCATTAGTTCTTATTTGTTTTAATTTTACTTGGTTTTTATTTGATAAGGGTTTTTTTATGTTCGATTTCATCCCGGGACGCTTTCGGAGTTCTTAATTTGCATGCGGGATCACCGGGGCGGGGGCTTGGAGCTCTTTGCGGCTATGGGGTAGTCTTTGCCGCAGCAATGGCGTTTCGGTCTCACGCTGCTTCACAGCGGCGGCAGTGTTGTGGGGGTTTGGACCGGGGCTTGTGCGGTGGGGGGGTGGAACGTGGTGGGTGTGAGGTTTTTTCTTTTGAAGCGGGGCAGAGGTCCGGCTGGCTCGGGGGACGTTTCATCTGGCCGAGGCGGCTGACCGCGTGGCGGCTGCGGGCAGACAGGCGGCCGGGGTTTCTTTTCTCCGCTCCGGCACGGGGAGCGGCTGGGGCTTGGGGAAAGGCTGCTCCGCGGCTGCGGGCGGGGGCGGCCGGGGTTTCTCTGCGCTGGACCGGGGTGGGGACGGGACAGCCGGCTCTCTCCTCTCTCCTTGTCGGTGGCAGAGCCGGCCGCTCTGCCGCGGCTTCCTCGCCCCGTCTCTGACCTGGGATGGGGGGGGGGGCGCGGCGCTCGGGAGTTTTTCTACGGGAACGGGCTCTCTGTTTTTAAGGTGGTCTGGGAGGAAGGAAAGCCACGGAGATGGCCCTCCATTGCTACATTATAGGACAAACACCCCAAATTTCATTTTTAACATTCATCACAAGGCAGAGGTGGAATTCGTAAATTAAGGAATATTCTGTCTTAAGGAAGAAGCATGAGTTTCAACAGAACTAGTAAATCAAATTTGTCTGGGAAGATTTTACTATGATTTAGTTCCCCCTCAGTAAAAAAAACTTCTTCCCAGTCCAATTACTTCATTCTCTTTAATTACATGGGGAAAACCCCTGAAATTCTATATATTTTCTTTTAATAAATTGATACTCCTAACTTTTTGGTTTCCAGTTCCTTTTTACATAGGAAAGAAAAACACACCCTTGCTTCACTTGTTTTCTTGCAATTTGCCATATCACGTTTTATTGTCTTTGTTCTTCAGAAGTAATCTTGCTATATTAAATTTCTCATTGATTTTTTAAATACCTTTTGTTACACATCTATTATTATTTTTTTTTAATCATAAGATGTCAACACAGCATTCAAGATAAGAATTTCTCATTGACTTATGTGGTGACCAGAGTTAAAGAGAGAGAAAGAGAGGACACTTGTATTTTCAGAAAGTTATATATTAGCTGCTGTCAAATGGCTTCAGGTGGACAAGCCAGGAACCATGAGGGCAGATTTTGAGATATCACCAGGTTCCACTACTGAGAATCTGGACTCCTTTGTGCCCTCTAATTATTTCACAGCACATGTGAAGCTTCACAATGTGACTTGGAATTGGAGCTTTAGTTGTCATGCTAGCACCATCCCTGGTTTGTTTTTTTTTTCTCCCCAGTGGATTTTCATCTCACAGATAGACAGGAAAGCAGGGAGGGGAGCAGGGGAAGGAAAAGGAAAAAAAAAAAGATGCTTTTTAATTCTCCATCTGTATGGGGCCACAGAAATGCATTAAGCTGAACACAACAGACTGAAAAACGAGTGGGAAGAGATTATCAGAAGCCTGGCAAGAGGAGAGTGCAGTTGGTGGCCAGGTGAAGGCTGCTTTGGAGGATAAGCAATTTGTGTGTTATCAGTGCAGGAGAGAGAACAGTAGCTCCCTGTACTGAAAGGAGATTAAAAGTAACAATAGTCTTTTCTGTACACCATGGGCCAATCTGTTAAATGCAAGGAAAGCTGAGAAGCTGCTTAGAGCTGATGTTTGTTTAATTTTCACCTGCACCCACTTGAACTGTGTAAATGACATGGTGCTTTTCAGAACATATGCGCATTTCCATGTGGCACTGGTTTGGGAAACTATGCCCAGCTCATTTAGCAGTGCAAAACTTGCTCTCAGTATAAAAGACAACGCCCCTCTCTCACTCTGGGTAGCCTTGTGGTTCCAGAAAAGAATGAGGAAAAGTTATTTGGCTTTATACTTTGCTGTTGTTGCTGTTGTTCAGGTTTTTTCTTTTAAAACCAATAGTAATGGGTAGCTGATACTAAAAAAGGGGTTGTACTACAAAATAAAGGCCAAAGCAAAGGTGGCGTCCTTTGCCAGAGGAAAAGTTAGGAAGCTCAAGCATTGGCTCAGCTCAGACCAAGATAATTAACGCCTTTGATGAATTAGTGTATCACATGCACTATTTTGGAAGAAAGAGAGTGTTGGAGGAGCACTACAGTCAGGTAGCCAAGACAAGAGTTAGGATATAGGGATGCAGGATGTTTTTTTTTGTTTGTTTGTTTTTTTTTTTGGTTTTTTTTGCTGGCACTGATTTCATATCAGTATATATGTGAATGATTTTATATAAAGAATGTTACTTCTTCTGGCTTGAAAGGTACTAAGTGCATATTAGTAATATTATTGTACAGAGGGGATAGAATTTTGTTATTCCACTTGCAAGGCAGCTTCACAAATGTGGCTGGATAGGTATCTTAGCTGTGTGAGCAGAAAGCTCTGTGCTTTCTGAGGGTCTTTTGTTTGCTAAACAATGGTACAGGGCAGACCCAGGAAACCTTTTGGTTGCTTTCTTTGCTGAGTCACAGCATTTCTCAAAGTGCAGGCTTGTAAGATGTAAGCCAGCATGTACTAATTACTCATAATTTAATAATTTCACATTGTCTTTTCTAGCTGAATAATTGATTTCTCATTCCAGCTGTTCTGCTGACTGTAGTCTATGTTACAATTACTGTTCACAGGCTGCTCACTGTTTTTGTCCTGTGGGTATAATGGATGTTGCATGATGGCTTCAGCTCTTTCATTATTTGTTTCTATTTTTGTGTGGGGTTTTTTTTTACAACCACTTTTGAATCAAAAGAAATTTTAAGGATTGCACAGTGAAACAGTTACATGAAGCAGAGTTTAACCATCGATTACTTCATCATCCATTTACACAGGATCTGGGATTCATTTCCCCTAGAGTATCCAAGTCCCCTTTCTGTCAGTAAATCCTGGTGTAGCCCTGAAGAGGAAATATGTTCCCTGTCACACACATACATGCAAACATGTGTGCATGCAAGCATCCTTTTCAATCAAAAATACATTTTTCTTTATAATCAGCTTAATTACAAGTTTTTTCAAATGCAGTCACCAAACACGTAATGTTGGAAATATTTTCTGTTATATTTTTTCCTCTTTTTCAACAGTGTCTCATTAAGAAAAATCTGTGGTTGTTGTTTGCTTGATTTTTTTATATTACTAAATCTAGTAAGGCCTTTTCTCTGCTTTATGCAAGTTAAACATCTGACACCTGATATATCCTCTTCTTATTTGAGTCAAACTCCATGACAAATCCTTTTGTTGAGGATATTCTGCCACTTCTTTTCATCCTGGCTGTCATCATCTATTAAATTATCATCTCTATATTCTGGGTATTTTAGTCAAATAGGAAATTCATTCCATGACATCAAAAGCTGGAGTCTAGTGGACTGACTGGCTCGTGAGTTCACTTAAAACATTCCAAAAGAGAAATTTTCTGGGGAAAAAAAAAAAAAAAAAAAAAAAAAAAAAAAAAAAAAAAAAAAGAGTATATATATATATAAATTTTCTGTTGCTCCTGTTTTTCAGGGAAAAAAATGAAAGTTTCATTTTTGTAAAAAAGAATTATTTTTTTTACAAACCTTAAAAATATTATCTACTTTAAAAAAGGAAAAAAAGTTAATTTAAGTAATGTATTTTTAAAATCATGGCCTATTTAAGTCAATGGGAAATTTACACTCACACCTAATGCATAAATAACAATAACAAACTACTTCCTTAATTATATAGTTGATAGACTTTCTTATAAAGGAATAACAGAGAATGTGAACTTCATTCTGCTGATTTACACTACACCCATCTTCAGAAATACTTACATTTAACTGTGTTCTGGAATTGCTTGATTCTTTTCCTGCCTCTGCAAAGTAAGCAATGCTGGTCACAGAGAACTTATAAGAGCTGTTGGAATTAAACCAGAAACACTCTGATTCCATCTAACCTTCAGAAAATGCAGGTGCCCTTGGTGTCTGATTTTTACATCAACCTGTTAAAACAAGCTACTGAAATGTGCCTCATTTTAAAACTAAGAAATCTGAGAGAAAGCTTTTGCTACAGGGGTCCTGTTGCTGAAACCAGAGCAGACCAGGGTTAATGAAATGAAGGCAGCAAACAAAAAACCAAAACACACTCGTTACGGTTTTCTCACCATCTCTCTGCAGCGCCGAAGCCGCGTTGGCCACACAGCCGCATCAGCCATTCCATCAAGGTCATTCCAATCCCAAATGAGTTGCTATGGGAAACAAATTACTGTGGTGTCAGCTGGAGCTGAAGGTTTTAGATATGAGGGAACTTTACCCATTATATGCTTGAAAGATTTCCGGAACAACAGAAGCTGGGAAAGAGCATAGTGGTAATAACGAGAGCGGGAAAGCAGATGTTTCACTGACCTTTGCTCCGTGCACTTGGACTCCCCGTTTGCCACCATGCCTGAGTGGGCCAGAAAGGAATTGCAAATAAGATGGGCTCTCCTGAGGCACAAATAAATATTTTTTTTTTAAATCAGCTATCAAGTGCTGTTTTTAGGGACATATGTAAAAGAAATTCAAAAGTTCCTGAAACCACCTGGGACTTGTGCCCTCTTATTAAGGATGAAGAGAGAACTCACTTTTGCTACAGCATTAATTTCAGGGGAAGGAATTGAAAGCCAGAGAAGGGGGAACCTGCCACCAGGTTAAATCCCCTACCAGAACCCAGTTTTATTCACTCTGCTCACTTGTTAAATGGTCGCCGTGAACATGACCTTGGCTGGAATTGTCTGTGGAAAGAGAATTGGGAGGACCAGACCTCCTATCCAACACTGACACTCATCTTTGTGAAGGCACTCTGCTATTCCTAACTCCAGGAAGCTTACCTCCAGTTCTACAGAAACTGAGATATTTTCAGTTTCCACCAAGAATTAATTTTGACAAAACAAAAAAAATATGCTTAGTTATGTGCAGTTTTGTTAAGAAAAGTTTGGATAAATCTCTGTCTCCTAGTTAAAGAATGCTAATCCAGCTGCTCACTAAGCAGCTGTGGGATGGTTTCCAGACAGTGGTGCTATCACCAAAAATAAAATTAAGAATCTTGTATTTATCACATATTTGTTTAAATTTTCTCATCCATTTACCTTTTTTTCCATTGAAGATCTTTACATTATCTATCCAGGAACAGGAAAGGGACTTCTTTTTCTCCAGTGAAATAGAGGAAGAAACATCTGCTCTTGAGACGCACATTGGATCTGACTACTGGGTAAAAAACCAGGCATAATTAACTTCCATTAATAAAGATATTTTACTACATACACAACAGATAAAAACCTGGCCTGCAATTTCCTTGACTTCAGGATATTTTTCCCAGGAATTGCCTTTTCTTCAGTCAATTGTTCCTACTATGGCTTTACATTTGGGGATTCCTTTTTAAATGTGTTAGAGATGGGGCTGGGTGAAAGAATTAGGCACAGACTTCTGTTTGTTAATGCCTTGCATCATTTCTACACCTCTGCCCTACTAAAATTCTTGAAAAGAGACATGTTTGGCTAATTTTCCATAGAAATCCTTCAAACAAAACAAAAACCTAAAGACCTGTGTAGGAGGTCTTCACTTTCCCATAGTACTTGTGTCTGTATTCATACATTATAGCCAGGACCTCACTGTTCAGATAACTCTCAATATAAAGATATAACATCAGGATCAGGAGATATATTTCTATAAAGGACAAAGGAACAGATAGTGAAAATCCTTTCACTTCTATATTAAGGCATTATTCCTCTCCAAATATTTGTCTCTCTGGCTTTTTCCCTGTGTTATTTGTTGGATTGTAATGATCTAGAGTGAGTTAAAGCTGGATATTACATTTTATCACGGCAGTGACAAAGCTTTGATGTCCTGGAAAACTTTTTTTTTTTTTTTTCTTTGGATTAGGTTTTATTGCACTTAAGTATTATACAGGAATAACTGAAGGTAATGCCACTGACAGAACTGTGCCAGAAAGATCCATAAATCAAACCAGAATTTGTAGACTGTCTGATAGCTCTGTTGAAAACATCTGCTCTGACCCCTAATTTCAAAGAAGGGGTAATAGAGATTTTTTTGTGCAATTGCAGATATGAGTGGCTTTCACATTCTCAGGCAGCCTGAAATGAAGCTACACTTATGAGAATAAGATTTCTAAATGGAAAGATGCAGCCTCTGCCTGCAGCAGAAGTTGTTGCCAGTAGGTTTTCTTTTAACCTTTCTCTATTTAGTCTCATGGAGCAAACACAGGTATTTCTGGGAATGCTCTGTAGAAGAACTTGAATAATCTCCATCTATTTCAGCTGCTGTCCTTAGAGCCCGAGTGCAAGTGCTTCTGCAACGAGGACCTCCATGAAACTGGAGATTGCTTTGCCAGTCCCTGAAATCCAAAAGTCTGGGAGAAGGTAGAACAGACTGGAACTGCAGCCAGAGCAAATGTAGAAAAATACCTTAATTGGTGGACCCAAAGAAGTAACAGGAAACCAGGAAGCCTAAGCAGAGCAAAGTTTCATTTTTTCTTAGGTGAAGATGGGTTAGAAATGACTGGTCAATTAAGGTAAAAAAACCCAAAGGTAAGATGATATCGAGAGCTGGGATGCCAAGTGAAAATACCTGAAATGTAGGGGAACTAATTTTAACATGAAATTCTACACTGGGCCAGTGTCATTGCTAGAAATCTTTGAACTGTTATCAAAATTACTTTTCCTGAATGATTAAATCTATTGTAAGAAAAGTGAGTGCCTTTCTACCGTGAAGAGAGGGAGCTGCTTGATGTATTCAGTCATGTTCAATGCTAATTTAGCACTGGATTTATCAAAAACCATGTCCATCCTGTAGACTATGCCTGTGTTAGATGACCTAATGGCCCAAAATGAGGGAATGTGGGCTTTATGGCCCTGACTTGGAGGTATGAGTTGCTTGAAAGGTCTGCTGTTGTCTGTGCTGCCCTGGGAAGGAACAAAATTGGGTTTCTTGAAGTGCAGGAGAATAGGATTAAAAAAAAAAAAAAAAAAAAAAAAAAAAAAAAAAAATTAGACACCCCATTTTTTTCTTATTCTCTTTTACATTTCTTTTTACAAAAAGAGAAAAATATTTACTTAACACATCTTGAGTTAGGCAGCAGATGAGAAATGGGAAGAAAGTGATGGACAGAAAGAAAAAAAATTCAACAGCAATGCAATGAACTGGTGTAGTAGATAGGCAAGCAAAAAGAAATAGAAGAAATGCAGGAAGCCAGAGAAGATCCAACCTCATCACATGGCTGGACTGGGGCAAGAAGAAGAATATATGTGTTCTCGATGGTGCATACTTAGAGTGACTGAAGTATAAAGGCATTAAATCACTTGTGCAAAGCCACATCAGCATCAGCATTCAGGAAGATTGTCTCAATCTCAGCAATTTGGGAATCATTTAAGTCAATGATGATAAATCTCAGGCACTCCTAATGTTCCTGTTGTCTTTGCCTCCATTCTCCTGTAACACGTCTGTTACATTCTGCTTTCCCCCCTCACCTTTTATCAAACAGACACCTCTTAGCCAGGACTGTCACCATCCCTCCCACTGCATCTTTCACCAGCCATGTTACTGAGCAGAGGAAGATCAAAAATTATCATGTAAACATGAGATTTTTCTGTGCTGGAGAGCCTGGAGAGGGTCCATTAAGATCATATCTAACCTCTCTCAGTGTTGAACACCAATATCAGTATTCACGATGCATAAGAAATGTTGACAAAGATGAAGTAACTGAACCATAGAGGAACCTTTCCCTTAACTCCATTAATCTGTGATTGCCTTTGCAGGCTGTAAGAGTAATGTTTATTTACACATCAAAAGGTGAGAGGTTTATGTGGTTGGTTTTGCATGTCTGTTTTTTACTGTAATTTGTGATGATTATGATGTATATAAAAACTGTGAAGTTTGTTTTACTTTGAAAAGTACTATCTTACACATCTTGTGGCAAACGCACTCCAAGAGAAGATGCAAATTTTTAATAGGGGGAGCTTTTGTAGATAGCAACCTCTATATACACCAGGTTTTATGTTTTATTTCTCTGGTTATTTATTCTGACAGATTAAATATAACCTCACTTTTTCTTTTAATAACAGCCAGAATTTTGTTTTTGTCATCACATCTATCCTTGCTTCTTTAATATCCATATCCTCTTCCATGTTATTAGTTGTTCTCTTTGACCATTTCTGCCTGCTCTTGGTTCTCTCAAAATCTGTTTTAGGAGTTAAGGGCATATTTTTCAAAGCTGTTTAGGCTCCTGATTATGCAAATAGATACTTGTCAGGCTTTTCAGGGACATCTTAACTGCTGAGGAGACTTGCAATTGATCTTAATAATACTTCAGTACCTACCTAATTTGTAGATTTAATTGGGTGCCAAATATCTTCGACAGGTTGACGCAAAGTAATCAGACCCATGCACAGAAGACCAGAACTGACATACTTTTAGGACTAGAATATTACAACATTCAAAATACTATTTTCTATGTCTTTTGCTATTTTGTCTTTCCTCTTCCTCATTCTCTTTGAATTCCATTATTTCTTTCAGTTTTCTGAGGGGTTACCTACAGAAGATAAAAATGAAGACATCCAGTTCAAACTGTCCATTCCATACAGTTCCCATGTGTTGAAGCAACACTTCATAGGAATAGTTTGGATAATGAAAGACCTCTAAATATCATCCAGTCCAACCACTTTGACATGGGTAGGGACACTCTTCACTAGATCAGGTTGCTTAAAGTCCCATTACACCTGACCTTGAAGACTCCCAGTGGTGGGATACTCACAACTTATCTGGGAAATCTCTTCCAGTGTCTCACTACCCCTTTTTGTCCTTTCTTATATCCAATCTGGATCTACCCTCTTTCAGTTTAAAACCCCTGCCCCTCTTCTGTCACTATAGGACCTTGTAAAAAGTCTCTTTTGGTCTCTTTCTTACCAGCCCAGTTTAAGTCTTGAAAGGCTGCAATAAAGTCTCCTCGGAGTCTTCTTTTCTCCAAGCTGAATAACCCCAACTCTTTCAACTTGTCTTAATAGGAGTGGAGCTTTATCCCTCTAATAATTTGTATTACCTTCTTTGGATGCTGTGCTCCAGGTGGGGTCTCATGAGAGTAGAAGGGGAGGAGAATCACTTCCCTCAACCTGGCGTCACACTTGTTTTTATGCAACTCAAGATTTTTTTTTTTTTTTTCTGCATACAAGTGCACACTGTCAGTTCATGTCCAAGATTTAATCTACCAATATCCCAAGTCCTTTTCCAACCTCTCTATCCATTCATCACCCAACCTGAACTAGTGCTAATGACTGCCTTGACTCAGGTGCAGGACCTTGCTTTTAGGTTTTTTGAACTTCATGGGGGTCATATGAACCAAGTCTTTTAAAGTACTTCTGGGTGCCATCCCTTCCCTCAAACCAATCAACTGTACACCTCAGTGTGGTGTTATCAGCAGAGTTTCTGAAGCTGCACTCAGTCCCACTGTCAGTGTTGTGTGATTTGAAATGTTATAATATTAAATTCTATTGGTCCCAATTCAGTCCCTTGAATAGTATCTCTTCTCACTGGTTTCCACTTGGACATTGAGCTATTGACCACAACACTCTGAATGCAGCCACTCTGACAATTCTTTATTTACTGAACAGTCCAATCCTGAAATCTGTACTTCTCCAATTTAGCAGAAAGAATGATTTGTGGAACCGTATCAAAGGCCTTACAAAATATCAGGCAGATGACACCCATAACTCTTCTCTTGTCTACCAATGCAGCCACTCCATCATAGAAAGCCACCAGATTAGTAAAGCACAATTTGTCCATGGTGAAGTCATGCTTGATGTCTCTAATCACCTCCCTGTCCTCCATACATTTCAAAATTTCTTCCAGTGGGATCTGCTCCATGATCTCCTGTCTGCAGGGCTGACTTCCATACCTCCAGCTAAGCTTGTTTTCTTTTAATTTCTTCAGTAGACAAATGAATAAGAAACTATAATGCAGACATAAAAAAACACAGTGAAGCCCTTCAGAGTTCTCTTAGGTGGTGAAGTTACATCTGATCTGTTGCTTTCTATCTTTGCTGAGGAAACTGACAGTACTGAATTTAATTAGCTGGGGTACTTTATGTTGCTTGCCAGAGATATCTGCAGGAGTTACATCACACATCAATGGAAAGCAGCCTAGTTTTCTTCCTCATCCCATAGCTATAGGGAATTTAATGAAATTATATCTTTCAAGATGAAAGAAGTGTTTTCACTAGGGTCATCTTTGCTTTTTGAAAGTTTATTTGGAGATTCGGAAGGCACCAGCAGGTTAACCTCATCCTCACCAGGAGAAATTGAAAATGGTAGAGGTTTTGTTTGATTGTTTGGTTTGGTATTCTTTTTTTCCTTCCCCTTCTATAGAGAGGATTATTTGATCATTATGAATAGCATTTACATATGTAAAATTGCCTTGTTCAGGGTTTTTTGCCTCTCCTACTGACACAGATTCATGAATTCATCACCAACTATTTGTTGGAAGATTAGCAGGGAACACTGCTCCCAATTCAGCAAAACAACCTGGAGGTGTGGCCAACATGGACCTGTCTCATACTTGGTACAATAATATCAGTATGACCATTCACAAGAGGAAGAAGTATTGTGATCAACCCCTATTCAGAGCTGTGCCTCACTGAGTTGTCTCCATTAGGATGACTCATGGCCAGCTGTACACTCTTTACTTGTGTTCTGATTGAATGCTGGGGTGGGGAGAAGAAGGGGACTCAGTGCAAGCACAATCATGATGAGGTCAAACATCCACATTTGCCAATTTGGGAATTATTATCTGATCATTTAGGATGTTACATAAATTATGTGCAGAATTGATACTTCATTGATCTCCTGGAAGATTCATATAAAGTAGCTGATTCAGTTTAAAATTACATTTAAGGCACTTTAATGCATCATTGACCAAGCATTTTCTTGTTTAGCCAGGTTGATGACAATTTTACTATACATAATGTACAGAAATATATGATATAAAGGCAAAGTCTATCATCAGTCACCTCTAATATCAATAAACTAGAACTGCCCGCAGGTTTCACACTCCTGGTCCCCTCCGGGCCATGGCTGGGCAGTGGCAGCCCCAGTGCTGGTCCCGGTGCCGGTGCCAGTCCTGGTGCTGGTCCCCCGCCCCTTATCCTGGACATCACCAGGGCACCGGCAGGAGTCACCTCAGCTCCTGTCAGAGCGCCTGGACCCTCCCTTCCGTCACGGGGGCCGAGTTCCTCCCTTGCCGAGCAGTCCTGGGAATCCGGGATCCTGTCCTGAAATCTTGGAAAAAACTTTCCCCAGATGGAACATAGGAAGTGGGGCCGCTTCCCCGCCTCCCCCTCGCGATGATGTGAGCCCCAGCTTTTCTCGGCCACTCCGCCAAACCTGCGGGAAGTGGGGGCCCCTTCCCCACCAAACTGTAAGAAGTGGGGATCTTTCCTCCCCCTTCCTCCTGTGGTAGATGTAGTGTATAAACTCGCGTATAAAATGTTGTATTAAAAGTTTGGACTATTAAAAGTTACTGGGGCATCTCCAGGATTCCAAGGCCCATTGTGCAGCTGTGAAACCACAAAATTTGCAATAGAAATGACAGGACTGGACTGGAGATGGCCCATTCATCAAGGAGGGACTTCTACTTCACAGCTATTCAAGATCTGATATCAATCTTGGTGGAGGATCCAGAGGATGATCAAATCAGCACCCCAAAGGAAGAGACCAGGAAGACTCTTGAGACTTTCATACTTAAGGGAAACCCTTTCAAAACCTTACTTGGGAATAAAGAAATGCACGAATATTCAGACTTTCAATAGACATAGCCTCTGGACAGAAAACTGTATAAAAGCTGCATGCTGAGATCCAGCATTTGTGGGCAAGGTTGGATGGCACCCTTGCTGCTGTCACCCTGTCCACCCAGCATTGGATCAATGTTATCCAATTTTATTGTGGCCTTTTCAATATGATCTTGGGAAATTGCTGAATAAATTCTTTTATTTTGGATTGGCCCTTAATCATTTATAACAGCAGGGAATTCTGAAGATTGCCAGCAGGAAAGAATTCCTTGCAGGATGTTCTTGGGCCCGAGGAGGGGGGCTAGATTTTCTTGTCCGGTCTGGGGTGCCAGAATAGCTGTTCCTTTTGCCCAACCTGGAAATGAAACTCGAGATAATTTTAGTAAGGAGATAATATAAAAGTAGATTTTAAATGAAGGCCTTCAGGAGCAGTTATGGAAAGATGTCTACACAAGCTCATCCCCCTCAGGGGGAGTAGATTTTTATCGGTTTTAGGCAATTAGCATAATTGATAAAAAGCTCTAATTAGGAGGACAAGTGGTGATGCAATTCCCCCGCAGGCCAACCCCCTTCATGAGAACTTTGTCCATGAGAATGTATCTAAAGATTTGTTCTTGGCCTTGGTGCCCAAGGACAACCAAGACAGCACTGGGGCCTTGTGCTTCCCAGGACTTGGAGCTCTGGAATTTGTTTTTTCTTTCTGCTTAGGGAAAGGCCATAGAAAAGTACTGGAAAAACTAGCTACTAATACAATAGGTTACAGAGTTACAAATATATGTGTGAAGAATACAGAGAACATATAAAAGAAAAAAGACAGCATCCAAATGTCATCACTATAAGCCATGTCATTTCACCATTCCTGTTTATAGGAACTGGCCTCAAAATTAATTAAGATCTTTCAAGTCTTCAAGAAGTTTCTTGTAGTTTCTCTGTGGTTTTGCAGTGCTACTTTTTATTTTTTATTTTTCATGTTAAAAAAAAAAAAGAAAAGAAAATTTAGATATAAATATTTTGACTGGAGATAATAATGTGTGTAACAGCTTTTTCCAACGGAAAGCAACAACTATATCCAGCGCTAGGTCTTATGGTGCAACCTGTGTAATACAGAAGACTAGGAAGGGTGAACAGTGTCACAAGTCTTGAAATCTTGGAGAAATTAAAATAGGATGGAAAGTAAGATCCTAAACAAGAGGGGTTCCTATTAACTAAATAAAGCAAGACCAATATAGCAAGCACCAAGTGCAGGAGTAAGTGGGAAGATTATATGTCACATTATTTAAGTGTTAAGGCAAAAAGACCTCGAAAATTCAGAATGACTAAAGGCAGTTTCAGGACAAGCTCATGGTAATTTTGGATCATGGTAATTTTGGATCTTAAACATATTCCTCACAAATTGAAGAGTATTCATGGCAAATTATATTCTGTCTTGGGAAATATGATCATAAACTGCTGCAATAAGGGCAAGTGGTATCTCTCTCTGTCCTGTGGCTAATGACAGGAAAATCTGAAAAGTTCACTGACTTGCATAATACTGTCATTCAAGATAATTTTTAAACTCTATGATCACTTTAAAGACAAGACCATCACAGGTTTGTTGTATTAGGGATTTTTAATTGAGTGGAAGAGGTGTATTTGTACTTGAAAAGGCTGCAGAATTTGGTTTTTGAATTAATGTGTGTTAAACGGAAGGAGTTGTTACAAGCTAAGTGCTTGATCTTTTCTGTACACTGCAAAATTCAGCTGGAATAAGACCACCAAAGTGTTTACAAATCTTCAAAAATATTATCTTCACTGGCAACAATCACTGAGGATGACTTTTAGAGTATGATTCTGATTTCAGTTGGGAACATCTGTCCTTTAATTACTGTAAAATAACCACAGATAAACCGGTGAGATTATGTAGAAATGTGTGACTTCTGAAAAAGTCATCTTTCAGCTACATTAGAAGTCTCAAATTTTCTAGGATGTTAACTGATGTTAACATTTTATTCTTATTATAACACCACATACACTGAATAAGTAAAACTTCGAGATAATTAGCTACAGGAAAAAAAGAGAATACAGTGTAACTTCAATCTAATTATCAATTTACAGCTCAACTATTAATTTTTTTTTTCCAGAAGGACACAGCAAAGCATTTCCCTCCCTATTTATAAATACAGCAAGAAAAAATTCCTTCCAAGAAACTCAGGACAAAAGTTATATTAGCATTTTTTACCTCAATTTTTCTGTAGGCTGATTTAAAACAAAACAAAACAAAAAAAAAAAAGAAGCACAACACAACCTTAGTTAGTACATTTATGCAGATAACAAACCTGTCTTCTTTCAAGAGATTATATAAAAACCTTTTCCTCTAATCTTTGCCTCCTTCTCGCACTATGATAAACTATTTATTTATTTTGTACTAGGAAAAAAATGGAGAATAGATCCAACTAAGCAAACAGATTCATGTTAGGCCAAAAAGAAGCTTGGGAAGTAATTTCTTCCTTGCATTCCCGTGAGCCAGTATTGAAATTATACTCCTAAAACTTCACTTTCAAAGCTATGACTAAAATCCTTGATTACAGCACCCTCTTCTATCAGGAAATTATTTCATTTTTCACATTTCCATTTCCATGCAGTCAAGCAGGACTACTTATATCTTCCTTCGTGAATTAAGTGTCTTGAAGGTCTCAGGTTAAGGTCCTGTTATATGAACACCATTAGAATTTTGCACTGTGATGAGCTGATTCAAATCACTCCAGTATTCTCCATTTCACCTTTCTAAGGCATGCTTAAAACCACAAAAAATTTGCATTAGCAGTTATGCCAATGGATAGTCTGGAAAAAAAATGGTGTCCGTAATTTCTTTGGAAAGTTGAGGGCTCTTTTGTTCAGCTCTGTATTGCTAGGTGCAGGAATTAATTTTTATTTATTTATTCATTTATTTAATTTTTAATAATTTCATTTTTTTACTGATAAACACAACTATTTCAGATTAGGGCAAAAATGTGAAAGAAGGTGAAATGGGATCTGGTATTGTGACTAAAAGCAATTCCACCTTTACTTTCCTTATATACTCATTGAAATTCAGAAGTATTTAAATGGAATAACTGCAATAAAAAGAAGACACGATAATCAGAAAAATGTGCACCTTTTATTAAAGAAAAGGGCATATATTCACTAGTTATGAGTTGTAAATTGGATGATCACAAAACATTTGAACACTATTTCCTAGTACTGCCTGGATTATTAACGCATTTTTCTTACTCTTCAATGTCCTTCTCAGTAACGGCAGCAAAAATTGAGCCTGAGTAGAAAGATAATTCAATAAAAATATTTTATTGGAATGGGCATATTGCTTTTTGGTTTCATTAATGGATTTTTTTATTTTACTGAAGCAATGCACTGGGTTTGCAGAGCCTTAATTGCAGAGACAAACATGGGACATCTTTTGTGCAGAATCACCAGAGTAAAGAGAGGACAAGAGCAATTTCTTCCCTCTAAGTAACAGTGATTAAGTAGTAGGAAAAGGAAGGACTGGCAGCACCACTCATTATAGCTCTAAGTTAAATTTACTTTGAAATCAGATTATAGTTCATATTTATGTCCTGCATTTAATGCCATGAGTTGAGATTAATTTTTGATCTGCACATATGGAAACAAAAGATCATTACCTGCCTTTTTTATTGTCCTTTTGTTCTCATTATAATTGTGATTTGCATGGTCTTTGGCAAACAGGCAAACCTTCTCCCTGTGTTCTTACTTCTGCAGAGAGAAAGCTGGGGAGAAAATAGGACAGAGTGAAATGGTACCAAGAAAAGGTGGTTTAGTGGTTGGGATGGCTCTTGATCCTGACACAGGGGAATATTTTCCTCTGGCTGCCTGTGCTTTGCACCATTCAGAGCTGAAGAGAGAAATAAAAATGACCTGAATGGATCAGATCAGTATTTGGGTTCTTAGTAAGAGTTTGGGTGGTTAGTAAGAATGCTAAGACATAGCTGAAGATAACTGGAGCAGTCATTTTCTATATTCTTTGATTTTCCAGACAAATTCAACCCCCTATTTAGTGAGTATAATCAACAAAAAAATTGTGGATATTTTTCACATGAGCTTTTCATGTCTCCTTTAGAGGCTTTATTATAGTCCTGAGGAGTTTGTACATCCTTACAGAGCTGGAAAATAATTACCCCACAGGGGGAAGAGTTCCACTGCAGAAGTCATGGAAATTGAGGTTCCTCCTAGATTTTTATCAGTTTGTTTTTATTTTTTTATCCTTGTCTTTTCTCCAGCCTACTTTGGCAGTTCCAAGCACATCCTCTCTCAAATTTTAATCCCAGCTGTCTGCTTTCCTCTCTGGCTTCTCTGGCGTGATTCCATCAGTCTCACATTGCCTTCTCTTTGTTTTAGAGCTTTCCAGTTATTAAAAACAGAAAATAAAACTAGTCTTCATGTTACCATCTTGTCATATACTGAGTAAAAGAAGAGTGAGCTTTTAAGGCAAAGTTACTTCCATGCCTTAACTTTTTTCCTTTAACATGCATTTATTATTTTCACTTCCTGTTAGTCCTTCTCACATATGTTTAAAAAAAAAATTAAAATAAATAAATAAATAAATAAATAAATAAATCCCAACCAGCCAATCAAAAATCCACTTCTAAACAATTGGGAGAAGTTTTCTACATACTTCATGAAATTTACTTATTCATGGGTCAGATGTCTGGATCACTATGTTTGTAGTTATTGATGTTTTCAGTTACATGTTTCTCAATGACACTCATAACTATTTATTTATTTATTTATTTAATTTATTTAAAATAGTCTGTGTCATCTGCTACAATGTTCACCCTTGTATTTGAAAATGCTGCCTCTTCCATGGGGAAAATCCATCTCTGGGTTGCCAAGCCCTTTGATGATTTGCCAACACAAGGCCCATTGAAGCAGCACTGCTGAAGTGATGCAGCTCTCCAGAGCCCCTAAATACCTTGATGTAATACATTAAATGTAGCTCAACCTGCCCCTGACCCAGAGTTCAGCTCTGCCTCCCTGTCTGGGATCAGGCTGCTCCACAGAGAAGGTGGCCTGGGAGCTGACCTTGGCATGGCAGGCACTGCTGCGGGGGCAGCAATCTTTTATCCTTATCAATTTAGATTCCTTGTGGTCATGGGGAATTCTCATGCAGGAGAAGAAAGGAGAAGCTGTAATTTTATATTCACAGCCAGGGCCTTTCCCAGCTCCTGTGTCACTTTGTGGGTGACCTCTGTGGGCTCAGGGATAGATTCTGTCCAGGTAGCCTGGGGTTTCTACAAAGCAGAGCACATCTAACATGCCCCTATTTCCTTACAAGCTCAGTCAAACCCCAACATTTTTCCATCTACTTCTGTCTAAAATACACTATAAGATGGATACTACTGAAAGTTTCCAGCTGCAGAATTTATACCAGATGCTTTGTTTTGCTTTGGTACCAATTCTCTGTGTTTGTATTGATGCTGAGCTTTAGGTGAATACTTGTTTCTCTTCTGCACGTTCTTTTTCTCGAATGGATCGTGGTCCTAGACTACACCATATGAATTATGATGTACTCTTGTTGAGCCCTGATACAGTACTGAAAGCTTGTATTATATGAAAAGTCAGGATATTTCTTTGCAGTTTCACCTAAATACTTTTTACAATATTCATCTTTACTCCCCTGCAAAAGTAATAGTGCTTTGTTAAAATTTGAGCTCAGCAAAAGTGTTTTAAAATAAAGGGAATTAGAAAAAGCATATGTTACTGATGTTTGGAGGAACCTACCTGTGAAGTTGTTTTTATTTTTATTTAATTTTTATTGCCTTCATATAAACCTTTTCTTTAAGCCTCATATTAAAATAAATAGGACTTGTTCTTAGGACTTAAGTGATACGAAAATCAAACCAAATCATTTGGTGAAATCTATTTCATTGGGCTAAAGAGAGAGAGATTGAATTTAAAGGGTTATTTTCAGCCTTGGTGGCAAGTTGAACAGTGTTGGTTTGGGCTGTGTTTGTCTCTTCCCCCAGCACACCTGGGTAGGTGGGTACATCACTGGCTGTGAGGCAAAGGAGGCAATTCCTACCCTGAGAAAGTGTTCATTCATTCTGTCCCTGCACTGCCCCTACTCCTTCACTACAAGGAAGACATTGAGGGGCTGGAGCATGTCCAGGGAAGGGAACAGAGCTGGGGAAGGGTCTGGGGCACAAGTCTGATGAGGAGCTGCTGGGAGAGCTGAGTGGGCTCAGCCTGGAGACAGGTAGAGCTGGGGGAAAACTTATCACTATCCACAGCTTCTTGAGAGGAGGGTGTAGCAAGACACATTATCAGGATTCCTTTCCATTATTTCTGTGTAGCCTCAATGTGCTTCAACAGTAGCATTTCCCAGAGTAATTTGGAGCTGCTTCTTCAAATCTCAGCTGGCATCAGAAAAAGCAGAAAGGAGGACAGATTTCAAAAGCAAAACTTCTGTACCTAAAATCCTTTTGTTCCAGTTCTAGAATAGATGAAGTAAAGCCTAGAACAGATCATCATCTATTTATATCCTCAGCTTTAAATATCACACCGACTCTTGAGAAACTCTTTCTGCTTTTTCATATTTAAGAAAAAGTAAAGCTGCTTCAGTTTTTTGGGTGCAGGATTTTGTTTTGTTTTGTTTTGTGAAATGATCCAGCTCCCAAAGTTCAATAATGTCTTGGACAGAGTGGCCTTTAGGACCCAGACAACATCTGGGTCATACAGAAAGATGTCAGTGATATTTTACCACTTGCTCTTAAGTTTTCATGGTCGTTCACAGGATTTTCTTGAAGTTTCTAAAACAAGGACCTAAAACTACTGCTAACACCTCCAGTCAATTCACTCTGATCTTGTAATCAAACAAGGCTGCAGAGAATCTGCCAGGCAATTTTTCTGTAAAGTGTTTGAACCTTGCAGGCATATTTCCAGTGCCAAAAATCATTACAGAATTGAAAACCTCTTAGTCAGGTACAATCAAGTGTGAATCTTGGTCTCTGGGTATATAAATTTTTACATTTAAGGCATGTTAGTGTTAACAACTTGACAGCTTGTCTGAAACAATTAATTTTTTAAACCAAAGGATCTCTCCTGTCATAACCTTTTACCATTATCATAGAAGTGTTTGAGTACAGCCTGACAGCAAGCCATCCATTTTCTTTAAAGTAAATGGCACAATGATGATGATGATAATGATGATGATTGCAATTATACTATTCACTCTGTGAAACAGGCACCAAAATTTTGACTAACTTCTGCCAGATTTACACTTCCTTGTAGTAATGTTTAGAAATTATTTTTTCTACTCTTTAGTATTTTCCTGTTGAAAAAAGTTCTGCTGACACTTTATACGTGTGCCATCAATGTGCACGTATTTATTCCAAATTTAACATATAATCAACACTTTTCTAGAATGAAATTGTGCCATCTTGCTAAAAACTTTTCCCATCACTCTCTGGTTAAATATCAATAATAACAATAAATAAATCTGGAGCTGTTGTCAGGTAACCATTTGCAACCTTCACTATCCTAGAAATGAGAATGACACTTTGCGGCCCTATCAGCTGGCAGAACATCAGCAAACTGATAAAAATAAATAGACATAAAATCAATTTTCATTTATTAGGATATATAAAGTTTCGCTTTATTTTAGTAGGTTTTTGGGTTTTTTTTCAATAAGGCTATTTAAATAATATATTCTGAAATTAGCATATTTTTAGTTCATATTTACTTCAGATTCGTGTCAGGAAGTTCACCAAATCTCAGGCTTTTAAAATGTGGGCTTTTTCTGAATTTATTCTGTTCTCTGTAGGTTTGCCATGATACCACCGCCTCCTCTTGACTGGGTGTTGGATTTTGCCATGGCATCTTTTGAATAATTGAATAATTGAATAATTTGTTAATAAATGAGGTTGGGACCATCAAACCACTCCTGAAAAAAGCCTTTATCCAGCTTTAAAAAAAGAATGATTTCCATAAATACCTAATACATTTTTAACTTCATCATTTGAAGGAACTTTTTTTTTTTTTTTGAATCTTGAACTTAACAAATTGTTTATGATTAAATACCTAAAAGGAAGTATTTTAGTTAAACTAAATAAACTTGGTCAGCATTTACTTCTTTCAGTTTCCTGAGAAAGCTGTTTCTCATTCTTTTTTTTTTTTTTTTTTTCACATCAACTTATTTTTAAGGCAGATTTCCCAAACATTGTTAATCTAAATTCAGAGGTCACTGGACATTCTGTGAAACAACACCCCACTAAAGTGGGCAGTTAATGACACTGATTTACTGGATTTAAAGAGGATGGAGAACAGAGATGCTGTTGTTGTGCATTCCTGCACCACTGCCCCAATCTATGGCTGTTTTCTGTGAACATCTTTGTACCCATTTCTGTAAAATCCATTCAGTTCATTTTTCCCTTTGGAAGTTTACTCCATGCTGCACCCCTAAAGCCTTTTTATGACTGTCCTCATTCTCCAATCTTCCTTTCATATGTGTATGGACAGTCCCTTGTGCTGTTCTTACCTCCTTCCAAATCTGGCTCCAGAGGAGGGAGCAGCTCAAATTGATGAAGTGCTCACATCCCTTTTTTTGGCTGGATTGACTTTCAGTCTTATTAAATTAATTGACATCTGTGGATTCCCTGTGATCCCCTCACACAGAGGGGTCACAAGTTGTGATGTGGGTGCAGACCCACACAGAGGACAGCAGGCAGCAGCAGGTCAGACACGGAAAGCTTCTTCATTTTTCTGACTCCATCACTTATATACATTTTTACAGAAGGCCAGGATTGGCCAAAGAATGTTACAACCTCATAACCCCATTGGTCACTCTGACCATCAGTCAAGCTCTCCTCTCAGAGAAGAACTATGCAAAACACAAGATAATTTCTAAAAATACATATAGTTTACATCAAGCAGTGTGAGAATCATGCTGCAAAGATTTAAACACTTGAAAGCAAGAAAATCAGGGCAATACTCCCAGTGCTTCTAACACACAAAACCCTTTTAGGGTGCCCCAATATGCAGTGATTGGAACTCTTTTGTGGGCATTGTGGTCAGAATTTTCTTTCATGACTGACTTAACTAAAAGTTACAGAGGGCTTTGGTGGCAAACTCAAGCTAAGAGCTTCTCTCTGGTGTTTCCTCCTCTATCACTCTGTCTCTCTTACTGATGGCTGTAACTATTGGCTCAGGATGATTTCAGTGGCCTTGAGATCAGCAAAATTTATCACTGCCAGCACTGAGACGTGAATTATTGTTGATGCTGAGGCAGACCGTGCGTTTGTGGGGAGCTTGTTTCAGGGTTTCACCACTGTAAGGATGGAAGAGTTGTCAGACAATATGATTTCTGCCACATCCCAAGTTCTCTAATTGTTTATCATATTAACCTTGGGTGATCTTGTAATCTCCTGTCTGCAACATTAATCAGCTTACATCATCCTGTGTTCTGAAGGGACATTATCAAATCCAAAGAGCAGAATACATCTCCAATGAGAAGGGCAGTGGGGCTTGGTGACCTGAGAAATGGGATTAAAAAGACCTTTACTTTTTATCTTTGCCATATAACCTCAGATGAGTCACTCCCATCTTTGGATTGTTCTGTCTTTTGCCTGACAGAGAATTTTCTGAGCTGCTCTGCATCCTGATTGCCACACAGACTGTGGCTGCTCCTGGACTTACTACTGCTAAAACCAGGAGCTTGCCTAGGCTGGGTCCATTCCAGGTCCAAGTTATCATCAGAAGGCACCTGCTGTTCTGCAGACAGGCAGACACTCCAGTTACAGTACAGATCTAAAAAACTTCCAGGTCATCTCAGTGTATTTTAAGAATTATTGTTAGCCAATAACTAATCCTAAATGATTTTCACTGTAAGGATTAAAAAAAAAAAAAAAAAAAAAAAAAAAAAAAAAAAAAAAAAAAAAGGTTGGTCAAATGTTCAAGGAATTTTAGTTTGGGCAATTTGGGCTGTATTTTTTAACTTAAGGTGTTTGAGATTTTTTTTTTCTTGTTTGGAGGGTTTTTTTGTTTGGGTTTGTTTGTTTGTTTGGTTTGGTTTTTTTGTTTGTTTGTTTTGTTTTGTTTTGGTTTTGGTGATTTGGGTTCCTTTCTCCCTCACCTCCAGCTGAAAATGGTCGCATTTATAATATGAGGTTATATTTGATAGGAAGAAAGGTTGAAGTTCAGTGAAGTCTGGCTAATGAAATACTTTTACCATGGACTGTTCTGCAGCATGATAAACATACAAAAGGGGAAATTGCACTGGAAGGACAAAAGCACTGTACTTGTGAAATGCAAATGATTTGTGTAATACTCAAAGAAATATTTCAATAATCCTCACTTGGTAAATGAATTGGTTTTATTGTGGGATGAACTTCATGAAAGGTGAAGCAGATGTAAACCTACACAGAGATCAATTATTTTATTTCAGCTGCAAATACACCACCTTTCATAAGTGGTTTGAATTCACTGGATCCCTGGGTTAAACTGATGGATGTTTACTTTGTGTATCAGTAACAATCTTTTCCAGACAGTGATGGATATGATTAAATGGCCTAGGGCTCTATTGGAACCAGACACAAAATATTCCTCCAAATTCTCTTTAGGGGATGAAGCAGTGTGGCTCAGAATATTTGACATGGGCACTGACTATTACTCAGCACTGCTCTGCTCTGTATAAAATGGGTCTTTGTGCTCCCCAAACTGAGCCTGATCCTTTGGATGCAACTAGGATGCTGAAACTTGTGCTAAAAATCCCTCCCATGGGCTACATTTGAGAGCTTTCTGGAGAGGGTCAGTCCAGGTAATTGTATTCCTGCACACGGCCCAGCCTTTGTGTAGGGGTTTGGCTCAGTCTGACCTGAGTTTGGGGAATTGGGGACCATCTGCAACAGCTCTGCAGGGTGTTTGGTATCATCTCAGAGCTGTGCTTTAGATACTCAGCAGTACGGGCAGCAAGAAATGTCTCTTGAAGCATAAGATTAAAAAAAACCAAAAAAAAAAAAAAACCCACAAAACCAAACCCTAGAAAACCTAAAAAAAAAAAAAAAAAAAAAAAAAAAAAAAAAAAAAAAAAAAAATCCTGAAATCATACCAAAACTGCTGATATAAAAAAATAAATGTAAAAAAATTCCTTATGTTGGCTTCAAAATTACCAGTTGATCTGACAATTGGTTTAATTTGGGGTGACTTGAGTCTATTACAGATGCTAATTCATGCTCTGGGCCTGAGCTCAGCACTGTGCCCAGTGAGAGCCCTGCAGCTCAGATTTTGTGCAGCCGTAAGCTCCTCACTGCCTGGCTACAAGAGGACTCCTGCTGTCAGCACCTCCTAAGCATCTGCTTCTCAAACTGAGCTGTTTGCTGAGAATGACCTTCAGTCCTTCAAAAACACAAACACTTGCCCCCTGCTCTGAATGGAAAAAAAAAAAAAAAAAAAAAAAAAAAAAAAAAAAAAAAGAAGGAGAAAAAAGGGAACCAAGGTAGACACAAGACCATGCACATCTTGATGGGAATCTTTTATTTATTTATATTTTTCAATTAATAAATTCCTAACTACTGCTGCTACAGGTCTGAACTTCTATTCAGGCAGAGTGAGGTTGGCAAGATACTCACAAGATAACGCTTACTGAGGAAAAATCTATTAGAAAACTGTTCAGCTATGTTGATGTGGTGAATGGAACAGTTTTATTCCATTAGTATGCATTCAACAAAGGGAAGTTAATTAGTTTTGAGAACTTCTGATATTTCAGTAAAACTTTGGACTAATTTTCAGTTGGATTTTCTTTGCCTTCTGGGGATCCTGTCAGTATTTTCAATTAACAGATTTCCCTGCACAGGCTCTTCAAAGAAATTATGTTAGAAATAGAGGAGGGCAAGGACTGCATTTTTCATTTCATAGGATATACACATTTCCTTTCTTGTTATAAAAAGCAGCAAAAAAAAGAAAACAGTCAAGTTTTGGGTATAAATTAAGTTTAGTAATTCTGAACCGAGTTATACAAATTGATTCTCTGTAGTAGTTTATATATTAGAGTTGAAATGGAACTTCACTGCTACTGCTATTCTACCCCATAGTAAACAACGTTCAAAGACATCTTTCTCATTTGTTCCTCTAACACACATCTATCTCATTTTTTTCCTTATAACTCTTAAATATCACAAGAATTATCAGTATTTCTGGGGAAATCCTGCATCCTTTGTTGGTATTTAAGTGTTTGTTAGAGTATGTGTGACCTTCAGGCTTTGCTCTAGTATTAATTAAAAAGATTTTTTTGAAAACATGAAGGCTTTACTGTAGTGTGTGTAACCAGAAGCTACAGTCCACAGGGGAAAAAATGTGTTTTGGCTTTCTTTGCTGGAAAAACCAAATGTTCTTTTTAAAATGGTATGTGAGTAATAGATGCTTCTGTTCCATTTCAGCATTATACATTTATCTACAGTAAACATGAATTTTGATCTATTATATTAAATGATGACACACAAATGCATTAAAGAAATGGATTTTTGCCAGCCAAGTGCCTAATGTAAGGATTGTTGGTGATATGTAAGGACTGGCTGAGGGATCCCTGGGTCTAGTACACAGGAATTCACGGTGCAGAGACAAAAAAAAATTGTGTTAGATTCCTTTTCTTCATGTTTGCAGTCAGATAACTGCACTCAGAGGCTGCAGCTATACTGTCCTGTTTCTGTATTGTTTTATCTATCCTGCAACATTGAATCATCTGGAGAAGGATCTGCTGTCCTCCAGATATGGCTTTCATTTAATTATTATCATCCCACCATAAAAATCTTGATTTTTTCCCCAAAATCACTTTATTTATCCTTATTTCCTTTTCCTCGCTGACTACGAACTTTCCTCAGCTCTAAGAACTGTGAATCTTATACTGTTTTGTTTCTTTTTTCCTTCATTGATTCTCTCTTCTCCAGACAATTATCTCAACCTTCTCTCTTCTTGCCTTCAGGGCTTAAATTCACTGAAAACTTCCTCCCTTTCAACTGAGTGTTTGCAGCAATGATCAAACCAATCATAGCTCTCAGTTTTCTGTACTCTAAAATTAGTATGTTGGGGACGATTTTTTTTTTTTTAATATATTTTTGGTATTTCTGTACAGTCAGAAAAATGCTGGCCTGTTCTTCTGCACTTCTCCCATCACATGCACTGACTGTGCTCTTAAAGGATTCTAAAATGTTGCACTTGTAAAGAATTTTATCTATGGCATTGTCTAATTTCTGGTTATGGAAACTAGATAACAGTCAAGAAATTACTGTAGCTTCTATGTGAGATCTGAGCCTCCATAAAACAATTAATTATTGGGCATCTGAAATCATCCTTCAGTTTTCTTGGACACTTCTCAACTGTTCTGTTTCAGTTTCCTTCCTCCAGGGATGAGCTGCTCTTGGTTCTTTAGAGAATCTGATGCAGTCAAGCACTGCCTTGAAAGAAAACATGTATGGGCTTTCTTCAGAGGAAGGCACAGACAGCTTTTAGCATGGGTTCAAGATTTTTAAAAAATAACATTTTTGCATCATTATTATGATTTTGGATCATTTTTTTAACATCCCACTCTAATACCTCAATCAGTAGAAATAATAGAGCTTATTTATTTAATTTGGACTAATTTAGTTGAGCTATAATGATTCTTTTCATAATTAATACTAGCTTCTCAGTTAAATGTTATGGTAAACAGCTGTAGATTAGGCCTCTTTGTATATATTTTATATTCTCTCTTATCATTTTTGGAGAAAAACCCTGCTGTTGACAGCAACAACAATAAGGGAAGGTAGGAATTGCACTGTATATAACAATTGTTTTACTTTGATCTGTAGATTTGTGCGGTGTGTGGTGAAAGACAGCAATGGAGGAATAGATATCAATAGGAAAAATATTTATAGGCTTGTTAGCAAAAAACAAAAAAGAAAAAAAAAAAGATAAATTCTGATATCAGATCAAGCAAAATAATGAGAAGTCAGTTTGGAGGATTAGCATGTGAAATGTCAAATCTGATATTCCAATAATAGGAATTCTTCAGTTAAAGCAGATCAAAAAGTCTGCAACAAATCTTTTCTGACAGAGTTTTAAACAGATCTTTAATGAAAATTGTCTTGTACAGAACATTTTAATTTGCTGGGACTAATCCCACACACAGAAGCTGGTGCCAGAATCTTACAGCAGCTTTACTTCAGTTCTCTCATACTTACACTGGTGTGACTCCCTGCAGAGGCACAAAGACACCTTTCCCAGGATGTTCTTAGAGGGTGAAACACACAGGATGAAACGTCTCCCTTCACACAGCACAGACACTGACATTATATGAGTCAAATTCACCCTGAAAATACAAACAAAAATATTAGTATAAGGCACCTACTTCAGTAAACATTATGTGCCTTTAATTACATTTTAAGTTAAATAGATAATATTTTTTTAAAGTTTTCAAGTTATCTCTGGTAAAAATTATTGTCAATTAGAAGCATTAAAAATATACTTTTGCATCCTATACTAGAGCTTGTTGTCAAACAAACAAATGAACAAGGAAAAAGAACAACACACAAGAATTTTTTGCATTAATTCTGAATGACTTTCGGTTGGTCTCATAATGAAGACTTTACTAGAAGAAGGGAGAGTAATTTCTATTTTTATGAGGTGATTGATAAAGTATAGGGGTTTTTTACCAATTTTTTTTTAACACTAGACATTATGATAAATAAGCTAGAGTAATTGTCTAATTTAATTCCATTCTCAATGCAGTCTATTTCTGTTAAGAACATATATCTATCTTCCTAGAGGATGGCCTTGGAATTGTTACTCAGTGTATCTGGGTTTTAAGCTAGAATTTATTTTTAATTTCTGCTCATCTTTAACAATGAAAAAGAGCTAGTTGCCTGTAGATATATTTTATGAATGTTTAAGTTTTTACATTTCTAAATTTAGATGTTTATATTCCTTTTTAGAAACTTAAGGTTGAGGTCTCCAAGTCTGAAACTTTTGGCAATGAGTGTTTCAGTCAGTTCACTACACAAACTGTGCCAGGAGCAGCTTGTCTCTGCCAGACAGGTTACCACCTGGAAATAAGAAGATAAATCCATAGATTTTGATGTGATTCATGTTGATCATTTGATATTATTGCAAACAATTTTGTGGTTTATAATTATACACATTCATCAAACAGCAAAATTATGGGGGGAAACTGAAGGTGGTTTAATGTCAGCAAGGTCAAATTCAGACGAATTATTATCATAATGGTGTGGGATTATGGTCACACAACTGCCATAACAGGAAGGTCTGCATGTGAGCTGTTTCTTACACTGAGATCTGCTCTGCTCTGATAGATGGAATAAGTTGGTGGCTATTACTGAAGGCAACTCTGTGCCCCTTGTCCTTTTTCCTCTTCTAATTGGAAAGCATAAGAAATCCTTCAGACCTTTCTCTCTGTGTGTGTGTGTGTGTATGTGTGTGGTGGAGAGAGAGAAAGTGAAATTGGGTTACTCCCAAAATGCCAAATGTTTTAATTCAGGTTTCTCACAGGCCACTAAAGAGTCACATTCCTCTATCAGTAATATTTCAGAAGTGTTTCGTGCTGTGATTTTGGCCCAGTGCAGCAGCACCTTCCCAAAGGGTTCCAGGATGAGCAAATTTACCAAATAGATTTAGCAAATAGATGACTCCAGGGGTCCCAGCAGGCAGGTTTCAAGTGTTGAGCCCTTTGGGTGACTGACAGCTCATTAACATGGGTGAAGGACTCCTTGCCAGCTTACCTCAGTGTCTGGGAATGCTTCAGGGTACATGTAGGTTATTGATGTAGATGTAGCTACAGCATGCTGAAATTTCTCCCTGGATTCAGATACCTTCCCACCAATAATTTCAGTTAAATTTATGTGTTTCAGTGGAATACAGCAATAACTAATTAAATAACAATAAAAAAAAAAAAAAAAAAAAAAAAAAAAAAAAAAAAAAAAAAAAAAAAAAGAGAAAAATTGTCACTTCTTTGAATATCAAATATTCTTCAACAATGCTAGAATCATTAACTAGACCCATTTGGAATATTAAAACAGAAATGACATTAAAAAATTACATTTTTGCATATTGCAGACTTGTGATTAAGGTGGATATTAAGGAGTTATTATGGTGTGAAGATTGGAACCAGTTATATGTCTTTGGTAAACTGGGAGCTAGTGACTGTTTTTGAGAAATTAGATAATTATCCTGTGTTACTTAAAGAATGAGATAATTCTCCTGTGTTACTTAAAGTTCTTAGAGTTTTGTTTTTTGGTTTGTTGTTTTTTTTTTTTTTTAACTCTAATCCTTTGGGTACTTGATGAAAGACTACTTTTATATGATCTACCACAGTACAGAGTCCCAGAAGTATGAAATACATTTTTGGATTATGGGAATTACTGTATGCAAAGGGATTTCCAGATTTTCAAAAGTTTTCTCTGTAACATTACCAACTGTCCTGGGGTGACTTTATGATGCTGAATTTTATCCCCATTTGTCTGTTTAGCCCAGAAATAAGTTCTTCACCTTTAAGACTGGTTCGGAGAGCAAAAGGGGAGGGAAAGAAGCACACAGTTTGTTTTCAGAAACTGCACTTACTCCCCTGCATCCTTCCCACAGACTGTTGTCGGCAGCATGGGCAGTGGGAGAGAGCTCTCCTTTGCTTTTGGTTAGGTTTTTTTTTAGCTTGCTGAGACAGAGAAATTCCCTGGACTGTGGCTTTTGTCCTTCTTTGAGCTCATCAGACCTGGGTTTTCAGTCCCTTTTCTGGGACTGAAACCCCAGAAAAACACCAGGAGTTCACACCTGTGGCTCACCAGAGCCCAGGATGTGACATTTTCCAGCACAAGAGGACTGATAAGAGACTGAGCAAGTTGAGCTACATCCCATGAAAAGGACTGTCTCTCTGAATTTGCCATCTCTTCAGAACAGTGAGAGGTTTCATTGTTTAATATGATTCATTTTCTCTTGTTTGTGAGTACTTTGCTTGTTAAATAAAAAAGTTTTTTTGCTTTTTCGAAGGAGGTTTATCTCCTGAACAGGCTGAGGGAAGGGCTGCTGAATTTTGCCCTTTAGGAAAACATCCCTTTAGGAAAACATCCCTTTGGAAGTTCCTTTCCAAATTTGTCCCAAACCAGGACACCTACATATATATCAAACAGTGAGTATTGGTCAAGAACACTAAGTATCTGTTTTCTCTGACAATTTTTCACCAGTCTGAGTGTAATTCCAAAAGTCTGAGACCTTTTTTCCAGCTCCCATTGAGAGGCGTCCATTTGGTAGCCATTATTTCACTTGTTCTGGAATGCTTTAATTTCTTGCTGCCCAAACTTCTTGGAACCCCTCTGGGGTTCCAGTCACTATCTTAGTGCTGACAAATGCATATCTCAATGTATGGAAACAGAGGAGATACAATTTATTTAAGTTTTTGCTTTCCACCCAAGAAAAAAAAGTGTGAAAAATACATTGTGAGCAGAAGTTCATGGGTAGAAATAACCTTAAATTGGCAGCTGTTATTATTTTACTCTTTGTTGATGCAGCTCTACTGTGGAAAAGGCTACTTGACTGATGCTATGAGCAAAGTAGATAATGATTGTAAAACAACGCACAAATTAACTGTAATAAAGGTTATTCTTTCTCCTGTGACACAATGTAGGATTTCTGGGCATACATCCATTGTTCATTATATTTGGTGCTGTACAAACACAGGCCTACTCGCTGGCCTCTATTTTTGAAGTTTCCAGTTCTTAGAAATGTATTCATCTTTTTTTCATCTGTGCAAAGGGAAGGCTAACATGAGGCTTTGTCAATACAAAGGAGCAAGTCAAATTAGGAACAAACAATTCATTGTGCTGAATTGGTGGAGACTGAAGGCACGTGATAAGTCTTTATGCTCCAATTTTTACCTCTTGCCCTTTAGATCCTCATTACAATCAGTGGGTGGTAGAGCATCATGCTTTAGGGATACACCAATCTGCCCAGAAATAGCTGAGGGATTCCCATATGACACTTTAATGTCTTCTGCAGGTACCTTTACACCACTGTAGACATCACTAATATCTTTAGCGTTAGTTTAATGGGCCCCTGGGGGGCTTAGTAAAGACATTACATGGTCCTGTAGCATATTAACAAATTTGTTAATTGGCACATGTTCTGATAAAGCAAATAACATCTGTAATATATTCCAAAACATCACTGCCAAATAGAGGAAAGTCGATAATCTCAGGAGTCTTATTCAGTGGCTCCAGAGCTGGGGTGTTCCTGTTGTGGTCTGTGAGGCAGCAGTTAATTTTCAGCAGTGTGCTGGTTGCTGGGTAGTTTTTTTGTCTCCTTAAACACCTCTTCCTCAGCTCCTGCTCTTTCTGTGTGCATTCAACGCAGCAGATGCTTCATTACAGTCCTGTGCCACCAAAGGCTCCTTCTGTGTCGGGAAATTTTGTCCCATGTTGGTCAGGGAATTGTTTTGATAGTGGAATAAACTGAATTAAGGTGAAGCTGGATTTGTTGTTACCTAATCGCCTCCATTTTATCCTGCTGTCAAGGTCTTTATTTGTCTGTCCTCCCTCACTCTCTTCCTCTGTGAGGCTGTGACTCTGCTGTGCTTACAAATCACTCCACAGAACACCTTTTCCAGGATAAGGCAACTGAAGTGAGAGTGATGCCTGAAAACCAAGACTTAGAGAAGCATACTCTTCGGCACAGATGTGTTTGTAAGTTTGGAGCAAAGAAATAGAGAACAGTTGAGCTTGGAAAGGACCACTGAACCTCATCTTGTCTAGCACCTCTGTTCCAACAGGTTCAAAATAACCATGCCTTTCTTTCTATACAAGGCTTTCCAAATCGAATTTGAACACAAAATATGCTGACATGAGCGTAATATGCTGACATGAATGTGGCAGAAAACTACAATCCTGCATATAAGTAGGGTAAAGTCCTCAAGCACTAAGGTAATGCTTCTGGGAAAATAAAGATGAAAATAGCTACTCATATTTCTAAGGTAAGAAATCTTCCAACCAATCTTCCAATTATTTTTTTTCAAAGGCATATGAACATTACTCTCCTGATTTTTCAGGTAGGAATCTAAAGTGAGAAACATTTCGTGAGCCTTAAGTCACAGGAGAATATGGAATAGGAAAAAAAAGTTATAGCTCAGTCTATCCCATACACGTATATGTTGTCTTCTCTGAAACAAGAGACCCCCTGGTATCTGCATAGTAGAGCTTCATTTGAGCCTACCAACAATTTTTCTCACTTGGTGGAGTTTATTTTCTCATTCTTTCTGCTTTTGTCCTGGATCTGCACTGTAGCTGAAGTTTCATTAGCATTTTAATTAGTGAGGCTAAATTAATAACATGAGTTTCTTGTCTCAGAGTACTCTCAGAGCTTCCATGTATAGCCCAGACACATGGTTTGGGCTGGTCACTCTCAAGTGCCAATAACTGAAAATAGGACTGAGGAGTGAAAGTTCACTCTTTTTCTAAGAGCATCAGTGCAAGTTCCATGTCATTAAACTTCAATTAAAATCTCAGTCTTATTAGCAACTATGCTCAAATTCTTATGATCTCAGCTTGTCTTTTGAGACAGAAAATCACTGCATCATTCTTCTGAGAGACATAGTACTTATAACTGTACTTTTTTTTCCAAAATATGTGTATTTTCTTGTGACTTTGCTGCTGTTTCTTTCAGAATGTGACTCTCTTCACAAAAAAAGGGTCCTTCAGAAAGTCTTTCATTCAAGACCTGAATTTTTTTCCTGTCATGGCTTAGGAACAATTTTTTTTTGTTATTTGTAAAAGGTAGTCTTAAGTGTCATTCTCAAGAAAAGGAAAAACAACAACATCAAGAAAAAAGCAGGGAAGTATTCAGTTTAATGCTGTCCTGAACAAAGAAACATTGTACTCTTCTGCCAATTTGAGTTGTAAAGAAGAGGGTTTGAAGACCTCAGCTTGTGTTTCCCATGTGTCAGACACTGACTGTTGCTTCTTAGCCTTAAGTATCTTCTGATCACCACCTTGTGGTTATCTTTGCTTCTCTAAGCTGTGTGAAGAATATGTTGAACAATATCAGGAAAAGTGTCTGTTTGGTCGCTCAGCTGTTAGAATGGTCCTTGCTATGATTTTAGCTTTGGACAACTGGGACTATCTCTCTGAATAAGTTTTTGAGCATGGTTTAGTAGCCTTCCTGGATCTGAAAAGATTCCAAAATACATTTGGATTTTGCTATAGAATTTTGGAGTTTAATGACATGAATGCATTGACTCTGTGACAGAGGGTTTCAGTAAGAGAGGATCGTCCTGGAAATGTTTAATTTACTAATACATGCATCTTTTAAGAGATTTATTTTGGTCTCAGTCAATTTGCTTTCCAGAGGTCTGTGGAGTTTTTGTTTAATTTTTATCCATTTTGATATAAAGCACAAGATTTTATTACTGATCATTGCATAAAAAAATTAATCAGTTGAAAATTAAACTAGTATCCCAAGGAACTTTAAGTCCTGAAAACTAAGAATACAAGAGTGGGAAGAGATAACGGAGTAGAATGATTTGGGACGGTGAAGGGCAGGAATATGAAAATAGTTCAGTCTAAACTCTTAAGCCTCAGTTATACAGACATTTAAATATGTACCTTTATTATGACTGTGAAGTTTATGTTGCAGGAGAGAGCCTTCTCTGGCACCTGGAAGACATGAATTCCAGAAAATCAATGGTAGAATAAATCCCTCCTGGATTCTAGAAGGGAGGCACTTTTAGATTTGTTTGCATTTTGTTTGGTATATTTTCACAAAGACAAAACATGCTACAGGTCTTAAGATTTTAAGCTGAGGTTTGAAATACACAGATTCTATTTCTTGCTTCACTGTAGATTTTTTTTCTGACTATGAAAATTAGTTACTGTGCAACATGGAAGAAAATATAGGTAGGTACTTGGCCAAAACAGATAAAGCACTCAAAAGGAGGCATTAAGGTGTACTAGTTTTTCCAAATAACCAAAGAAGGAATGCAATTTCTGAGAGATGCTTCATCTAAATCTGTGCAATAAAAGGTAAGAGAGAAGAGTATACTTAGTTTTGTGGAGCTCAGGTAACCAAATTAGGTTTGCACAAATGGGGACTTCTGCCTGCTTGGGATTCAGACACATCATGTCCTGAAAACAGATGGTTGAATGGGTAGAAATGTTTCTCCTTAAAAGATGACTGGAGGAAATAGCAGGGAAAATATCTGCTCAACTTCATTTTGAAACTTGGAATCGAGGATGTTCCTGAGTTCCAAAGCAGGAAGAGTTCCAAGAACTGCTTCACCATGTCTTCAGGGAGTGTGTTGAAGAGCACACCTAAGACATCACCAGGCTGACTGGGGGACACACCTGGAAAACAGAGTGATACAATCAGAATGGGAATCTGTATCTAAGTTCTCCAGAAGTCCCAGTTTATACAAGCTTTGAGGTATCAGAAACCCCTGCTTTGTGTTTCCTATGTAAAATGGGGGTAGCAGCCTTTCTTAGGCAGATTGTGTGATATCCACCTCTCAAAAAGTTTTCTGAAGAAATACAGGCCACATGAACCCAAGTCTACTTTTGCTTGATCATGAACAAGTTTGAACAAGACTTGTAAGAACAAGTTTGTTCTCTGTCAGCCTTACTGCTTTTCATATCCAACAATTGTGTCCATCTTTCTTTGTGGAAGCTTTAATTTTCACAGTTTCATTCATTGTGTCAATGACTGATGTGTCAGTCATTGACAATGCCCTCTCCTGTTTTTCACCAAACTTGTTGGCTTTGTGGTTGACTTCAACTATATTTCTTCCACAGCAATCCAACTTGCTTTAGACCTCTGTCATTAAGTCAAAGTAACAATGAATGAGACATCAGGACCTATTCCAGGTTTTTTGTCTTCTCCAAGGGCCTTTCTGTTGCTTCAGTCAGGCTTGCCATTCTCTTTGTCACTGAACTCCTTTCTGGGATTTGATCTTTGTGCTCTAATGAAGCACCTAGAAAGTAAAAAGGAATGACAATCTATTGCAGTATCAGAAACAATTTTGACTCCTGCAGACACTGGTTTGAGTACCCACTATGAAGCAAACATGAAGTGACGAAAATCAAAAACTCCTATAAGGAGTGTCTGAGAACCACTTTTTTAGAAGCATTTCTTGGTCAATAAATTTGTGAGAAGATATTAATTTGCCTTCAGGTAAGTAGTTCACAATGCTCCCAGATCACATGGTGTCAAAATTTGACTGGAAATTCTACTTTCTTTGACTGGAGACATTATCTGCTGAAATGTCGTATTTTTCATTAAATGCAAAGCCAAACCAAGATGCACATCTGTAGTTATCACTACAGAACTTTGCACTCCCAACAAAAAATACAGCCAGGATGACAACACTATGGCCAGAGTCCAGGTCTTGTTAATACATTGTGGCAATGAAAATTGTTCCTCAGGTTCCATTGCTTACAGGATATTTATGCAGCATTACTGAGGGTTATTAAGTGGAAGCAGGTGAAATGACTCTTGTATTTTGGTACCCTCAAATGGATTATAAGTATATAATATGTGCAAAATATTATTTTGATCATTAAATGAGCTTCATTGAAGTTATTATATAAAGATAAGTAAAAAAAGTAATCAGAGAAGGAAAATAGAGCTTTTCTCATTAAGATTTCTAAAAGTCTGAAAACCAAAAGAACCCCTGTAATGTAGCAAAGTTGTTCCAAAGAAATCAACTTCTTTGATCTATTCCTTCACAATCTTTCTTTGAATTTGGTGAGTATGGTATTGATAATGTTTTTGGTAAGTTGGTCTCAGATCTGATTCTTGTCCATGGAGGCCAGAGTGGCACACTGGGGAAAAACAGAGATGGGGAAAAACAAATAATGGAGGGAGTCCAGTTTTCACTGCACTGATTTTCTCTCAGAGTGCATAAAGGTGAAAATGAAGAGGTAGAATACTGTCCTCCTGGAAAAGTACCCCCCAAAAAAACCCCAAATAACCCAACAACAAAAACCAAACAACCTAGAAGTAACTAGGATTTTGGGTGCAATATAAGAAATGGCATCAGGATGCAACTTTTGGTGCGATGCAAGAATTTGTCTCCCATCTTCTCCATCTCTCTCCAGTTTTTCCATCAGTGGCACATCAAAGGCACCATCAAAGCCTTAAGATTTAATGGGGAGGAAGATCAAAAAAAGGTAATTTATAACCCTTCTAATTACCAGATGTTATTTTGATTTCAGGGAGAGCACAGAAAATTAGTTGCCCAGTTTTCTAATCACTGTTGATATGGAAAAGCACTTTGGTCTATCCTTTCTTATTTCTGTTTTCTATTTTCTATTTAGAATGTAAAAAACTTTTTGTATGGTATGACCTATTACTGATTCATCTCTATAAGAAACAAATATGTTAATTTCATATGTAACTGAAAATTCCCTTAAAAATCCATCAGCTCCCAGAATGTTTGCTTGATGACACTTGGTCAGGAATCCATTCTCTCTGCATAATACCCTCAGCCTGAACATCACTGAAACCTCAAGCGAGAAAGCAAATGCCTTTGTTAGAAAGCTGTACAAACTTTGGCATAAAAACAAGAAAATAACCCCAAAATATTTCATCCAACACTGCAATTCAGAAGGGAGAAAACAAGGAAAAAAAATAAAAAGCTATTACCAGGAATGATTGTGTGTTCAGGGCTGCTTACTTCATTGGAAAGTAAAATGGGCCATATCCAGCTCACCAAGCGTGTGGAATATATATCAAACATTAGAGCCTGACATCCTCTATTGTCCTGGTTGATGAGAGCATGTGTTTGAACAGAAAGGTCATGCCCAGTCATGTGTGCTGAGTGTTTAGCTGGTAATGCAAAGTCAACACTTTTTTTTCCCCCCTTCCTTCTCTCTTTGTTTTAGTAGTAGAAAACTGACACAGTACTAAGGGTTGCCTTGATTTAAAATCCTCATCTAGAGAATCTTAAAAGTTATTTAGATTCTGCTTCATGGCAAAACTTCTCCTAACAATGGGAAATCTTAAAGTATTCCTTTGTTGGCAGTGCCCATCTCAGTAATAGTTTTGCTGATGTACTTCCAGACCTAAAGAAAATCTGTGATGAAGGGCAGTAGATATTTTTGTAATTTATATACATCTACATCTGGTTTTGAATCATCCCTATCTACATGCATTTCTGTCACTTATGCAAAGAGAGAAGTTGAATAGCAAGGATCGTGGAGGTGAATAATATTTCCTTCAAATGATAATAAGTAAGATGTCAGAGAAACAGATGGTTTTTCTCTTCACACTAAATATTTCTGTCCCTGTACAAAATACATGTCAACTAAACATTGCTAGGCATATAACCCTTTTGGCAGGGGAGCTTTTTATCCCAGAAGCAGGAAAAATGGTGAGAGTTGACATTTGAGACACCATGATCAAATTGAGAGACCATTTGATTTCTGATGGAGCAGAAATTCTATTTTCTTCAATAACAAGTGTTAGATTCAATGAGTTATTATGACCTTAAGCAGTTCCAGTTCTGTCACTGATGCTTGAATAATTCTATGTCCTTATTTTCCCTCCTGTGTTTTGATCATCTTGTCTGCTCAAAAGGTGCATCTAGACTGCCCTGTATTAATTATGAGTACATAATTTAGTATAATAAAGTTATTATGACTCCTAGAATCACAATTTCACATAAAATTTGTGATTATAAAAATATGATAAAAACCTTGCCATTTTCTTGGTGTCGGAGCTCATCAGGGCAATGCAGAATAGGAAAAAAAAAGCTTTGTCCTTGGCACTTGTAATAAAAGTTTAAATTGTAATTCAAATCTTCATAGAAAATGTTTATTTAATTCATTTGTTAAAATATCTTTCCATTCAAAATTCATTAGTAAAATTACATCATTCTTCAGCCTGTTTGGGTAATATAGTCGTCTCTTTATCTTCTAGCAATTACCATCTGTCACCTGAATGTTTCCCGTAAAAAAATAGGAAAATGAAATTTATTATTTGAAATATTAGATGGCAGAGTACTGTGTTGTGTTCCTACAGTTGTGTTCCTTCAGTTCCTACAGTACTGAAAACACTTGAAAGATTCAACACGTAGAGAAGAAATAGGACCTTGTCCAAGACTTCATTTAAAAGAAAACAATAGAATCTCCATGGTGGTAAACACTGCTGATTGACTGTTCTTTCCTCAAGTTATTTTCAGAAATAAGGTGTGTTGTAATGCAGATGTGCTCTGTGTGACAGGAGGGGAAAATTACTTAGGGATAAATCTGCCAAAACCATTATTTATCAGATATTTCAAGTATAAGGTATCACAAAGGAAGGATTACATATCTTGTTAAGGTACTTGAATGGCATACCTAGTTATTTAAGATAAATGTTGCGTGGCTTGACCATTCTTTGATGTTATAGAATAGTGAGCTGTGATCAACAAACCCTTTATACACTTGCTTTTTCTGTAGGAAGGACTCTCAGAACCATACATTACAATAGGAGCCAAGTGTTGGAGAATAAATACTGATTAGGTGAATCCCAGGAAGCTCAGATCTAATCCTTATGCTGATGTATGGGTTTTCTATGTCATGCAGACCGGTAAATGAAGGATTTATCAATATCCCCTCAATCTACCTCTGTACGAGATTTGCTTTGCAGCAATGTCAGAGCCTTTGGCAGAAAATGTAGAGTTGGTATTTCTCCTTTCACCTGACCATTTATACAGCATAATTTACTAATTATTTTTTTTTCTTGTTAACTACTTCTACACCATTTGCGGTCATTTGTGCTTTTTTTCTATTTGATGCTTCTGGGCTGTGTGCAGAAAACTGTAACAGAAAGAATCCCATTTGAAAGCCTGTCGCTAGAGGACATGAAAAGAACCACACTCGCCCATCAAGATGTGAAATGAGAAAGAAGGGAAGTTTATTTGGGGATCTCGACTTATATAGCCTTTGGAATTTGATCAGGGATTGGGGGATGAGAATAACACCTCTCTGACCTCAGTGGTCAACTTAGAAGTCCATCAATTTGTCCTTCCCCTTGGAAAGGAATGCATGTTTACAAAATATCAGTCTTTGTTTTTGTTACAAGCATGAGAACCCCAGGACAAGAATGTAAAAACATCAGAAGGCTGAAAAATCAGGGTGGCAAAAGCCTCTAACCTCTTCTGAGCCACAGGTAGGCTCCTTATGAGGGCATAGGGTGAAAAACGTTTCCTTAAGAAGAAATATGAAATATGTTCTGAAATATGTTCTTGCCATATTTTATGTCAACACTGAGATTTGTGTAATCTCGAGAAACTCTTTAATAAATGTGCTCAGATGAATATATTTGCCTGTTAGCTGAAAGTTTGTGTATCTTGTAAGCAGAGAAAAAACAAGCTACTCTATTAGCCACAATAACAGCGACAACATATATTTATATTTACTCGAGAATTCAGTGTATTTTAAAATTTTGCTACTATTTCTCTTTGGAAGCAAACAGGGCAATCTGTTCATCACTGCAGAATGGATTTACTAGGCATAAAATGATCCAAAATGGCTTCTGCAATCAAGATGATAAAAATGAAATTTAAAATGTTTATCCTATAATGTAACAGTGAAAAGCCACCTCTGTGGCGCCTTACCCCTTAGACCACCTTAAAAACAAAAGGAACCCGTTCCCTTCAAAGACGCCCGCACCGCGCCCCCCCCAGGTCGGAGACGGAGCGGGAAGAACCAGCGGAGCCGCCGGCTCTGCCACCGACAGAGGGAAAAGAAAGAGCCGGCCGCCCGCCCCCCCCCAGTTCGCCGCGGAAAAGCCCCTCCCCAGCCCCGTCCGCGGCCGGGAGCCAGCGGGGGAAAACCCAAAGTCTGCAAAGCCTCCCGCCCCGGCTGTCCAGCCCGCGGTCAGCCGCCGCCGGTTCGGCGCGGAGAAACCCTGGCCACCCCCCCCGGTTCGCCGTGGAGAAGCCTCTCCCCAGCCCCCAGCCGTTCCTCCCCCTGTGACAGAGCCGAAAAGAAAAGCCCCGTCCGCCCGCAGCTGCCATGCTGCCCGCCCCGGGCCGCCGCAGCTGCCCCGTTTCAAAAGAAAGAAACCCATGCCTGCCACGTTCCACCTTCCACCTCCCACGCCCTAGCCCAAACCCCCGCAAACAGTGCCGCCACTGTGAAGCAGCATGAGACCCCGAGACGCCATTGCTGCAGCAAGACTACCACGCGGCCGCAAAAGCTCCAACCGCCCGCCCCGGCTGATCCCGCATGCAAATTAAGGACTCCAAGAGGGTCTCGGGATGAAGTTTAACATCAAAAAACCCTTATCAAATAAAAACCAAGTAAAATTAAAATGGATAAGAACTAATGCTCAGCCGTGTAGACCCTAAAGAATCAGAAGAGCTAATTTCTCCGGTTTTGCTCACTTGCCGTAAGTTAAAAAGACCAAACTAGAGATGAGACCGCAGGAGAAAACAAAGAACTGTCAGGACTCTGGGTTTGCTCCCAGCGAGGGTCAGTCCTCCAGCTCTGTTGAATTGCCTGCAGCAGAGCTGATAAAGCCCTCCTCCTCCACGGCGACCACGGGCAGCCAAAAACCCCTCAGGCAAATATTGAAAGAGCTGATCAATAAAGGCGTTTATGGAGATTAATATTTTCTCCGCCCATTTTTATTCATAACAAAGACAAAAATACTTTCATCTTTTTCATCAATAAATGCCTCTAAGGTCCCATCAGCTCTCATGCAGGACACTTATGCCCAAATGAAAAATTTAATATCACAGATTTTACTCTAAGATAAAAATAAATGATAAAAAAATATACATAAGCTTTCATTTTTGTAATGGGAAGGGGATAAAGAGTGAAGATATCTGAAGAAGTAAACGTTCTGGCTCTGATCAGTTTTCCATGTTTCCTTTGGTATGTTCTTCCTCTTATTGACAAATACTGAAGAAGATCCAATTAGCAGTAGAGCAGTAAAGCAGAAATGGTCTCATGTTACACCTAAAGAGGTTTAGATTAGACATTATAAAAATTTTTTTTCTGAAAGTGTTGTCAAGGACCAGAACAGGCTTCCCAGGAGAGTTGTGCAGTCATCATCCCTGGATATATTAAAAAAATATATAGATCTGGCACTTAGGGACTTGTAGTGGTAGACTTGCCAGTTTTAATTATCTGGTCTCAATTATCCTAGAAGTTTTTTTCTAAACAATTCTATGATTCTATGATTTATACTGTCTTTGATCAGGTAAAAGTCTAGGAAAAGGTGCTCATCAATAACAGGATATTGTGGGTTTCCAAAATCATCACTGGAAACCATAGCCTCCATTAAAAGGCAAACTGCATCTCTGTAGGACAAAAAAAGATTTTTTTTTGTGTTCTTAATTAAGTTGTACAAACTCTTAATTTAAAATAAAGGAAGGGAAATGAAGAATTCAAATCCTTAATTTCTATCTATGGCAATTATGATCATGTTCTGTTACTCATTTGACTTGTATTAATATTTTCTTATTCAGCTCAGTCATTAAAGTCAGTGAGACTATATTATAAGGCACTTCTGTGTGAGTAAGGGTGATGTATTTTGTCCAGTGGATCAATTTCCAGAATAGCATACTTCTCTTAAAGGGAAGCAGAATTTAGCAGCTGGAATAATGAAGGAGTGAGGTCAAAATCTTCAGTTCAAGCAGAGCTGTCAACTAAAGCTTCATACAGTGACACATATCACAACCCAGGAGGGTTTTGGAAACAGGCACTAGAAGGTAAAAAACAGGAACAGCTTTATGCCTTGAGCCTGGAGACTAAGGCAGTAACTGAATCAAATCACGTACTGAAATAAATTTTCACTTGATTAATTATTCTCATCTAAAGTCCTTAAAGAGCTTCTGGCGATGAACAAATCTCAGCATGCACATAGTCTGCATGAGTGCAGAAAGTGTCTTATATTGAATTGTTGACATGAATCTTCGACCCAAGATGATTCACAAATTAGACAAGGAATTGAAATAAGAGTTTGGGCTTTGCAGGGACAATTCTCTATGTCCCTGAGTCAAACTGTTCTCATATCTGTGTTGCCAAGGGCTGTGTCTGTCACAGATAGTGAGGCAAGCTTTCTCCATTAAGATGAGCTTTGGTCATTTTAGCATATATTTTATATATTTTATTTATTTTGCTGCAAACATACCTAAGTGTTTTAGATTGATGATTTTACAATTATAGAATAATTTACTTACTGAATTCAGGCATGAAGGGAGGCACATTTTAAGCATAGTTGCCTGCCACATGTTCAGTGGGAATTTTTCCATTGTATTTGGTCAACACTGGGTAAATGCAGTGCTTAGAAAGACTACTGTTTTTACATTCAGAGGCTTCAAGCTTTCATTCTTTGTAAAAATTACATAAGACCATGGAAGGTAGACTGGGGAAAAAAAAATGTTCATGCCATGCTTCATGAATATTCAGATTATGAAAAGTTACAGAAAAAAGAATATTGACTGATGTGTTATAGTTAACAGAGAAAAGTAAATTCCTTCAGATGGTTAAATTAAATTATCTAAGGTTCATAAAAATTGTTGCTGTTGTGCTAACATATTCAAAGATATAAATACCTTTAATATGTTTGAGAATAATTTTTGAACCATTAAAGTTGGGTAAGACCTGCAAGATCATCAAGTACCACCTTTGATCAAACACACTTTGTCAACTAAGCCGTAGCACTGACTGCCATGTCCAATCATTTCCTGAACATTTCCAGGGATGGTGATTCCAGCACTTTGCTGGGCAGCCTGTTCCAATGCTTAACCACCCTTTCAGTGAAGGAATTCTTCCTGATGCCCAGCCTGAACCTCCCTGGCACAACTTGAGCTTATATTGTCTTTTCTTGGTGCCAGTTTCCTAACAGAAGAAACCAACCCCCACCTGTCTACAATCTTTTTTCAGGGTGTGATAGAGAGCAATAAGGCCTCCCCCGAACCTGCTTTCCTCCAGACTAAACAACCCCAGCTCCCTCAGCTGCCCCTCATCAGACTTGTGCTCCAGGCCCTTCCCCATCTCTGCTCCTTTCTCTGGACATGCTCCAGCACCTCCTTATCTTCCGTGTAGTGAATGTCCCAAAACTGAATCCAATCCTTTTTCACTGGGTTACTTCCCAGCCACTCTGCCGCAAGCCTGGAGCACTGCAGGGGTTGTTGTGACCCAAGAACACAACTTGGCATTTTGCCTCATTGAACCTCACACAGCTGGCCTCAGTCCAGTGATCCAGCCTCTCTAGATTCCTCTGCAGAGCCCTCCTGCCCTCCAGCAGACCAACAATCCTGCTGAAATTAGCATTGTCCATGAACTCATTGAGAGTGCATTTGGTCCCCTTGTACAGTTCTTCCATAAAGACATTAAACAAGAATACCCAGTACTGAGCTCTTGGGAACCTGTCACGGTTTGAAAGCAAAACGAGTGAGAGGCTCCAAGTCAGAAATACAATTTAATAAGAAGAAAGATAAAAAGTAAAATAAAATAAAATAAATGCAATAACACAAAAGACCACTGACAGAGTACAGAATACAACCTGAGCAGGGTGGTGGAAGCAGTCCAGATGAGGTGATCTTCCTGAAGCAGTGATCCTGTAGAACGGTCTGGTAGCTCTGGTCCTCTGGGAATCCAGTGGGTAAGGGCTGCTTGTACTGTCCCAAATCCCAGATTCTATCCAGGTGGGAATGCTTGGCTCCTCCCCCTGGGCAGAGCATCTCCCAATGGGATGATGAGTTGTGAAGTGGGTCCTTGATGGCCCATTAAAGAGAGATAACTCCTGGAGGGAATTACCTGTGAGTCATGGGCAAGGCATTGATGGGCCATTAACAGAAGACAGCCCAAAGGCAGGGGGCTTGGGAAAACACTGCCCCACCTGGTTCCAACAGGTCATGGAGATGGTGATAGAATAAATACTTTGTGTCCATCCTACACTACAACCCAGGACAGAACCCCACTGGTGACTGGGCACCAACTGGATATAGCACAGTTCATCACTGATACAGGTTAACACGTGGTCAGAGTGTAATGAATCCCCTTGTAAATGTATCAATCTCTGAGGGTCCAGAGCCACTTTGCAGAGAAGTGGCTAAAATTAATCAGCGAGACTGCTCTTCAGAGGTGTTTGGTAAAGCAAAAGGTTTAATAAATAAAAAAAAAAACATTACTGAGAACAAAAGATAAGCTGCACACAGGTGTTCGAGAAAAACTCTGCTTAAAAAACACTCCAAAAAACTCCCTTTCCTCTGTGCTCCTTCCTAAATACTGAATGTTTTAGGAGGGGCAACCTGGCCTGCTGCCAATAAGGAGAGATGCAGGATTTGAAGAATGGTGACAAGGTCCAAGAGGTGCTTATCTCTTGGCACTGAGCCAATCACTGCCAGGAGGGTACAGAAATTTCTGGATTCTTTTCCTTATAAGAAATGAAAGGGGTGAGTCTTAGACTTTTCCCTGTATGGAAGTATTTCCCAAGTATGGAAAATTCCCTGTATGTATTTCCCAAGTATGGAAAATACTTGCTGGGTGTGGGAAATGCATTCCTACACATCACCACTCTCTGGGCCTGCACATCCAAATAAATAATTAATAGTCAGCAGTAACCTTTAAAAAATATGTGTACAGAACACAGTTTAAAACTATGACAGTCAAAAATAACTCCGCACTATTTGATTACTGTGATGACTGCAGATTTTCCCAATAATTCCGCGTCTCTAGGAGTGATTGCAAAGGCAGTGAACAAGGGCTAGATGGTCTGATTCCTCCAGCTTTAGGAAAAGAAAAAAAGGGAGATCTGTTTAATATTTTCATTTTGTCAAGAAATAAAATCTGATATCCCTGAGAACTGGTAGAACCATTATTGATTCATTTACTGAGTAATCTTATACAGCAATTTTACGCAGCATAAAGTGCTCTTTGGTGGCCTAAACCCCTATTTTTGAGCAAAAAAACCACAAATCTGATAGTATAAATAGAGAAGGGAACTGCCATATGTTTCTTTGCTTTATATAGTTCTTTATGTGGATTGTAGTATTTCATAATAAAATCAAAGGTTTCTCTGTGGAAAAAGAGGGGGAAAAAAAAGCTTTCAAGGAAGCAACGTCCCTTGACAAAGACCAGTCACAAAGAAGAAAAAAAAAAAAAAAGACCTGACACAATCTTTTTCTTAGTCTCCTTACTTATATCTGGTTTTAAAAAGATTATTTTAATTACCTACCTCTGTTAACATGAGATATATTAATACAGGAAGATTCATTCATCCCACATACTATCCATTCATCTAGTCTAAATTTTCCCTTCCCTATAATACCTTCCAAAGTAAATGGGTTCTTGGTAATATGATCTAATAAAATAGTGTATATGAGAATATTGTGAGCAGATTATTTTTCAATTAAATTATATGTCCATTAGAAGTATATCTGCTGAATATTTTTTACCCTGGCTTTAATGTACTTCATATGTTTATTTAATGAAGATATGAATGACAGTGCATTCATTCTAAATTTCAGTTTTCATAATGGAGTGGCCTTTTTAGACCTCAGCAGGACCCATAATTTCCTGTGCTGAGGGCTGTACAAACATAAAAAAAGGAGATTGCTCTTGCTCTGATTAATTTATTATCTAAGAGATAAGCCAGACACAGGATACACCTACATGGGCTCTTGCCCTCTGAGCAGACATGAGCTCATTCTATTTGCATCCAAAGCAGATGGAAATTTTGTCTGCCTGCGCTCCACATTAACTGGAAGCCTTGTGAATACAAATAACGTGGTGCTGAGCCCAAGCTACCAAGTGTTGATGAAAGATGTTATATCTTAACTTGTGTTTAGGGTTTCCCATGACATCTTCTCTTGAGCATAGGTAAAGTGAGCTCTAGTTCTCTGAAAATTGTTATCTAGATAACTCCGAAGAATACAAAATGGCAATGTGGAAAAGAGATGTATGTATGGGTAAGATAAAGGACAGGAGTGGCAGTTTCTTGGGGAAGGACTGAGTAACTGCAATTCAAATACAAAACCCAGTCCAAGGCAGAATCAGTTTGCCTACCTGCTAAAGTTAGTCATGACTGAGAGTCATTTAACTCTTGGAGTGATCATTTAACTGTCTAATAATTAACTTTATTAACTCAGCTGCTCATTTATATTCTCTCTGGAGAGAATGCACAAAAGCAGACACTCCCAGAGAAGTTACCGGTCCAATTACCTCATACACTTAAATTGCAATGGACTGAGTCATCTGTGGGTGTGGCTTTTCTCTCTCCTCCTGACTACAGATAAAAAGACTGCACTTTCATTTTTAGGTTACAGAACTGCTTTCCCTTGATTTTGAAATGCTTAATGTTACTTTAAATTGGCTAAGTCTCTGTTCTGACCTGAAACTGCCTTCAGCTGATACAGGACACTGCTTTCATTCTCCTTCAATAACCATATTTTCTGGATTTTTTTTCCTTATTTTCTGCTGCTCTGCTCTGTAGATTTACAGCCACCAACCCCCACTCTTGAGGAAATATAAAAAGAAGGAGGAAAAAAATAAAATAAGAGAAATATAAAACTGATTACAAATCCATTTTACAGTCACCCTCACCCAAGCTGAAATTATCCTGTTCACTGGGGCACAGGTGGTGATTTTCCTAACTTGATTTGGTCATTAAAAATCCTCTAGCTGCTTCAATACTTTCTCCCTGAGGCCCCTATCAGCACTCTCTTCTCCAGTGATTAGAACCGAGCCGATTGGCCTTCTGAACTTATTACAACTCTTTTTCTAATGATCTCATAATGACTGCAAACCTGAGCCCAGCAACCTGACAGATAATGATGTCAATTATGCAAAACAGAAATGAAGGCTTTGAATCTAATAGACTGTATCGGGGGGAGCAGGGGGAGGAGGGTTATTTATAGTTTCACTGAATAACTGTCATATTTCAAAATATGTCAGTAAAAGTTAATAAAGGGGAGGTTGGGAATACACAAAGAGATGCTGGTTACAAGACCTTTGATAAATTTTAAAAAGAGGGGAAGTTCTTCTTTCCTTCTTCTCTAAGTCTTATGATTGTTTTTGACTCTTGTGCTAATCCAGTGATATTTTACAACTTTAGTCCTCTCTTACTCTTTTCCAGTGGAAGTTCTGTGGGGAATACCAAGGCTTGTAGGCATGTCAACAGTAAATGTCAGTGAATTTGATTTTAATGACCACTTATCAGTGGCCACATCTTAAATCACACTCTAATAATTTAACTATGAGGAATTAAAAAAATTAATATGTATATATCTGCTATTATTATTGTTATTGTTGTATGTTTATTTTTTAAATTCTTTATTATGCTTTAATCACACACAAGTTTTCTCATTCCTCTTGGTTGTGAAGAGCAACCTCAGCTCTGTGGTATGTTGCTTTAAAAACTCACTATTCATGGATTAAAATATAGGAAAGAATTTTAGACACAACTAAGAGTGATTTAGCTTTCATCCTTGAATAACAAAAATTTGTTCTGCTTTCTTTCAGGAGAAAAAAGGGAGTTTCAGGAAAGCTCCTGTAACTGCATGAGAGCAATGCTTATATGAGGTGTGCCCTGGAGCTCAGTTTGTGTTAGGACATCTCATCACAGAGCCAATGAAATAAGTGGATTCCATGTCCCAGCCCAGATTTCTCTTTACAAATCTGGATGGTCCTGTTCCAGTTATTCCCACCTTCCCATGATCCCCAGGCAACAGTAACCTCCTAGCTCTTAATTCTCATGGTATTTTGACACCCTCTAGTGAGCTGTTCTTTTTTAGACCTCAAAGATTAAAACATCACAGAATCACAGAACCTCTGAGACCATTGAATCCAACACTGCTATGCCATGTCCCCAGATGCCAAATCCACATGGTTTTTTGACCACTTCCAGGGAAGGTGGTTCCACCTGTGCAGCCAGTTCCAATGCCACCACTCCTCCAGTGAAAATTTTTACTCCTAAGATCCAATCTAAACTCCTGGTGCAACTTGTGGCCGTTTCCTCTCATCCTCACTTGTTAACTGGGAGAGGAGACTGACGCTCCACAGTTTTGAAATATAATTATTGTTAGCAAAATACACATCTGTCCCAGAGTAGCTAAAAAGTGGCAGGTTCAGGACATTCTGTGTGATTTCTTGTGTGACAAACCAGGGCTTACACAAGGGACAGTCAATGATATGGAGCATGACACTTGTGTGGTGGGAATGATGGCATTACAGAAGAGGGAATGTGCTTTGTAGTGATGTTTCAGTATAAGGCTGGACCTGGGAAATGTGGAAATTACACCTTTTTTTTTTTTTTTTTTCCCCTAACTTAATATGACCAAAGGCAGCAATCTTTCAAACTGTCATGCTACACTGCCCTTTCTAAAAAGCAGTGATAATACTGCAGCCAGTTCCAGGAGTAGAAATAAAAAGTGCCTCTAATCAATGCAAATAGATGCATAATATTCTGCAGGTCTGATACAGTACATAATGCAATTGACAAGAGAGCTCTTACTGATTTCCACAACCTTAGCCCAAACCTCAGCTGGCAGGGATGTATCCCAAAAAATCATTCAAACTTGCTTATTTTTCTCACATTAGGAAAAAATAAACACATGGATTTTTCAAAATCAGATACTTTTAATAGGGCTCTGAGATCCAATAATTTGTACTGAGTCATGAGTACTCCTTATATAATTTATTGCAACATGTTTGCAGATGAATATTTAAATGGTGCTATTTATAGTAGCATAGAAAATGTGCCTGCAATGATCTCAGTATTTACCGGTAGAGAAAGATGGTGAGAAATCCCGCACAGGGGCAAACTCAGAAATTGGAACTGAAAAAAAAAATGTTCTACAAACTTCAAGCTGAAATATCATCTCACCATAAATGTCAGATTTTTCTTTACTGTGGTGCTGCTGTGCCATCCAGGATTCAGCAGGAAATGTGACAGTCTCCATCACTGACACACCACTCTCATGAGGTATTGCCTGGGGAGGAGCCTCTCTTTGCTCTGACTCATCACAATTCTCTCTGTGCCAGTCCCACCTTGTGACACCCAGAAGAATGTCCAAGTCAGGTGACTTCCTAGGGAGATCAATCAACCAAAAAAAAAAAAAAAAGGGCAACAAAAACCAAAGCAAACAACACAACAACAACAACAACAAAACCCAAACAACAACAACAACAAAAAAAAAAGCCCACAACAACAACACCAAAACCAACCAAACAAAAAAACCCCTCGAACAACCACAACCCAAAACACCAAAGAGAAGGAAAAGATCAAAAAATGTGAACCCTGAGATTTTAAGTCGTATTTTTGTGCTGGAATCAGAATACCATGAGTCATGGCTATTTCTCTGCTGCATTGCCAGTAAAATGGAAATTTATTATTTCTCTGTGCTTTTCCCAGAGGTTAATGGGTGTTGTAAATCCTTAGATCATTTCACTGAGCTGATGGATTTTTGCTTATGTTGCCCACAAGTCACTCATTAATAAAACAAACAAACAAGCAAAATATGATTCATTATTTTGTTACACAACTTGTACATACATCCAGGTAATAACAAGGCATTTTTATCCAAAAATATTTTCCTTACTATTAGATCTCTTTAAATGGAGAATATTTTTATTCCTTACTGGATCTCTGAATTTACCCCATGCTCCCTACATGATATCTCCATCAGGACCTGAGTATTTGTAGCATGTCCTATGATCAAGGGAGATAATTTACCACTTATTGGTGTCAGCAGTGGGACTGATGGTAAATATTGAAAAAATTAATTTTAGAGAGCAGTTCTAGAGTAAATAACTGAATGGGGCATCATAGACATTGTGTTTAGGTTCTGTTGTGAATTACTTTTTTCATAAATAAAAAAACATTTCATTTTTATGTGATTTTTGGGGTTTTTTTTGGTGCTTGTAAATAGAGATAAGATTCCAGACATATTCTTTTTCAGAAACCATTAAATAATTGCTCATATTTTCATGCCTGCACTCCAGCACTGTGGTAACAATGTTTTGTGTTCTTCTAGTACATGTTCCTGTCTGATTTGCTCTTCACTAGAGCTTCTTAGTATAATAGGCACACTGACCCAGCAGACACTTCCTTGTATTGCAGTGCTTTGGATTTTATAACGATTATATTTTCTACGAGAGAAACTGCTACTTTGTGGAGCAGTCTCACATTAAAAAAACTTTCCTTTGAATGCTTCAGTACAATGACACACAAAATGCACATTGGAGTGCTTCAAAATCAACGATATTTAATTCGCATTGTATATTTGAATGATTATTTAATATTAGCACTTGCTGATGAGGGGTATGTTGAGAGTGGCATTGACAGTGAGGGAACCAATGATACATGTGTAATACCAATACTTTTATTTTCTCTGCATGCAGTTACACCTTATGTGATGGGCAGGACTATTACTCTTTCTACCCAGAGAAAGAGATATATAGCAATAGTTATTAAAGATCAACAGGGGAAATAGATATCGCCTACAGAATGTGTCTGGCACTTTCATATTGTTGTTAAAGAAAAGCAAGATCTTAGGTACCAGGTGCAAGTAATGCTCTAGTTCAGCTTCTTTGCCCACTCCACTTAGTGTCTTATTTCCTGCTGTAAGAGTTTTTCTTTTGGAAAACTACAGAGTAATTTGTTTTCCTATAAGATAAAAATTCTATCAGTTTAGGAACAGACTTGTATATCTGGGAGTATGTGACTAACCCAGACGTGGTTTTCTTACCATTTAAAAAACCCACAGTTGATTATTACTTACTTTGTCTATATGTTCAGGACTTTTAAAGTAAAAGCCTTCCTTTTTCTGCACTTCAGAAGTACACGTCAAAAGAAAGCCGACTCTGAAGAGTTTGGAATACAAAGATAAAACAAAGCACAGCAGATGGTGGGAACACAAGGTATCAAGAGGTATCAAGAGGACAATCACTCCCAATGTCACAAGCAGCAGTCATGACCCACCAGCTGCCTACCTGCTGTCAGGAGTTTCACAGATACCCTCACAGAGACCAGAAAAGGAAAAGAAGTGAGGTGGATATTGGCTGGAAGTATTACAAAAAGTCTTCAGTTGGAATTCTGGAATGTTATCATATCTCATGATCTGGCAAAGCCCTTGGGTGTGAAGGTAAGTAGGACTGTGCATTCACCTTTCATGCTGCTAATCATCCATGGACTGCCTGACTTCATGGCTTCTGTTTTTCTTGCCCCCCAATAACAAGACAGCGTTATTTATGATGGATGTAAGTGTTGCAAATATAACCCTCTGAAATTTCTTATTTGTCAGTCATAAAAATGACATTTAGGACATGCAAAATTAGAGCCTTCTAAGCAGCAGCTGACACAACCATGAAACTAAGAATGTAAAATACATTACATTCAGTGCTGCTCAATCACCTTGTTATTTCCCACACGTGTCAAAATCCAGACTTTCTCGTGTGTAAAAAAAAACAAACCTGAGGGTTCATAGATGTGAATGCACTTCAGGGTTTGAGTGTTTGTACAGGTGCTTGTGCAGTACCAGTACAGCCCCAGCCCTGGCTGGGCAATCTCAGCGGCACCCCAGCACTCAGGTCATCACCCTGTCCTCCAGGACAACCTTTGAGACTTGGAGAAAATGCGTGGGACTTAAAACAATTTGTGATTGAGAGCGTCGCCCTCCATTTGTCAATGAGTACAATGAATTTCCTTTCCACAGACTTGCCAGCAGCTAATTATTTCCTCCCTCCTCCAGACTACAGTGAAAATGATACCTTTAGCCACAAATAACAGCAGTTCATTAAAACAAAAGGAAAATTGGTGATCACAAGTCCTTGTGTGGCTTTGCCTAGTGAGGTGATAACTTTTTGAGATGGGATGCCCTCTAAGGGCTGATCTTCATGACAGTTAATTACTTACTGATGCAATGGCAGTGAAAAAATGAATCAGAAGAGGCACATGAAAACTTCCTGTGTCTGCTCATGCAGCTCTCACATATCCCGGAGGTTATCAAGGAAACTTGCACAACCCTCCTGTTGAGAAACGTTCTAGCAGTATAGAGCAACAATTTGGGAAATGCATTTTGGGAACCAAGAAAAAAAGGTGAAGGAGGAACTGGAGAATCCTATTCCTTCCACCACCATAATTTAAAAAGTTCAAAGATCAGATCATCTGCTACTAAATTTGCCCTGGAATACATTTTTTTAATTAATTTTTTTTTTTTTTGTATTTTTCTTTTCTGAAGGATAAATGCCTTATTTTATCTCATCTAAAAAACTGACGAAAACAAGTCACTATTCAAAGGCTAATAAATAAAAATTGTCTTGTCTTAAGTCTTCCTGGATCTACAAAAAAAAAAAAAAAAAAAAAAAAAAAAAAAAAAAAGAAGGGAAGGGCAAAACACTGGAGAGAATATCATGATAGAGAAGAAAAAAAAAATCAAAGATGATTTGGCAAGACCTTTGGATGTCCTTTAATCCAACTTCATACTTTGTGTGGGACTGCTGCTCTTCATGGGTTTACAAAGGCTTGCTTACACAAGTCTGGAAGACTTCCAGGGAGAAAGATTCCACAAGGCTGGTTGTTTGAGCTAAAAAGCTGATATTTGTTATGTTCTTAATTTCATAAGTATGACCACCATTTACGAAGAGAATATGGAGCTGTGTGGGAAAGCTCCAGGTGCCAGAGCTGAGGTTCCTCCCAGCCCCTGGTGCAGCCCATGGTGAGGCAGTTGTGCCTCTGCAGCCCATGGGGGTCCCTGGGGGAGCAGAGAAGGAGCAGGGGGATTCCTGAAGGAGGTTGTGACCCTGTGGGAAGCCTATGCTGGAGCATTTTTCCAGCAGGCCCATGAGAGGATCCCACATAGGACCAGATTTTCTGGCAGGATTTGTGACCCCATGGGGCACCCACAGTAGAGCAGAGTGTTTCTGAAGGACTGTGCCCTGTTGGAGGGACCCACACTAGAGCAGTTAATGAAGAAGTGCAGCCCATGGAAGGACTCATGTTGGAGCAGTTTGTGAGGGACTGTATCCCATGGGAAAGACTCCATGCTAAGGCTGGGCAAGTGTGTGAAGGAGGAGAGGCAAAGCTGAAGCATTAAGACTGACCACAACCCTATTTCTAGTCCCACTGTGCTGTTCAAGGGAAGGAGGTAGGAGTGTTGGGAATAAAGGTGAACCTGGGAAGAGGGGAGAGATTGAGAAGTGTTCTTAAATTTGTTCTTATCCTCATTATCCTACCTTACTGGTTTTGATTTACACTAAATTGAATTAGTCTCCCCCAGTTCAAGTCTGTTTTTTCCATGATGGTAACTGGTTAATAATCTCTCTGCCCTTGTCTCAACCCATGAGGTTTTTGTTGTGTTTTCTTCCCCCGTTCTGTTGATGGAAGGAGAATGGTAGAACAGCTCGTTGGGTACCTGATGTTCAACCAAGGTTAACCCACCACAGAACCAAAGTGCAGATAACTACTCAAAGTTCTGCTGAGAAATAACCAATAATCTGAACTCTTTGTTTGACTTTTAAATAATTTTGTCTTTAATTTTTGTAAAAGACTAGATTCTTCAAAGGAAAACCAAATTGTTACCATCATAACAGTTAAAAAAGGAAACAAACTCCCCTTTAACAATAATAAGGCAGCATTTCCTATGCTGTGCATATTTGGCAGTGGGACTGGGATAAATGGATCCTTCAGTTAAATGAAATAAAACATGGTTTGCTGCATCTGTGAATTAGCTGCATAAAGATAACTGAGGCAGGTAAATGCTGAATAAAACTGGATGGTGTACATTAGAGAACCAATTGCATTAGTTAGCAAATAGCCTTTCTATCAGGCTGCCCACTAAGCACTGATGCCAAGCCAAGACTTGAAATGAATGGTAACTGGTATGGATATGCTGGAAGCAATGGAAATGTGTTGATTTGGGGTACTTAGCAAGGAATAACCGATGCCTTAAAACAGAAACATTATTCTGTAAATGCTGAACATCTGTGTTCTCCCTGTGACTGCCACAGTCGAGATGAGATTGTCTTAATCTAATTTCCAGGATGTATTTAAATTGGAAAATCAGACCTTCAATCTACCCCATATATGCCTAAATGTCAAACTTTGTCAGCAACAACATTTTAGATAGTTAAGGATATCACACACTTTGGGTCAAGGTCTGAGCCAGGATTTCACCACAAAAATTTGTTCAAATTAATATAGTTTGAGGAGATTCCTTTGCCATTTTAACTTGGATGTTCTAAGTTAAATTCATCCTAGGTGATGTCATTGCCCTTCAGCCTCCAAAGAAATTTAGTTTGCTATTAATAGCATTTTTTCATTCACAGTTTCTGAGGAACACTTTGGCCATTCCTGTCACAACTTGCTGTCACAGAAATCCTCATTTTTCTCTTTTATGAAGCATCAGGTTCCTACAGCAACTTTCTTTCCAAAAATAACTGACTTATATTGCTAAGGTAGAACAGAAAGTCGCAGAGAATAAGTACCTGGGAATTATTAAATGTTATTTAAAATTAAAAGTTGAGCCATGTTATTTTATGGTTATAGGAGAGAGGCCCTGATACAAACATGTGTGTATCCTTACCTTTAAATTCACTCCACTGCAAGGCTGTGAGAAGCCTGGCTCCATTTTCCTGGTGACCTCCTCATAATTTCTTGGCTGTCAGGACCTTTACAGCTGTCCCTTCTTCAGAATGATCAACCTCCAGTCCCTCATCCTCTTTTCACTGGCCAATCCTCTAACTCTGACCATCTCAGTGCTCCCCACTGAACTTCTCCCAGATTGTAGATGTCTTTCTTTTCTGAAGGAAGATAAAATAGACACAGCATTATTGATGCAGTCTAAAATGTGGGCTGGTTCCATGCTCTTTATTAGTCAAAAAGGTGATCTTAGCTTTCAACTCAATAGAGTTCAAGCTTGGGCTGCCTCACTGGGGGAAGATGTAAACTAAATAATAATTAAGGCAAATAACTGATCACCTGTACTGGATACCTCTGCTAAAGACTTCTCTCTACACAGACTGCAGAGAGCAGTAGAGACTGTAAAGTCTGGTGGTTTCGTTTAGTTTAGTAGGGGTGGCAAAATATTTTATGGTTAAGGACAAGGAAGATGAATATCATACTTGTAGACTACTCTGTAATTTCCAGTCAAAATTGATTCTTCAAGTACAAAGTTCAGGCAGGAACTGAAGGCTCCTAATGGCACATTTTGTGCTTGGTCTGTTGCAAGAATGAGGAGAGACCATTAGTTTGCAGTGCTGTCAAGACAGGAACCTTTCGCTGAGATTAAGTTGATGTGGAAACAAAAAGGATATTTTCTCTTTTTGCTACAACCAAGGAACTTTGACTTTCAATTGATAATTCACAAAGGACTTTGTGTGTCCAATGAGAGAGAGAGACAGAATGAAAACTCATATTAGCAGAATATCACCTATAATTTATGAAATATTTTTCAATACTGATACTAGAAGTTTACAGTTCTCCTGAAAAGAAAACCCCTAGAAATAAAATGAAAGAAAGGAAATGAAAGCTAAGATTTCCTGAAGAGACATCTTTACAGAAAGTGGGCATCATGTACAGTTAACCTGTGGATGTGGAGTATCCCAGTCTAAATCTCTAATGGTATCTCTTGCCAATACTTTTTTTTCTTATATTCTGTGGGTTTATAAAATTTTCTGCTCTAGTCCAAGAATGTATATTCATCCATCTCCTGAATATGGTCACCACGAGCTCATAAGGCTCTAAAAACACTGTCAGCTCTCAAAACACTACAATTTTCTGTAATTAAAAGGTTCCATGAACCACCTGGGAGCCACTTACTGTGGCTCCGTGAGCCACAAACACCACTTGGATTTCAGTTAGAGAATCAATAGTCTGTGTCATTGTATCTTCCGATATATCTGGCCCTGATTCAGGAAATATTTCTAAATAAACAATTTGTTCTACTTCAGTGAGGTTGAAGATTGTTTTTAAGGTGGAGTGATTAGCTTAATAATGGTCCCTTTTTTGTATGTAATTGAGGAGGGGTTTTTTGTTTGTTTTTAAAGATTGACTCTATTTTTCATTTCACTTGCATTTTCTTTTTGATATAATTTCTTCCACTCTTTGTAAGTAGACTTAAAGAATACATTGGTATGTCTAAAGTTAATAAAGACTTGATTTGACAGGAGAAAAAAAAATTAAAACTTGTGATACAACTTCTATTTTATGAAAAGCTATATAAATCACAATTAAACATATGGAGACCTCTAAATATTCAGTGATTTTATGGAACAAAGGATCTCAAAATCTTTTGAAATAAACTCCTCCCCACCCATTTAGAGTTTTAAAATAGGAATTGACCTCTCATGTTATTTAGGTGTGCTTTGGAAATATACATTAACTGTCAAAATAATATGATCTACAAACTCTCTTTAAGAAGCCTCTCACCTCATCCACTTTTTCAGTCTAGACTTTTCTATCCCTATATTTCACTCATCCACTCCTTAGTCAAGCCTCCAGTCTTCCAAGTCTTGTTTCATCTTTGCAATTTTTTTCCCTCCAAATCAGAAAATAAACCAGCCACCCAGCAATTCTTGGATTTCTAGCTGAATGCTTCCATTCCTGGAGCAAGATTTGTTCACTCTCAAGACAATCAAACTCACTCGGCTCTAAAAATCATCAGTCTGAAGTAGAAAGGGTGTTAACTACGTGCAGTGTTTGTTGGAGGCTATTAAGAAATTAATAAATTAAACTTGATCATGTTTCCAGGAAACGCTACAGTGCTGATTAACTGCTTGTTAAAATAAGGAACATAGATGAAGCATTTCCATATAATTAATCTTTTCTACTCCTCATTTCTTCCTTATTTATTGACCAAGTTATGCTTTCTGAAAGCAAGATTTAAACCTAGGAACAGTAGTGACACGATATTTGGAACTGAACCAAGCATTTTGCCTATAGAAATGTTGTATGTTTATCTTTGTGACACACTGTAGGGGAGAGACTTGAGGATCAGAGGATTAATCTTGTTTCATTCCCAAAGGTTTGCAGGTAGGTGAGAGATATTCAGCCTAGCAATAAAACAGCCAATCAGTTTTGCATAAAGTCAGATCTCCACCCACATAAACCCCCTTCACTGAACCTGTGCTGCACTTCAGCATCTCACCATATTTTGCCAAGAAAGGCAAGGAGATGGAAATAAGAGGAAATACCACAATGAAAGAAATACTCACCATACTCAGCCAAGCAAAGACCAGCACATTTATCTCAGCTATATCCTTAACTCAGGAAAAAGACTTTATTCCCACAAAAAACTTTGATATTGACACATAAGAATACAAATTCCTCTCAGAAATAAAATAGAACTTTGGGTTTTACCTAACTCTGATTAAGTCTTGGTGAAAAATTTGTTTCTGGCTATGAAGTCTTGGATTTGTTTACAGTCCTGCTACGATCCTATTCAACCTGTCAGATAAAAGCAGCATCAGAATACTTAGTGGAAAGCTTTTCTACTAGCTAATAAAAGCCTGGTTATGGCCTAGTGATTCAAACTGATGTATTGAGAGGTCTTAGATCTTCTGTCAAGCTTCATTTACAGTGAAAATGAGCCAATGACTCATGTCTATTTTCCTTCCCGGGCTATCAGACCAGTCATCTCCTGATCATGTTTGTTATCCCTAGAGAAGGGCACAATTGCTCTGATAATCTCTTTCCTGATTCAGTTTGGCATGCAATTTCACTTGTTCTCCAAATCCAACAAGTCCTTTTTTAAATACACTTCTTCCAAAACATGCTTAAGGATTGTATCTCCCACACATGTGGAAACAGGCATTACCTGACTGATCCTGGAGCTAATGAACACACATTTGAACCAACTAAAAAAATAAAAATTGATCCTTTCCAAGATGGTGGCATTTCTTTAATTGTGGTATTTCCTCTTATTTCCATCTCCTTGCCTTTCCTGGGATTTGCCTGTTAGAAATAGAAGTTCCTCAAGGCAAGGATGACTCACTTCCTGTAAGGCACCTAGACAGCTGTAGTGACAAAAAGAATAGTTAAGCAATAACTGCTAATGAGTACTGCTGGTGTAGGAGTTTTATTATTGTGTTAACTTAATAAATAGAAACAGTTGAAATTTGTTCCGCAGAAATGATTTTGATAGAAAGTTTTTCTTTGACTTTCATAGAATGGACTGCTTTCTTTGGGGGAAAATACCCACAAGGAAAACCCATTTAGTTCCTGAAGAAAGGAACCTCAAAAGCTGTCTGATATAATTGCATTTGCAATCAAAAGAAAATTGTAAACATAGAGGCATACACACAGGTATGCACATGCATACGTGTCTTTCATTCATGCATTTGTTTGTTCATTCTGTCTGTCTGTGTGGTTCTGGGTGTTGAGGTGAAGAGTGGAAAAAATCTGAGAGTCTGAGTTCCCTTTATTTTTAATTTAACAGTTTACTACAAAAATTTTGAATAACTGACTCCGCTGAGATACTGAAGGTTGTTTTGTTTAATCAATAAAATGCATAAATATGTGTGTATGGATGTATTTATTTATACAATAGTGGAGTTAAATTTAGTTGGTTTTCCTCTAATACAGTTTTTAAGCCATAATGTGCAGATAAGATACCAACTCTTATGTCCCATATAAACAACCTGTTCTAGGCAAAGTTGCACTTGGCCATTGAAGAGTGGCTGGAACTGGATGATCTTTAAGATCATTTCCAACACAAACCATTCTATATTTCTATGTTTCCATATCCATTCTGCCATAACAATTTAAAATCTTATCTTCACTGGACTGGAATGAAGAACGTTATTTAGCTGTAACAAATTTTGCCCCACAGCTTTTTCAAAGTGATGGTGGCAGCCTGTACAACCAGTTCTGAACATCATAAACCCTTGCCCTGCAAGCATAACTTATTTTAAAGCCCCAAAGGAAGATTTGGTTGACACCATGGGGATTTCACTTAATTTTTGAGCTGAAATCACACAAAATGTCCATGCATAGATATTCATCTTTGCATTAATTTAGAATTTCCACCATGTTCTATTATGACTCTGCAAAGAGTCATTATATCCAAGGTGACCCTACTTTTAATTTTGGGTTTTCAATCCAAATATGAAACCTGGAAAAATTTTACTGATTAATCATTGACTTAACTGTAAGAAAAAATGAATGTCCCAAACCTATTCATTCTTTTTTCTTTTATTTGCATTTACTGCATCCCACACACATGAACTGAGCACATTTCTATTTTTCCCTCTTTCTGCTTTTTCACCAAACCAGCAGCTGTGTTGAAGGGGATTGCTCTCTGTCTAACATAAGTTGTTTATGAAGCACATATCAAAACTTAATTTCTACCTCTGTAGTTTGTAGAAAACCTATTTTATGGAGATGACAGATTATTTGAAGACTTAAAGGTAGTGTGTGGGATACACTGAGCTTTGAAGTCCAGAGCCTGAAGGACAGACTTATAAATGCTTTGTAACCAGCACTTTTGTTCACAATTCAGACCATTTAACAGCTCAGCACGAGAAGGGTCATGTACTAAGGCCAGGGGTAATTTGTTGCAGATGCCTGAGATTAAAATTTTGATTTATGAAATATGCCTTTCCTTCAGTTGCTCCTACAGGATTTCTAGCTATTGTAAACGTGCCTTTCTGGATTAGGCTGTAACGATTAAAATTCTATCTTCCACTGAAAGTAAGTGCTTAAAAATGAATATGAAATGATGTACTTAAAATTTTCCGTATGAAAATCCAATGATAATCACACTTTACAGCATAAAACTACAGGGCCCGATTAAGTTTGACATTAGCACAAACTCTAACAAGACATTACCAAGAAAAATAACACACTCAAATCAGACGATTCAGCTCTTGCCACATTAAGGAAGTAATAAGCTTCTAATATCTTTACTGCAAGCCATAGCAAAAAATAGAAAAGTGTCTTTCCTGTCAGATGTTTTAACATAAAATCAAAACAGATAAAAAAAGAGAGGAAATGTAGCTTAAGCAGAAGCAAAGCAAGAGTAGCCAGAGGCTGACCTACATTTGAAAAGTAGAAGAACCCAACAGCAATGCTCACTGTAGTTCCAAGAATGCAATTTCAAGTATTTTTCATTATATCCTATGAGGTGGTGATGATCCAGCCTGAATCTGTGCAGCAGCTGCTGCAATGATCTGTGGGAATTATCAGCAATAAGTCCAAGAGGAGGTTGAGAATTTGCCCTCTGAGCAGCTGAATCCTCACCTCCCCCTGTACAGCGGACCCTTCTTACTCTGCTCTACATGCCCAGAGTACCATGGGGCAATTACGTTGCCTTGTTATTTTCCCACTCTCTGAGCAGCATTATTTGGTAATGAACCTCAATCAGACTTCATGATTTTTGCAAGTCTATTAGTCAGAGAACCTGCTTTATCTTTCCCCCTTGTAATAGGATTTGCAAAGCAATTATACATCGCCGTCTCAGCTGATGTGCCTCGGACTAAAACCTTACACATGACTGCATTACTTTATCACAGTAACACACACACTCTGAAACATACCTCTGCTACCTGTCACAACAGCCAAAGAAATTAAAGAAAAAGAGAAAATTGGAGAGTTCCTAACTGTTGTTGCTGTAGCCATTTTCTAAGTCTGTTGCAATTATTTCTTTTAAGGGTGAGAATAACCTCTGCTTTCATCCACGTATCTCCAAGTACATTTGAAAGGTTGGAAATGTGTTGATTTTTCTTCTCTACAGAATAACTAAGGAAAATTAAATTATTTTCTACACAAAGAAAGAAATTCTGAGTTCTTCTGGGCAAGCATAGGGGCCAGCTCTGTACTCAGCAATTGACTGTACCTGCAGTGCAGGGAAGATATGGGACAAAGACCACCTGTGGAGCCAGTGTTTCTGCCAGAGTAACTTGACACACTAAAAAAGTCAAGGAAGATGCTTTATTGAGCAGTTACTAGGCTTAAATTGAAGTGAAAGGGGTGCTGACTAAACTGATAATGGATTTTAGGACTGCACATGAAAATATCAAAGAGTAATCAAAGAGTAGTTTAAAGATTTTTTTTTTTTTTACCACTCCTTGTTCCTTTAAGTAAGGGGAAAAAAAAATAAAGTCAGTTTGTAAAAAAAAATGAAAGTCAGTTCAGTGAAATGTTTGCAGAGCAGGTTGCTGAGGTCCAGAGGGATCAAGAATGCAGAAGGGAATGTATCCATGAATGATTGACAGAGCAGAGATGTTGAGTCTCAGCTAGTAACCTCTGAATTACAGAAGAGCCAAAACCAGATAGAACTTTGATCCTCACTTTGTTATACTCACAGGCTCTAAATAGCTACCCCAAGATGTAAAGCTTTTTAAAATTATAGTTTTTTCCTCATTCTTTTCCTTTTTCCTTTTTTTTTATTTTTTGGTTGGTCAGTTGCTTGGTTTTAAGGAGGCAAGGAGGATTGAAGGGCTGTGATTTTATAATGTTTAAAGGTCTAGATGTGGTAACCTCCCAATCAGTGTATTTTTCCCAGTATTTTTCCCTGCTCTCTCTGTTGATCTCTTCTATATGCTACTGTACATCTGTTCTCTTTTGTTAGTTTTACTCCAAGCTGGCAGGATTTGTTTCTCTTCCAGCACGCCAAGTTAAAAAAAAAAATAATCTTGTATTGGGTATAAAATGATCTCCCATGAGATCAACCCTTTTCTAATGAAGTCAGATGTTTTAGTTTTTTCATATACCAGATCATTTACTCTGAGATAATATAAATTTACAACTGGAATCACAGTTGACACCTGGCAGTGCACTAAGCAATACAGGGCTTCCAATCTACATCATTAGTTGCTCATGCTTTGCTGAATCTCTCCTCATTAAACCCCAAATCCTGTCCCCAGTGAAGTCTCAGCAGCTTGTTGGTCACTGGGGACTTCCTTCTGAAATAAAGAAGTAGGGACCTTCTACAAATGCCACAAAAATTGAAGGCTGGAGCAGCTGTGCCTCTAGTTTCCTCTGTTCCTGGCAGAAAAAGCTTGATGATATGCATGATGGTGGATTCATCATTTACACTTTCCATTTCCCTTATTTGCAGCAAATCCCTGATGCACGTTGGCAGACTCAGGCTCTGAAGAGGAGCTGGAGATACTCATTACCCACACAGCCTCCTCCAATCAGCAGAGATATGTTAGCTGTGGTGCAGGAATAGCTCTCCCTTCCCACTGAGATAAGGACCAAAGGGATATACTTCCAAAGCCGTAAAACCAGAGTAATTCGATAACAAGCCATAGAAAAAAAGAGTTCTGGAATGAAGCAGCTGCAGAGATCTGCTGTCCTGCCTCACCGCTTTACAAACTAGCTGTGGACATTATATGTCTATGACTCAACCATGGGAGAAATCTGGGGGGCATTGCTAAAGGCTTGATACTGTTTAGGTACATGTTTTGTAGCTGTGGAAAGAAGCAGATGCTCTTTCATTTGAAATTAAGCCCTGTGGTAGATAGGCCTTATTAGTTCTGTGGTCTCCTATTTGTCTGGTGACTGTTTGTCAGAGCAGACCTTGGAGTAGCATTGATTCATTTCTTCCATCTGAGACAAGTTATTGGCTTAGTTGGGAGCTGGCTGAGCCTTGACACATCCAGCAGAATTTTTGACTGTGAACACTGTATTGCTAGATTAGGTTTACATGAAGGAATATAAAGGAACTGCTTATGAAGGGATATAAAAGAACTACTTATGTCAGTATCAACTACAGGCTAAGAGGCATCTTTCCAGCTTGAGCTCTCTCTGGTGTTTTGTACCACTGGGCAGATACAAAAGAAGTGACAGCAGAAATGAAATTTGATGAGATTTATTTAATGTGCCCAAGTAATTCATGTTCGCAGTAAAATAGGCATTTGTATAAAAACATCAAACCAACAAAAAATTATTAAATAGTGGTTGCTAAAGTGAATCAGGATCAGGAATGCATAGAGGGGAAATTCTGAAAGTGCTTTCAGTAGCAATGGAGTTCTTTAAGGACTAAAACTCTCAGTTGTTACACTGGTCATCTTCAACCTTGAAAAACTCATCTTTGCAGCAGGGAAAAATTGCTGTTAAGTGTAGATAGTTCTTGAAAGTGAAGAGAATGGTGTTTTGGATTTAGCAAGGAAGCCATGAAGTGTAGGAGAGATGTTTTCTGTATATGTTTGTGTACTTAAGAAATGGCTAGTACAGGTTGTGAGGAATTAACACGCCCTTGTAACATTCAGGAAAAGCGTTCAACATTAAAAAAAAATCAACATTTCTATACTTACAAAGACTGAATGAAATCTCTGGACTTGTTTTCACTTTTAAAAGAATAGCGGGAGCACTAAATTAGCTTGTGGTGAGCAGAAAAAGCCACAGATAAGGAAAAAGAGTATTTGGAAAGCTAATATTACTTCTGATACTGATAGAAACTGACTGAGTTTCAATCAGTGTTCTGCAAGTTGCCTGGGAATATAATAAGTAAATCTATCAGACCCATGAATGGTAAGAAAATAAAGATTTGCACTTGATTTCATTGAAATTTTTTAGGAATCTGTGTACTGCGAATATATGGAAGAAACTGGTAGGTTAGCTTGACTGCAGAAAAATATGATTGCAGGAAAAAACCCCCTTTTTTTTTTTTTTTACCCCTTATATTTATTGGTTTAGGATCATGAGATTATCTGGTAAGAAGAAGAAAGGAAAGCTGTTCTCTGAGTGTAATACAAGTTTTTCTTTGTTATGTCTTAAGAATTCTAGAAGTTTTTGCATAAGATGAATTTCATTATTTGCCTACCTGAGACTTCTGACAGGAAAAGGCAGGTTTTCATTACATTGGGAATGAAAATAAAGCCTTGGACAGAGCATGACACTGGGATGTCCATTGAAATGTCCTAGCCTTATCTTTGTTCACAGTTGCTCAAGTCTTCTGTTTCTCTTTGTTGTGAAAACAACCAAAAAAATGTTAAGACCTTTGTTTAATGGGCTTTACCCAGAATTGTTTGAATGGAAATATTTTGCTTTGCAAGAGGATGAAAACAGCATGGAATAAGAGCTGCCTGAGAAAATCTAACAGACATGATTTTATTGGTGAATAGCTGTGAGTTATTGATGACTGGATAATAAATAAGGCAGACAGTGTAAGTAATTGTACTTGTTTTGGCTGGCATAATGTTTGATTTTTTTTTACAGTAGCTCATATGGTGCTGTGTTTTGGGTTTGTGACCAAAGCAGTGGGGCTGAGCTGCCTACTGGTTTATATGACAACAGTAAACCAGTAAGATAATAAAGAAAACAGTGGAGAAGAACTCCTGCTAGGAATGAACAGAGATGTTTACTTGCATGGTATCCTTTCAGCCATCTTTTGTTCCCATCAGTTTTCTATTGATCATTTTCCACCCAACTTTGTGGAGTTCTTAGAGCTGTGTCTGGTGGTGGGTTCCAGCCCAGCTCTTGATGTGTAGCAGAGTCATCTGAAACACTGGTTACACACAAAGTGACAAAGATTATAGTTTTAAAAACCCACAGTGGCAACTGATCCATTCTCTTTCAGCTATTTCTATTGTTGCTGCTCCTGTCAATAGAATGGACTCCTATTGTGACATTTCTTTCCTTTTTTCCATCAATCTTTGTCTTAAAAATTGATGGCAGTTAGAGTCATTACATGTCACAGTCTCTACTGCGCAGTTCAAATAACCTCCTGTGGATACTGAGATTTAACTGCCTACTATGGCAGACATTTTTTAAAAAAAAAGAACCCCAGATAGAAACATAGGTTTCAGAAGGGAGTCTTTGTTCAAAGTAAAATTATGCAAGACTTCAAGTTTTATACTTTGGATGTGATTTGAAAACAAATGCTAGGAAGGGAAATTGAAGAAAGCTAAATATCATGAGGTCTTTATAATTGTAACCAAAGGAGTACACAAGGAGTGAATTTGTCTCTTGCTTTCTGTAGAAAAAGTCTATCTTAAAATTCATAGCTTCTTGAGAGACTTTTCCATAACTATTAAGAGTCACTTTATCACTAAATTATTTGTGTAAATTTTCGATAAGCAAATACAAGTAATCCAGTATGAACAGCAACCCCACACTCCCCAGACCAGTAGTGTCTGCAATAATGGGGTAAATAAAGCACCAAGCTTAAACCTTTTTTGCTGAGGCCTGTCACAGCCTGAATGATGGTATCATGCTAATGCAATCAAAATTGCTGTTTTGACTTGTTTTAACCTTTCCAGGACAGAAAATATTGATTCATTTCCATACATACTGCAGAGTTATAATTGTACCCATGTGAGGTACCCAGACCTTGGCTCCAGGAACAAGTGTAAGTGGATGCAAGAGGCAGGAACAAGGAAGAAATGACTTCCTATTGAACAAAATGGGAAGGAGGAAGATCTAGTGCTTCAGAAGATGGTTCTCTAACCCTTAAATCTCTTCCAGCTTCTAGAGAAGTCAGTAGATTTTTTTGGTTTTGGTTGCCTCATTATTGTCCCTCTCTTGTGTTACTAATTATAACTTTAAGACATATTTTGGAACTTCATATTCCTGACCAAGATAATAGATTCTGAGTGAAACCATTCATAATTGCTATCAATAACAGTCTCTGGTGACTGTAGGGCATGGTCAGTATGAAACTGCTTTAGTAAAGGGACTTACACCATCTGTTCTCATCTCTCAGCAGATAATGTTTTCCACAGAAGAACTTTCTGTGCATAAATGGTGTGTCAGAAACAAAAAGAAACGGCCAGTCTAAGTCAGTTAATTCAGATTATATTCCAGTGGAGCTGGGTTTAGAGATGTGATTATCTGATTGAGAATGTCAGGATATTATCACAGTTTTTGGGTATAGGGAGAATAAGGGTCACAACCTACACCTCACTAATGGCAGCCCTGTGGATAAAATATCTAGAAACCATCTAGAAACAAGATGCTGGCATTGTCAAAGACACAAACCAAACCTTCATTCTGTGTTAATTAGAATTTCTGTTTACATAATTTCATGGGACTGCCAGTACTGTGCTCATCTCAGATTTGGAAGGTGCATATGAGTCAGAATCATTTATTTCTGTGTGCCTTTTTTCCTGTAATAAGATTTTTTCTTATGTCTGAGAAAGGCTTTTCCTTTTAAATAACGTATTTAAATCATAGAAAGGGAGAAAAAGTCACACCAGGTATGTGAAGATCATTAAAGAAAACATTAACGAGGAAAGAAGAGTATAGTTCAGTAAAGCACTTGGCTGATTCCTTTCTTTATCCAAGTTTGAAAACTGTTGCAGATAAGAGTTCTGCGTTTGAAAATGTTTTTGAAAATAATCGGAAAATAATTCCACCATTAATTCTGGTGATTTATGCTCTGTGGTCTCGGTGCTCAGTGCTAACAATATTTCTTGTGATTTTTGTTATCTCTGCCTTTCCCTCTATGCAGTTGCATGAAAGACTTTTATAGCTCTGTCCTGGAGCTTGGGCTCAGTAACAAATGAGTGAGGTTTTGTCATTCGTGTGCCAATATGACAGATAAAACAGCATTCCTTCTTCTGCAGCCATTGGAAGTGAAGGCTTCTTCAACCTGTGAGTTGCTCTTGCTCCTCAGCACATACACTTTATTCATACACTTCTCACTGAACTCCTTATCTAGATATTTAGGAACCCTCTTAAGGACTCATCTTTGTTTTTACTAATAACCCTCAATATTCATGCTTCTTCAACTTGCCTTACCTTCAAATGCATTCTTAATGTAGTTTTCATATTTCATTGCTTCTTTATAAGTGTAGCTTAGCTACTGTTAGCTGGGCTGAGTAGTTGGACACTCTGCCCAATATTAAATTGGTTTTTGTTTTAGGTGACTCTTTAGAACTATTGTCTTTCTTAGACCTGTTTTGTCTGTTGACATCATTGAAACATAAGAACCTTAAGTGGCGATGGTAAGAAGAAAGGAGAAATAAAAGTATTTATTCTGTATAGTCAGATTTCTGATATTCTTGCTCATTCATTAGAAGGACTCAAAGTCCCAAAATGACAGCAAAGTTTTTGTGTGTTTTGCCTTGTACAAACGCATAGCTGCTAAACTCTTTTGGATACGGCTGGTTGGCTACAGTGTTGAGGTGTGCCTGTTTGGTTTGGGTTTGGATTGGTTTGGGTGACTTTTAGGGTTTTAAATAGCTGAAGAAATAAGTAAAGAAAGAGGAATAAGTGACAGAAAGCCTTGTATTTTGATTCAAATTTGGTCATATGGCTGCTAAGACCGTAAGACCTCTTGTGTCATTTTTCATAAGTATAAAAAGGGAGACATGAATTTATGGACCATGGAAATACAACAGCAGCTTCCTTATGGTTCCTTACATATTCTTTATCCATTGTGAAATCAAAACACCTTGTTGCCTTCCACAAGTATCAAAATAATTTGCCATTGTTTACCTAGGATCGTTCATCTGGAAAAATTCCTTGGCTATCTGACAAAATGTTCCTTCCTCAACATTATATTTAATTTGCCCTCTCTGACTCTCATATCACAGCATTCTTATAGGTCAAGAATCAACAAATTACCTTAACCATGGAATTAAATTGACTCCAATTAACTATTTGGCTCAGTCCCTACAAACCCAATAAACCATAAGTATGTACTTTACAGTTAAGGACATACTCAAAAACTTCTCTAAATCAGAGACAGAGTTAATTATGTTATTTTACTCTCACAGTTTAAAAAAATACCCTTTCCATAAATCATGTGATTAGACAGTACCTCTATTCCTTCTTTAATAACTAGAAAAACAGGAACACAGGAACATTTATTTTTTTATATATATATTTTTAATTTCTGTATCCTTTAACATGTAGATCACTCTCTTTGTAACTGAAGAGATGAATTACTGTAGAAACATTGATCCTGCTTAATTTCCCTGCAGATCCAAGACACTTTGTTCTTTAAACAAATATCTCCTTTGAGCTGGGAAATGGTACATGCATCGTTATTAAACTGCCATTGCTCTTGCAGTCACTGCAGTATTTTTCAGGTCCTCGGCCTTGGGACATCTCTATGGATAACACATTTGGTTATCATTTTAACATTTGAGCTACTTACCCCATAAGAGGATATCTGCTGGAGCATCATGATCTAGGAACAGGGAACATTTTCACAGTTCATAAACAATTATATGTGTCTCTTGCTAAGCATTATCACCTTAGGGTATTTGGATACCTAATTTTTTATTATTCTTGCTGTTGTTTTCTTCTCAGAAAGGCAATCACCATACTTAAAATGCATAATTAAATAACAATAATAATGCAACTCTTCTGCCAGAACTTGACTGGCAACAAGAACTAGGTTCTAATGTGAAGAAATCAATATTAACACACTCATTAGAGCCTCCACACAGAAACATGAGAGCTAAAATAAAATTTCTGATGCTCAATGACCTATTTTTCCCCAGTCTCAAAATTAGTTTAAGAAACAATATTTGTATTAAATCAAGAAAACAAACAACCAACAAGACAGCTAAGCAAGGCAAGCTCCAATCATAGAATAATAGAGTATTAAGGGCTGGAAAAGATCTTAAAAATCATCTTGTCCCAACCCCTCTATTATTGACACCTCCCTCTAGACCAGGTTGCTCAAGGCCTTATCCAGACTGGCCTTGAATACTGCCACGGTTGGAATTCATAAAGACTAGCTGAACTGTTTTTCAGTCTTTATCCCTTGGGAAGTTACAATTCTGAAGCCTTCTGTTTTTGCACTACACAGTAAGTCTGTAGGGATCTTCTTGGAAGAATCCTGTGGGAGAGAGTAATGGATGAAAGAAAGGTCTCAGGAGAGTGGATTGATTTTTAAGCATCACCGTCCAAGCTGAAGAGCAACAATCATGATTTACAGGAAGGCAAAGAAAGGCAGTGGGAGACCTTTGTGGATGATGAAGGAAGTCCTAAAAATGTGTAACATAAAAAGGAACCATAAAAGATGTGGGAGGAGGGACAGGTTTTCCTGGAGGAATGTAAGAGGCAGCATTGGGAAAGCCAAAGCCCAGGTGGAACTGGTGAGAGATGTAATAAAAAGATTAGAGAAAAGGTGGATATGCTGCTAAGGGGGCAGGATACCCCATGACAAAGGACAAGGAATTCAGTGGCTTTTCTAACCAATCCTTTACTGATAAGACAGACTCAGGAATCCCCAGTCACTGAGAGCAAAAGGAAAGCCTGGAATAAGGAAAACTGAATCTTGGTGGAAGAAGATCAGACCATGTCAGGAAACTGGCCACACAATAGTCCATGCTATGTAACAGGGCACAGCTATCGGTGCTGAGGCAGGTCAGTGCTGTTGGTGAGATACCTCTGTTGACCATATTTGACAGGCTGTGTCAGGTGGAAAAAACCCCAAAACTATGGAAAAAGGCAAATGCCAATCCTATCTTCAGTAAGGGACAAATAGTATCCAAGGAACTACAGGCTGGTCCTCCTCAGTTCAGTTCCTAGAAAGGTAATGGAGTGACTGACTGGTTCTGGATGCCATTTCCAAATGTATGAAGGACAAGGAGGGGATTGAAAGGAGTCATCGAGGATGTATGATAGGAAAATCATGCTTATACAGGGGACAATGCCATCTAACATCTCCATTAGTGGCTTACATGATGGGATAGAACACACATGGAGTGGATCTGCAGAAAGTACAAAGCTGGAGCAGATTATGCACAAGGATCATTGTGCTGACCATCAGAGGGACCATGACAGGCTGGAGAAAAGGGCAGATGGGAGGGAGCCTTATTGAGTTCAACAACAGGAAATGCAGGTTCCTGCAGCTGGGAATACCTGCACAGGCTTCCTCATATGCCTGGTAAAATGTAAGTGGTATAGGGAGGTTTCTGAGAGGTGTGGAGTTTTGTAAGGGACCTGGACTTCTTTAACATTAAGGGAAACTGAGAGTTGAGTTGCTACAGTTGGTTTCCCCAAACACCTGGGTTCTATTTGTGAAACTAGCAGATTTTAAATAGGATTGGAAATTAAGTAAAAGAGAGAAGAATTCACTGCTTTGGAACTTTATGTAACAGAATTCTCCACATTGTTTAATTTGTACTGAATCTTGCAGCTTTATCAGTGACTTTAAATTAGCCAGCTGTTGTTTCCCATTGAGCACTATCAGAAACTGCTTAATGAATCCAAATTTTCTCTGAATACGTTTAAAGTGATAGAGACACTCCCTTGCAAAGTTTGCTGTATATTTGACAAGCAATTGCTAGAACTTATTGAGTAATTTTTTTTTTTTTCCTATCACAGGAAGAAAAACTCCTCCTCTATGTCTGGTTGTCCTACAACTTTCTTGCACTATTTCTTTGTCACCCTAAAGAGGAAAAGAATAAAGGAAGCACAGGATTGTGTCCAAAACCAGGAAGACAAAGCACTGAAACAACTTCACAGAATCAGGGAGATGCTGTTATGTGGAGTAGGAGAAAAAGAAGTCAGAGAGCAGGATCAATCTTGTTGATAATGAAGACATTTTGCAAGTGATGGAACTACCATGGGAAAGGCAAACAGGGGTGTAGATACAGGTTGTGGAAACAGGATATAAGATGAAACACACAGGACAAAAGGAGCAGGACATGTTTAGCAGATGACCAGTGCAGAGTTAAGCAAAGAGTAGCTCAGGTAAAGGAAAGGTAGGGATATCCATATATGGTGAACTGTGATGTCATGGTTAAACAAGAAGAACAATGTGTTACCATATAAGGCAGTGTTTATGGCCATTGGATGATTGTAGCGTTAAGAAATGCTATATAAATACCATGTTAAACCAAATAAAACGGCTTCTGATCATCAACCAGTTGTCCCCACCTCTTGAATCCTGTATCTATAAATTGTATATAGCAGAAAAATTAGTAAGAGAGTTTAGATATGTTATAGCTTTCAGTGATACTTTAATGATGTTGAAACTGGTGGCAGAATTTCTATTGGCTTCTGTGTTGCCATAATGTTATTCATTAAGAGAAAAAGAATTTTACTGAGAAAGAAAGGAAACAAATTTACTTCTCATTTCTTCACAAGGATGAATATGTGAAGGTATGTAAAGGTATTAAATTCGTAAATTTAAAGGTATGTAAAGGTAATAAATTTTATTTAACATTGTCTTTCATTTGGCATTTCACGAACCAAGAAGAATCCCTTCCCACCAGAAATCTATTATATTGATGTCTCCTAGTCTTAATAAATCTTAAAGTAGTACAGATTAGTATATGAGAGTGTAAAAACCTTGAACTACATCCAATAAAATATGCAAGTATGACAAAAGGACTTACTAAGCATTTAGGCACCTACTTACAAAGCTGTGCACCAAAGAGCCATATGCACACCTGGCCTTTTCTCCTTATCATCCACATTTCTCTCATTCAGACCATATTTTGGTTTTCACTATAAATTCCCAAGCTGATTTCCTGAGCTAGTCTGGAGGTGACATGGACAGTAAATTGTTTAGATACATGTCTAAGCTGCCTCCTGAAGGCACTTTGTTCCAAAGCAATACACTTATCATAGAATAAATTATTAGGGTTTGGTTTTTTGGGTTTGTTTTTGTTGTTTTGTTTTTGCTTTGTTTTGGGTTTGGGTTTTTTTTTTTTTTTTTTTTTTTTTTTTTTTTTTTTTTTTTTTTGTTGCTGTAATTTTTGGTGGTTGTTCTTTATTGGCTTTTTATGGTAATCTTAACTAGTTGATTGGCTCAAATTTAAAAATAATAGCTCAAATTTAGAAATAGAGGGGATGAAAGGCAGTCTGGATGTTCAAGTTTGTTTAATATTCTAGTCTCTGTAAACAGCACCCAGAATTAATTATTACTGATGTTCTAAAAACTTAAAAAACCCTAAAACACCAAAAATGCAAATGATAATTTAAATTTAGAAACATTTTTTGTCCTGTCTGTAGTGTCTTACACTTCAATGTGAGTCACAATTTCCTCAATCTAAACTGAAATTTGCTACAACATGATTAAGCCTCAAGTCTGTCCCCACAACTCTTTACTGGGAAGTTCATTGGAAGGTATTATTAATCCTATTTTGTGATTCTTGCTATGTATTTTTTCCCCTTCTTTTCTATCTGTATAGATTTTTCCTAATCTAACCATATTAAAAACACTACTTACGTTAGTGTTTTACAGATTAACTTCTCTACCAAACAATTTCTTGTCGTGGTTTGAAACCAAAAGGAGTGAGAGGCTCCAAGTCAGAAATATAATTTAATGAGAAGAAAGGTAAAACTGTAAAAATAAAATGAAATAAATGCAATAACACAAAGGACCACTGACAGAGTCAGAATACAACCTGAGCAGAGTGGTGGAAGCCGTCCAGGTGAGGTGATCTTCCTGAAGCAGTGATCCTGTAGAAAGCTCTGGTAGCCCTGATCCTCTGGAAATCCAGTGGGTAAGGGCTGCTTGCACTGTCCCAAATCCCAGATTCTATCCAGGTGGGAATGCTTGGCTCCTCCCCCTGGGTGGAGCATCTCCCAATGGGATGATGAGTTGTGAAGTGGGTCCTTGATGGCCCATTAAACAGAGATAACTCCTGGAGGGAGTTACCTGTGAGTCATGAGCAAGGCATTGATGGGCCATGAGCAGAAGAGCCCGAAGGCAGGGAGCCTGGGAAAACACTGACCTACCTGGTTTAAAAGTTCATGAAGATGGTGATAGAATAAATACTTTGTGTACATCCTACACTGCAACCCAGGACATTTCTATACTTCTGAAGTTTTGTAAAAGTAGATTTCTGATGTGTGTAGCCTTCTGGCTCTGTGTTTCAAGGCTGTCTCTAATAAAGTTCCTGTCTCTAATAAAGTGTCCATTCCAGCCAATGCTTTTCCTGTAGCTTTTGCTGGTATGGATTGTCTGAAGTGGTTTAATTTTATTGTTAAACAAAACCTCTCAACATTTACACAGCACATTCACTATTTTGCATTACTTCCCTTTTAGTGAAACTTCTTTATCCTTTATAGCTGTGAGATATTTTCCCTCTAGATGCTTGAAATTGAAAATTAAGTTTTAAAGATATTTGCAGAGATGAAAAAGGAATGACAGACACATAGCACACAGGCTGATCATATAGGCATCATTTGCCAAAGAAACAGGCTGACAAATGTCTGTTTGGAAAATGAAAAAATAAAAAATTCATATCAACATTGTAACTTTATCAATAAACCTGAATTAATATTTTCAGTACAGCTTAAAATGTGCATAAAATAGTAGCTGGCATTTCACTGGGAAACTTGAGACATGTAAATTGTTATGTGAATATTATAATATTTTATATGTTAGATATATATTTAAATTTCCTGTTTTTTTTTCTTTTTCAACTCATTTTAAGGTAGACATCTAAAATGGTTGGGATACATTGCATTCTAGAAGTGGGCATTTAACATTTCACGTAAGCGTTTTTGGTTGCTGAAACATCAGCTTCTTGTGTCATTTGATATTCTTGTGAGTGTCCAAAAAAATTCTGTGGGGATGACAGATGTGCACAGAACTCAGGAGAGTCAGTTGTGTTTTTCTGGTGCAATGTATGGAAGCTGAACATTTCTAAGAGGACACTAGGTGTCAATGTCTCAGTGAAAAGGTGCCCATATTTAGTCAATGAAATCCTACTGCAGGGGATGGGATTCAGCTTGAGGCTCAGACATCTAAATGAGGTGCCTTCAGCTGAAGTGTCTGCATGTGAGCCAAGCATCTCAACTCCTGCCATCCTCAACAGAGATTTTGCAAGTGCAGTCAGTGAAGCCTTAGAGAGAAATGTAGCTGTAATTGGGATATTTCTTGAATTTTGTGTCTGAATTCTTTCCCAAATGTCTCTGTTTGCATGATAGATGCCTTAAGTTTGATCATATGAATTTTCAGTTGCGTGGCACGCAGCTGTTGTATACTTCTCATGATCTAGGTGAGGTTGTTCTTCCTCTGTGTCCACATAAAGGAAGCCAGTTCAAAGGCTGGACAAGAGGTAATGGTAAAAAAGCCCTCACTAAAAGAGGGCTGATTTAGGTTAGATATAAGGAAGAATTTTTTTACAATGAAGGCGGTAAAACAATGGAAGAAATTGCCCAGAAAGGTGTTGGGTGTCTCTGGAAACACCCAAGGTCAGATTGGATGGGGCTTTGAGCAACGTGTTTGAGTTGTAGAAGTCCATCCTCATTGCAGGGGCCTTGGATTAGATGACCTTTAAATATCCCTTCCAATCCAAATTTTTCTACTTTTCTGTAAGCACTTCTCAAGTGTTCATATATTCATTACTGAAATTACTTTTGCCATGATGACTTCAGCAGAAGTGTGAAGAGCTACAACTTCATTGTCTAGAGACTAGGTAATGAGAGAATTAACATTTGTGTTCTCTCTCTTGGAAGCTGCTTCTTGCCTTGTGTCTTAGACACCAAACTTTTCAGGGCAGGGCTGCCTCTTTGTGCAGCAGTGATTAGCAGGAGGGGCTATTTGAATAACATTGAATATTGTTTTCAATATTGTTAACCTTGAGTGTTGCTAAAAATGTGGTTTAAATAAAAGAATTTTTACTTTCATCAAGGTTCTTTAAGTTCAACTCTTTGGTAGCAGTAATAAATTAGCACACCTTACAAATAAAGAAAACAAAAAAGAATGTACAAGAGGCAGCAGCACTGGCAAATCCAATGATAGATATGTATTTATTGAGAATCATTGCATGTTATAAGTTTTTCCAGAGGACTCTACAGAAATCTCATGGTACCTATAGCTGTAATCCGTTTTCTGTTGATCCTTCTGTTTTTGCTGCTCTGTAGTCCCACCTTTCCTTTTATGGATGCCTAATGATGCCTCTTGCTGGCTGCTGGCTTTGAAGTGTAATATATTTGTTAAGCAGCTTTGCTATTTGCCTCCTCTGTGCTGCAATAGGTTACTTTGTTGTGGGATACTTTTAGCTTTCCACCTTCATGAGATCTGCGGCTTGGTTGATAAACTGCAAGCAATGACTTCATTACCTGCCTTTTCATCTTGTATGTGCTTTTTCATCAGGGCTCCCTGACACTGAGCTGGGCTGGAGCTTGTTTAGCCTCATTGTGCTTGTTGGGGTTCACTCCTCCCTCTTTCTTCATTTCACTCTTTAATTTAATAGTCATATTTATTGTTATGTTTATGTCTCATGGAGGCTTTTGATGCAGTTCAGTGGGAGGTGATGCTATTTTAGCACAGTGTTTTTCTGGTAGTGTATCTTGTCTAGACTCCAAAGTTATGTAAAGTTTTCCCCTTACTGAGGACTGTTCTACATTTGCAAAGGCAGAAGCCTGGTTGAGGTTCTGAAATATGAGAGCCCTTCTTGGTCTCATTACTCCTCTGTGATCCTCATTTCTGCTATTCTTGTGCTGATTGGCTTTTTTTGCAGTGCATTTATTTATTCCGTGGCTCATAAATAAGTCATACTTTCTTAAGTATGGATGACAAGCTTTTGCCATGGCCTGATTTTGATCTAAAGTGAATCATAACACTGGATAAAAGCTGCTTTGCAAGTGATAATACTGCTTGAAAAATGAGCAAAACACACTTTCAAAATACCTTCCACCTTAATGTCCATGTAAAACAGAGACTCCAGGGTACAACTCAGCGAATTTGGGACTGTGTGAGATCAGCTGGAATGTACAAACCTGCCACTTGTGGATTGGGAGAAATGAGGTGCTAAACAGTTCATTGCCCGGAGCAGTGTATAAATATTAGATTCAGGTCAATAGTATCTGCAGCTGTTATTTTACATGGCATGGTGAATCTGAGGGAGTAGAGGATAAGAAGAAAATTAGAGCTGATAAAAGGAAATGTCTGACTAGCCTATGAAATTCATGGTCATAAGAGACCAAAGCAAAGGTTTGCAATTAAAATTAAGGAGCCTAATTTTCAGTTGGAAAAGAGACTGACCCAGAAGTTGGAATGTGTTCTTCTCCATAACACAGACAGAAGAGAATTTTTAACTATTTGGCCTGATTTTTTTTGCTCACTTTCCTAGACTAGGGTAGATTTCTGTCTGCTTTCCAAAATCCTTTTGACAGAGCTTCGCAGAATTTTTTTCTAGGTTTGCATTTGAATTCAGGTTTCCAGGCAATGCATCTTTCTCTCTTTCTTGAATTCCCACCCTAGAAACACTAAATCTTCCACAACCCTCACTTTCAGTAAAGATATATTATTACACATAAAAATGTAATTAAATCAATGCTCTCAGAATGTCTATGCTGAACAAAATTTAATAACAAGCACTTGAAGAATGACAATACCCCTGTAGAGTATAATGGTGTGTAAGATTGGTGGGTTGCAGCACAGTCCTCTAGGTGAAAACACATTTAGAGGGCCATAAAAGTCCTTCTGCTGTCTGCTTTGAAATGAGTCTTTTCCTTGTGCTGAAAGGAGATTGGGGAATGTATTTCCATAAGTTGGGGAGATGTGGCAGGACATACTGGCAGCCCTTTGAAGGAATGTACCATGAATGACAATTATTGATGTCAATGACTCTCCAGCTGATGCTGCCAGATGGACAAGGGATCAATAAAAGATAAGACCAAACTTCTAATTCCTCAGTGCTATATTTTGATATTTTGTGTGCTTGACTTATCATTTTACATGTTTTTTCCACTAATTATAAATATAGATATAGATATAGATATAGATATAGATATAGATATATAGATATAGATATATACACATACAGAGAGATATATACAAGAAAATTTCCACCTGTGGAAAAATATATGTAATGCAATGATCTTTAATTAATTAATCTGATGCATCATTCCCAAATGGAGAAATTATCTTTTGTCTTCTACTCGTCATGTTTTTGTCAAAATATGTTGAAATATTTTATTATTTCTGTTTTATGTAGTAAATAATTTATACCATTGCACCATAAGTTTTAAATTTATGTTCTTCTATTGAAATTATATTCTTCTATTGAAATTTTTAGCCCAAAATTTATTGATAGTCTCTTTTTTCTGTTTTTATTTTTTTCTAATTTAAAAAATCTCTGAATGTCTTAATTTCAAACTATAAAGAGCTTTAAAAGAATGTGATCTGTTAAGATAGCTTAGAATATTTTGAAAGCAGTAGACTTACTTTAAACTTAAATTAGGGGTTTTGTTCTATTTCTTGTGTCTGTATCTCTAAGGTAGATCTTACAACATCAGGAGGAGAATATGATATAACAGGTTAGTTTTCTTCCAGAAGTTTTCTCCTGTTCCCTTCCCTTCCCTTCCCTTCCCTTCCCTTCCCTTCCCTTCCCTTCCCTTCCCTTCCCTTCCCTTCCCTTCCCTTCCCTTCCCTTCCCTTCCCTTCCCTTCCCTTCCCTTCCCTTCCCTTCCCTTCCCTTCCCTTCCCTTCCCTTCCCTTCCCTCTTTTTTACTCTTCCTTAATGGCAAAGAAAGGGACAGATGGCACAGTGTGAGTGTCCTATACTGCTTTTTATTCTCTTTGCTATGGAGACTAAATATCTACACCACAAACCCAAGAGTTGTGTTAAGGCAGATTAGACTGAGAGGAAGGAACAATTTCTCTGTGATTTCCATAATAATGGAAAACAACTGGTTGGATCACAGAGCTTGTACTGCTCCAGCATACAATGCATGTCAGGTCAGTGAGGAAGCCAAATACACTCTGCCTCTCCAGACAGCAAATAAAGACAAGAAACATGGAAAAGATTTGGATTCTGGCATTTCAGGAAAGGTAGATCAGATGGCTGAAAAGGTTGCATTTACTCTTTGACTGTTTACTAGTTTCTAGAGGGTGTCCACATGTCCCTGAAAAGATGGAAGCTGTACTTACAAGCTCTGGAAAGGGAGACAGATTAAAAAAATGCCAAAGAAAGTAGAAAAAGTAAGAGAAGGAGTTTGCAGCATATAAATAAAGTAAAATTAAAAAAAAATTACATAAAGGACAAGATTCCATATGATCATACCATTCCTGACCTATTTTTTTCTAGCCTACTCTTAAGAATTTCAAACAATTATGATTTCAAAAAAGTATTCCAGTGTCTCACCAGCTCTACCCTTCATCACCTTTCTGATGTCCAGTGTTTGAACTCCTAATCAGAGCAGATATTATAAAGGATTACATCTTTTATATTTCCTCTTATACTCCATGTGTTTATGTCTCCTCTCATTCTGAGTCATTCTAAACTAAGCAGTAATGATTTCTTCAATCTTTTCCCTCAGCTCATATTCTCAAGGCCTCTAAACTCATGCTCCTCACCTCAGACCATTCTCCATCAGTCCCACAACCTTCCTGAGTTTTTTTGCACGAAGCAGAACATATAAATGAAGACTCACCATGTGAATTTGATTTCACAGATAGAAAAGTGATTCATCAAAGCCCCATGAGAAGCAGCAGTGCCAATTTCACATGATGTCTAGAACTAGGCTAACCAACCTAACTTAAATCATGGAGAGTTCAGATCATTTCAGATAGAAGCACTACCCAGCACTACCCTAGAGAACAAATCTTTGCCTAATGTAAATTAGCATTGTGTCAATAAAACAATTTATTCAGTGAAGTAATTTTGATTTACAGCAAAGGTCTTGCTTATAACTATTTTTGGCAGCATTAATGCTTACAATCACTTGGAAAATGTAGATAAGCCACATGAACTAAATCCCAGATGAAAGAAATTTTGAAAAAAATGTTCAAAATTACAAGGATCTTGCCTTTATTATGGCATTATCCTTCAAACTGTTCAAAGAAATGCTGCATGTCAGAATGCCACTATGAACTCCAGTTTCTGGGTTTAACACCAAGCCTGTTTCAAATTGCCTGGGTGCAAAGTGGAAATATATGTGTCAGTCCATGTGAAATTTTGTTTAACTTAAAAAAAAATAAAAATAAAATCAGTCTTTGAAGAGTGCAGGGCATTCTTTTGGCTTGCTCTAAGTTGGTCTAAGGCTTTCTTGTCATACCCTAGATTGGTAATAGTCTTCTGCTGTTAGGTAAACTACAGAGGAAGAGAGCCGTTAATCCCTTTCAAGTCTTTGCATTCTCTTCCACATAGTGACACTAAAAAAAAAAAAAGAAAAAAAAAAGACAAAAGGGCAAAAATAACATTTTTTGACAGTGCTCAGAGAGTTGATAACAGCTGCACTTTTGTGCATCATTACTGCAACATCAGAGAAGCACAGGCTGTAACTTCAGCTGCAGAACCCTTGGTGCTTGGGGAATGTACAGAGTTGTGCAGTGAGTTCCTCATCACACAGCAGCAATTTTGGGATGCTTTTGACACATGGATACATTGCACCTGAGGCAGGCAAGATGTTATTTCTGTAATATTGGAAGCAGGGAGCAAAGCATGATCATTAGCCCAAGTGATGTAGAATGTCTATAAATTTGTTGAATATCCCTACCAAGAAAACTAACTAGTTTCCTCTCCTTGAAGTATTTTATTCATGTGTGGGTGATAAGTAGAGCAGAAAAAGAGGGTGAAATGGGTCCCTTTTGTGATAGAATTCTGACTTTCTGTTGTGCAAACTGACATCCTACTGTAGCTGGCAGAAGTTCTGTGGTTTTACAGAAGACAAATAGCTACCCTCAAACATTGGCATTTACTAGTATTTATTATTTATGACTATTTGTATTCATTTTTTATCTCTCTAACCAAGTGTTTCCTGTGCATTTTCCCAGAAAAGGCCACAGCACTTGATCCCTGCTCCGAGGAACTTGCTATCTGATCTGTAATTACTAAGAAATAGCTAAGTCTGGCAATTACTAATTTTGTGCAAAGGCATTGTATAGTCTCCAAAGATCTTTACAAAGGAGGGCAACAGAGATTGGAAAATGTCTAATCCTGAACCATTAAGTATTCAATTCCTTAAGTGAACTTTTGTATGTTGCAAAAAAGACATAGTGATTTCTCTATGAATTTGGCAATTAAATCCTTTATTTTTTTATTTTATATATATATATATATATATTTTTTATTTTTTTTTTTTTTTCATGGCTAGGTACCTTACCCATCATTTGGAAGAGTTAGAGACACTGTGATTGCCAGCATATATGTCATACACAATGTGTCTTATTTTGAGCTTCGGAAAACAAAGTGAGAGAAGCAGAGAAGTGTCTGGCCCCAGACACCTTACAGTGATCCCTTAACTAAACAATAAAGCACCTTTGCTCTTCACTGCACCAGACTGAAGTCTGTGACATTGTTAGGTATGAAAAGACCCATTGAAATACCCATGGCATTTCCCAAACTATATTATAGTGGGGGAAAAAATAAATAAAAAATTCAGGGTTTTTTGAGTCATCTTCAGCCTTTTGAGGATGTTCTGGCTAAAGAAAAATGGAATGTGTGGTCACATCTCAATCTTCTCTAAGTCACCTACTTTTGAAAACAGCAAATATACATGGGCTTAAAAACATTTATTTTTTGCAATAAAAAGAAAATTCACATTCCAAATCTATAGTCTAACCCTTCAAACAAATGCAAGAATATGCTGAAATGTGAGAACAAAACCATAGCAGTATGGCCAAACACAGATGGTTAAAATTTGCTAAATTTTGTTTTAGGACAATTGATAATTCCAGAATTTTTGGAGATTGGGTCTCATTGTCATTCCACTGTTCAAATGTACAAATGTAAGAGACTGCCCATTCCCACAAACAATGTCATTAGGAAAGCTTAAGAAAACAGTAATTTATTTGGGTGTGAATGAGAACAAAGGAACATCATTTTCTGCAAGTAAACTCTGTTTTGTTTAAATAATGAAGTTGCACACTGCCTCATCTCCCTTTTTCTCTTCTTTCTTACTGGTTTTGTTTTCCTTACACATAAATACAAATGCATGTAAATTGAGTCAAAGTCTTGATTACCAGGGGTGGAATATTTTAAACAAATATATGGGACACCATAATACAAAGGCAAGAATGACACTGTGACACAGAAAAGAAACATCATAGATGGAGGAATTTCAAGGAAAAAGTTAAAACCTGACAGAGGATTTCTCCACGATAAGAACATGTAGTCAACTAGGTGTTAGCAATATTGCAATTTGTGAAGTGAAAACACAGTATCGGGCTGAACACAAGCAAGGTGGGAACTGATGACTACAGAAACATAAAGCAAATTACAAGACTCTCCCTTTTATAACATGAAGCTTGGCCTGTAAAATAATGAGCAGTTTACTCATCCCATATGCAATGTCTATTGATTTCTCACTTTGTTTTATTTAATCTGACAATAAATTAATGCATCTCATATAAGTGGAGCAGACTAAGATCTCACTACTGATTGTCCATGTAAAATTGCTGGTTTAACAAATAGAGAAATTTTATCTCCATTCTATATATAAGAAGCTTGGGCACAGAAAGCTGAAATATGAGCTTATATTCCTGCCAAAGGTCCAACAGGAGTTTAAGTAGTTGTATTTGATCTAATTTTGGTGTAGCAGTATACTACTTTTGTTATGTTTACACAGCTTTTGACTGCAGCATAAGCCAATCTTTTGTGATTTATGACAGAAGCTGCCCATAAAACTTCAGTCATCTAAAAATCAGACATTTATTGTAAGCTTATTATCAGTGAAGAGGGAGATTATCATGTCCCAAGTTCTAGTCAGTTCAATCTCAATCATCATAAGCTTGTACTTCAGCAACTGAGTCACCTACCTTTTGATACCTTAAATTAGTTTTCTCGCCTCCTCTGGGAATTTCACTTATCTTTTCCAAGTACTTTCCTGAGCAAACTGTCTTTGTTTTTTGGTGGCAAGGTTTCCAAAAGTGTCATTCTCCATGCTGTGTAGCTGAATGAATTTGGGGGAGAGAGTTCTACAGTGCTGCTTCCCTCTTGCCCGAACACAGCATCTGTCATGGGGCCATATCAAAGAGGCTTTTCTGACCTTGGTTGCTGTCTGTTCCACATTAAAACAGCCTCTTCAGCTTTCAGCGGGATGAAAGGAAGACTGTTTTGTGTTCTGTAAAGTGTGAGTTAAAAAATTGAATAAACAACAATGCCTGCTCCTCGACCTCTCTGACTTCAGTGTCTTGATGGCACCACATGAATTCTTAAATGTACAAGACTTCATTCCCAATTCAATCACAGTCTTCTCAGGTGTTAAATACAAGCAAATCTTCCAAGAATTTATTTTGATTTGAAGCTACATTTGGGAAATACCATTACTGTCCTCTACAGTTCAGTTCCTATCACATGGACAATCCTTCCCTGGCCACTAGCAAAGCATGTGAGGCAAAGCCAAACTCTCTGCTGAGAGATATTTTGGACATCCACACTTCTATCTGGGTATTTAGCTCATCAAATGTCTTAGCAATTTATGCATCAGACTTTTAGATGTAAGAAGGAATATTCATTGGTCAAAAGGCAGAAGATCAAAACACAAACTCTGTGGGAGAAGAAAAGAGAAATATGTCTGTGAGTGTGGTGCTCCAAAGGATATAGTTCATTATTTATTTTTAATTCTCAGTCCTATTGCCTTCAAATGTCAGTAGAATTTCACTGAATGTGATTCTTGAATGTGTCTAGGCATCTACTTTCCTGTGCAGGCACTTGATTCCCTTTTAGTGCTGCAAGTAAAGAAAATTTTGCAGTACAGGATTTGGTGCCTACCTGCTCTTCAATCTAACAGCCTGTGATGACCTGTTCTTTACAGATGCTGTTCCTGTCCTTGGAAGTATTAATTTCCTTGTTTTTGCAGTGTCCCCTTCGGACAAACACAAAATTAATGGAATCCTTTCAGTGGACTGCAGTAGTGAATGGATAAGTTATGAGTAAAGGATAGATGCAGGGCATTTGTTGAGCAGAGTTTTAGTGGGGGCATCAGCATGCAGCTCCATTTGATTAAAAATTGGTCTCCTAACAGCAGATAAAAAGAAGAGCACTTGTAGCACAGTAACCTAAAGAAGGCAGAGTGATGTCATTACGTGTTTGTGCCCAGTCTCTGCAAGAATTCACATGCAGACCGACAGGAGTCTTATTGTGCATGAATAGCAAACATCCATCTCCCCTCCTGCCAATCAGAGCAGTCAGGCAGGTGTTAACACAGAGTGGCCAGTCTGAGGTCTGGGGATGAGAGTGGAGTGCTACAGCTGTAAAACGGGTCACTGAAGGTAGAACCTGGACAAAACTTCTGTTATTTAAAATTCAATGCTTATACTGTTTAAAAAAAAAAAAAAAAAAAAAAAAAAAAAAAAAAAAAAGAGTTGGAAGGGACCTTAAAAGAGTTGGAAGGGACCTTAAAGGTTGCCTTGGTCCAACCCCCCTGCCATGGGCAGAGACACCTTCCACTAGACCAAAAGCCTTATCCGACCTGGCCTTGGACTCTTCCAGGGGTGGGACATTCATGATTTCTTTGGGAAACAAATTTAATGCATTCATTAATAAGTTTGTGATATAGTTACCAGAAGAAGTCAGTGAGGCATTATATTAAGGTGTCTAATGTGTGTGTATATATATATATATATATATATATACACACATTATATATATATATAGGTATATATATGTATATATATGTATATAGAACTTATTCACATAGAAATAAATACTGTAATAATTTTCTCAAATATGTTTTTAAGACAGCACATTTAAGCTCCTGATTAGCAGACCTGACAACAGTTTGCCTTCCATATATGTTGCAGAGGCTGCCTCTAAACAGCATTGCATTTTAAATAATAAACAGTAATTTTCCCCTCGACTAGCTAAAACACATTAATTTTTACACAGTCTATTTTAAGCAAGTGGTCATATGCAATTCACACTTTTTTAATAGCTTAGGATTTTGTCTAAGGAGTGTTATGCAAAGTTTTTTCTGTGACAGATCGTCTGTGTTTATGGTATAAATTAGTGAGAGTGTTATGTTAGCTGCTGTAATTATACCTTTGAAAAAGAAAATTGTGACAGATAAAAATTTGGTACATTGTAAAAAATGGGTTTAAATTCCTGATGCAGTTGCATATTGCTAGAAATCCAAAGTCTTCCTTTTTTTTTTTTTTTTTTTTTTTTTTAATATGCTTGCTATTAAAAATAATTTAAGGTAGTTATATTCTTTACTTTGGGGGTGGTCAGGCACTGGCACTGGTTGCCCAGAGAAGTTGTGGGTGCCCCATCCCTGGAAGTTTTCAAGGCTGGCTGGATGTGTCCTTGAGCAACCTGGTCTGGTGGAAGTTGTGCCTGGTCATGGCAGGAGGTTGGAAATAGATCTTCAAGGTCCCTTCCAACCCAAACCATTCTATAATTCTTCTACAATTATTCTATATTTTCTCAAACCTCATAATTTTTTTCATGGAACAAATGATACTACTATTGAGAGATAAATCTTGATTGTATTGATTAACTTTTCCAAGATGCTATGGACTGTGTGTCATTACACTGAATTGTAATTTACTCTGAGAGAAAGGTTGTTGATTTTATTGTAACTACTCAAATACTAAGGGGATATGTTGTGTGAGCTGCACTCTGCCATTAGTGGATGATTTAACTGTTTCTATAGGACTTCTACTACAGGTTGGGTGTATAAGAGGTTAAAATCTTAAATAGCTATTGAGAGTTTGAAGGGGTGTCTTGCACTTCCAAGATATGGTATGATCCAAAAGGGAAAGAAGAAAATAAAAATGTTTGATGAGCACAACAGTGATCTCATTTATCATCATGGGCATTTTTCCATTCCATATATTGAGGAAACTCCAAATATTTTCTGCTTTTTCCTTTTTTTTTTTTTTTTTTTTCTTCCTTCCCCCCCTTCCCTGCCTCCCAAGAATAAACAGACAATAAATTACTCTGTGGGTATCATTATGCTTTTCTTTTCTCACTGTTAACCAGGTCTGCAACTGAAACAACTTTGAGGGCACAATCAGTTCTGGAAAGTTCTGAGAGAAACTGTCATTTTGTTAGTAGCAGTGTGTCTGGCTTACCCCCTAGAAGCATTTACAGGCTGATCCAAGGCTCAGGGAGAGGTTTTGTACCAAGTTTCTGTTGACTGACTGCCTCAGGTTCATTAAATTCTTCAAGAGGAAAAAAAATGCAGTTGAAGCTCAGGTAGATTTTCCAAGTATTTTTGTTCCTTTTACATACTAAACCCTGTTTTTTCTTTAAATACTGTCTGCCTTTCATTCTTCTGCACAGAAGTCTGAAATGAGAATAATTATTTGCCCTATAGTATTGTCTGTTATAAAAATGAAACATATTTTCTTGCTCATTTATATTAGGATGTCTATTTTTATCAAAGCTTTTAACAACACATTTGAGTTTTTAAAAATTCATTATTCTCTGCAAATATCTTTTCATCTCTCAGACTGTACCTGTGCCACCTTTAAGGTGCCTGTTGGCAGAAAAGTGTAGACATCTTGCTATGATTATATGTGGAATAACAGTGAAGGTGCTAAAGACTATACTGGAAAAATAAGTAAAAACAACCTATCAAAGTGCCCATATGATTAACCAGCATAGCACATTTTAATGAATTGGTACGAAAATGCTAATAAGATATTTCTGTTCTATATCAAAACTAATAATAGGTAAATTAGATATTAACTTGAGCTCCTGTGGCTGAAATTATTATGCAAAAAATGCCATTAAATGTGTATATATGCATTTAAAATCATGTCAAGATGTTCTAAAAATCTGAATAACATTAGGACACCTCCACAAAAAAGTACTTTCCTGAACTGTAAATCTTGGTAAATTTCCAGTGTCCTGTTTCTAAAAACGTTGATCATTTAAAATGATCAGTTCAACAATATGTTTCTTTAAATGCAATTGATGAGGACTCAGCATATCTGTCACACATTGTTCAAATGGACCTGAAGAATAAAAAATGCAGATGACAGCATTTCAGACCTACTAGCAGCTGAGGAGAACTTTAACTTAAAGTCTGAGCATTAAATCCTGATTCCATTGAAGCTAATAAAAAAAAAAATCCTATTGGCATTAGGAAAGCTAATTTCTACCTTAGTGTGAATTCTCCATAAATAAAAATATACTTTGGTACCTATTTCTAAGATTTCTTAACATCTTAGGCATAGCAATTCATAGATCTGGAAGATTTGACTGTTTTTCTTCAAAGCAATAGGTCTGCAAAACATTGGTTATGTTCAAAACATGTGACGCTTTGGGGGACTTTAGGATGCACACACACTGGCTTCCTATAGGAGCAGTTTTTAGATTAATTTGAGAGGGAGCTAGTTGTGTTGAGAGAGAGGGATGCCCTAAGGTACCCTTGCACCTGCTCAAGTATGCATTTCCCTATGTAGACCCTGCAGTACTATGGCTGATCAGCCTCATATATCCCATTTTTTGTTGCAGACACAACAGAGAATAAAGGGGACAAGCAATTACACTCAAACACCATGATGTGAATCCTCTCCATGATACCAAACACTGAGGAATATTGTCTTTTTTAGTTTACATGAGCCAGCAAACGACTGAATGGCTTTGTCTTATCACATGCAAAATTCCACTTCCAAACACAGTTTAATAATGTTGTCTTAAAAAAAATCAGATTTGATTAAAAATAAAATATGGTGTTTCTACTGTTTTGCTGAATTTGCCAATGCAGCAACATCTGTTGAAGCTGAGAAAGGCCAGAACTGGAGCTCTATCGAGCAGAGATGTAAATTTTCTAACTACTTTAAATAAGTTACCACCTCTGAAACATGCTGCCCAGCAGGTACTACTAATCAGTATTTCCTCTGGGAATTAAGAAAATAGGACTGCTGTAGCTAAAGAAACAGGATTTTTCTGAGATTGTGTCCTGAGGGTACATTTTCTCTTTCCTCAGATATTTTCTATCTGATTTGAAGATAGCATAGGAAACTTTGCAGAGAGAGAAGGCACAAAAAAGTGTGCATAGACATGGATGTTGTCATGGAAAAAGCCCGTGGCAGAAATTGTTGCATACCCTCATTGGTGTCTTTGCTTATGTTGCTTGATTTTGCATCAATGAACTGCTAATGTCAATATTCCCTCAGGATTACTTTGAAAAGCAACATTAGAAATCCCAGCTGGACATCTTTATACATCTTTGTTTTTTAGGATATCACATAAGAAAAAACAGATTAATAAAAAGTCTAGAATGTTCACAAGAAATTATTTTTCAGTAATTATAGAGTTTGTTAATAATATTTCCCCTTGAACAGCACATGCATTTTTGTAACACATTTGATCAATAATCTATTCAAAATGCATGCTAAGAGGTCAATAGCACTCTTAATTAGGTTTTGCTCACTAACTCACTGTCATGAGCTGAATTGCATAATCTATGTTTTCCCCTGTTATCCTTGAGTAATCCCTGTTTCTAATAACTGACTGTGATGATCTTTGCTGCTACTTGATGTGTTTTGATAGCTGCAGCTAGAAATGATGCTGGAAAGTGAGAGAGGCAGAGTCAGTACAGTGATGCAGGCTGGAGAACATGGAGATGAGCACACTGGCAAGTGAAATCAGATTTGAGTTTGACAGAAAAAGACTGGGATGTGCACAGCTTGTGTCTGGGACAATCCAGGTATTTTTGTTTGCTACTGACAAAAAATAAGCTGAAAAAAGCTGGTTCATATTGCAGAGCTGGCACTACTTAAAGCAAATAGTGTGCTGCTGGGAGGTTCTACTTGACATTTTTTAGCTTTTTATTTCCCTGAAGCATTGTAAGATGCCAGGAAATTTACTGAAAACTAACAGATAAGCTTCTCTTGCAAGTCACAGGATATTCTTCACCTCCTCTAAAGATTGCATGTAAATAAGGATACTAGGATGTCCAAGGAACTTTTTAAATTGGTAATTGTTCCACTTCATGTCACTATAACAAAAAGCCATTTTCAAGTTGCTATTTCCTGAGATGTATCATTACATTTATCTAAAAATGCTCCCCAAAGAAACCCACAAAAGCTCAACACACAAAACAACAGAAGATATAAATTAAAATTAGAATTTAAATATAAGAGGTTATGCTGTTGCCTGATAGTCTCAGGAAAGAGAAAGGGGGAAAGAAAACTGTCCTCTGTCTTTATAAATCCATTCACTCTAGAAATTCCCTGATTCACCATTAATTAAAAAGCAGCTTCTGCCCAAATGTGACTGTTGTAAAAACACTGTCTGAGTTTGGGAAACATGTTTATTCCATATAGGGGTCTTCTCCTGCCCAAATATGTCTTTTTTACAAGCATGTTCTTGCCAGCAAATCTTGGTGGGCTCCACAGCCATCCAGCTGTAGTTGTTTGGGACATCCACATTGCCTCCCTCACATTCCAGGCTTCTGCAGTGAGGTAAAACTGTTTCAGCTGGTTTGGCTCCAAGGCAGTATGTTTGCGTAGAAATCCCTATCTTTACTGTTGTAGGTACTTCTGTGAACAGTCATCTGTAGGTTATAGGCAGGTCTGCCTTTTGCATGGTTGGATGAAGCTCCAGTGCCATCAGCAACTGCCAAGTTCCATTTCTAGTCAGTGTTGTTCTTACCTTAAATCCTTACCAAAGTTCTTCTCAATGGCTTCAAAGAGAGAATGTCACTTGCCCTGTCTTTTCTTTAACACCATGAATAAATGAGGTTGTATTTCCCCCTTGATGTCCTAGCCTTATTGTTGTGGTTTGAAAGCAAAACGAGTGAGAGGCTCCAAGTCAGAAATATAATTTAATAAGAAGAAAAGAAAAAAAGTAAAATAAAATAAAATAAAATAAAATAAAATAAAATAAAATAAATGCAATAACACAAAGGACCACTGACAGAGTCAGAATACAGCCTGAGCAGGATGGTGGAAGCAGTGCAGGTGAGGTGCTCTTCCTGAAGCAGTGATCCTGTAGAAAGGTCTGGGAGCTCTGGTCCTCTGGGAATCCAGTGGGTAAGGGCTGCTTGTACTGTCCCAAATCCCAGATTCTATCCAGATGGGAATGCTTGGCTCCTCCCCCTGGGCAGAGCATCCCAATGGGATGATGAGTTGTGAAAGTGGGTCCTTGATGGCCCATTAAACAGAGATAACCCCTGGAGGGAGTTACCTGTGAGTCATGGGCAAGGCATTGATGGGCCATTAGCAGAAGAGACCAAAGGCAGGGGGCCTGGGAAGACACTGCCCTACCTGGTTTAAAAGTTCATGAAGATGGTGATAGAATAAATACTTTGTGTACATCCTACACTACAACCCAGGACACTTATTTTGGAAATTTTTATAATCTACAAGAAAAAATGAGGTGATGGAATAGAGAGTCATACACATAGATTAATATAAGGATCAGATTCCTGAGTTTGAGAGCAAGAAAAATGAGGCACTTGATAGCTACCACTCAAAAATTATTAAGAGTATTATGAACAAATATATTATATATATCACTTATAGAGACAAAAATATAGATGTTTGATTTAAAATGGGTTTTACTTGAATTTGGCTGAAGATTTTGAGGAATGATATTTAAAACAAGTAATTTGAAAATAGAAGAGCCAACATGTTTCTTTGAAAGGAGAAAATGTCCTAATTTTCATTTAGAAGGTAGATTATGCAGACAGGTTAATTTAGAAAGACGATTTATCAAAGTCCTCAACATCTGGGCTTGAAATGAACAAAGAGAATTTCAGGAAGAGAGATGAAGACTAATATTTGGGCTGCTGTATTAGGCTGTTTGGTAGCTATATGCCATATCTTCAGGACAGTTATCTCTGAGAAATAGCAGTTAAAATAAATATCCTTGACATTTGAAGTGCATGGAAAATATATTCTGTGGGTTGGATTCAGAAGAAGTGATAGCACATAAATTCAATCTGAAAAAGAATCTCGGCTCTCAATCAGAATCAAAGAATGGCTTGGGTTGGAATGGGCCTTAAAGATCATCTGGCTCCATCTAGTCAAATTAAAGACTATCTGTTATTATGGAGAAGAGTGGCCCCATGCTCAGAGTCCAGGTGTAGGCAGCAGGAGTTACAGGTATGGCATTCAGGTTTGCAAAGCACCAGCAGCATTTTGTGCTACTTTCCTTTGTGCTTCCAGAACATCCTCTGCTCTGGCTCACCAGCTGTCACTCACTGATAGTCTGAGGCTTTTTTGCATTATAAGAAGCTCAGTGCTAAGTGCCATGATTTGACATTTGCCATTGTATCTGTCTCTCAGACCTAACCTCACTAATAGCACAGTCCTCAAATGTGTTTTAAAACCTGAGGTCAATTAAGAAAGCTACATTTTAAGTGGATTTTTTGTTGTTTTATTCCCAGTGAGAGGCTGTTGAATTGAAACATATTTGCTTGCAGAGAAATCCTACCAAAGCAGAATTACAGTACTGCTCACTTTTAAATTTCACAGCAAAGTAGCACTTAAGGCTTATTGCAGTGCATTAGATTTAAAACCAATTAAGTACAATGCTAAATCAGTGTAAACCACATTTCTGAATTTATCTACAACATAATGAATAACATCTGCATCTGCAAAGAAAAGATTTACACTGAGCAGCAAAATAAAACGTGTTGACAATTTGAGCAGTTTTCATTCCCTTATGTCATATGTCTTCATAATTTGGTAAAGCTTCACTACAATCCTTTGTTGTTAGAGCAGTAAAAGGGGAAAACACCCCAATGGCAACACATTGAGCTAGAATCTTCCTCAGTTCGTTTCCTCTTCTCAGCAAAGGTACATCTTATTTGCCTCAGGAGCTTTTCCAATTTGGAATTGGAAATCCAAATCCTATTCAGGATTTGACAAGGATCACCACTCTTCAGGTGTGTTGGAGGATCAAGGGTTGTCTTCTGACCTCCAACGGACATTTGTAGAACTGCCCTCTCCAGAAAACAGGCTTTCAGTAAAGCCAACCCACTCCATTCCTCTCCCTGGATGATAACTGGCAGAACATACAACAAAGGGAACCAAAATGCTCCAGTGTTCTTCAAGGGACCAAAAAATATCTTCAACAGAAATAAGCTTCATTGCTAAGTCTGCCTGAAGTTTCATGTGTGACCTTTAATAAATAACATATATACTGCTCTGGACACAGTTTGCACAAATCTGTTTTGCAGGCTTGACAGGCTAAAACCTCACCACCTTCTTATTCTCCACTCTTAAAAGGAAGTAGGAATACTGGTCTATTTTACCTTCTTGGCTTGTAAGGTTTTTAACTCCATGTGTCTCATTCTTATTACAGATGTACAGCACTTGAATCAAAGGAAGGGAGCCTGGTCTGGGTGTCTCAGCCCTGTGATGCAGGAGATATTATTTCATGTTTATGTTTTTTTTGTTAATGTCCTGACAATGCCATTATTTGTTGATAGCGTACATATTATAATACACAGCAAACCTGCAAGAGCTCCCACTGCTGCTGCACTTCAGCTTTCTGCAACATAATTCTTTGGGTAAAAGAGCAATTTTTCTGCCATTTAATTTTTAGTGTCTCCTCTTTTGGAGAACATAAGAGTTCTGTTCTTAGTTGTGAGTCCTTCTGTGAAAGAGAACTGCTGTCCACAGTGAGGTCACTAGTAAGAAAGTATTCAAAAGGCTACCTCTGTATTTTAAGGATTAGCCTTTTGTGTTCATAAAGCTGAGTCTCAGTCTCAAGGAGGATTTTTGTTATTAGTTCCCTCATTTATTTTCCAAATTGAATCCTGCTCCCATTGTTACAGGCCTGTAAATCCTCTCATGCTTCTCGAAAATACAGTGCTTGCTGGGGATAATTGAGCCCTATGAAGATTGACAAAAATTGATGTGGAATTATATTGTCGAGCTGAAGTCCTTCATCCATGATACTCTTACACCTGGAATTGCTAATCTTCAAGGCTTAGATGTAGCTCAGACTACACAGTGGGAGTTTGTGTTGTCTTGGCATGTAACAGAAGATATAATCTCCACAGAGCCCTCATTTAGAAACCTATTCCTCCTGGATGGTGTCTTGTACTGAAAATACATAATCTAAGTAAAAAGTGATTATGGCACACTTGAAACCTCAGGGGGTTTCTAAACGTGTAAGGTAAGGTGTAGCATGGTGGGGGGGTTGGGGTAGGGTGGAAGATGAACAAAACTGCAAGGCCAAACAATGGAAGCAGCAGAAATTGGATTAAAATTCCCCATAAAAGAGTGTATTATCTATAGCCTGGTAATGATGCTAGTGCTGGAAGGAATGCTCTGCTCTACCTCTGAGTGATGGGAGATGGGGCTTTCAGCACTGGTCTACAATACCCACCACAGCACTGGACAGACACCCCTATTGTTTTCTACAAAAACCATTTCTGATAACATTGGATGCTCACAGAGGGAATGGCTCTGCAGCTTCCAGAGCTGCAGCTGCTATTTCTGCCCATGCTGTGTTGTCTTACACAGATGTAACAGGATATTTACTTACCCCATCTGACACTGAATGGAATAGCCCAAACTTCCTATACCAAACCATTATAGGCCAGCCATGCACCAGTCTAAGAAAAGGCTCAACTTATACCAGTAAAACCTTTGTTCTTGTTCTCACATATTCCAGGAGCTCACTGATGTTAAGGAATTTATCCTGCAGAATATTTAGTGAGGAAATTTAACTCTATTTCACTAGTGAGAAAAATGAGGCAAGTAAGGTTTCAAGAGTAAATGCTATTGACTTTTGTCTATTTTGGAAGTAACATTCCTCCAAAAAGTCAGCCTATTTTCCTCTGCTGGATAATTTGTCATAAGTATACTGACTGACCTGGCTGAAATGTGAACATCAGTGACTTTAATCCCAGTCTGTAGACTGATTTATGCCAGAGTACACCAAATATCTGCCTGAGACCACTTTTGATATTAGCTTTGATAACAGTTCTCTAGGGTACCTGTGTTCTTCTGGAACTGAAGCAAGGTATCAGAAATGTATTTCATAGCACATAAAATGGCACTGAATGCTCATAATTTGGCAAACATATTCTCTCTGTGGTATCCTAATTGAGAAACCCCCCTGAGGAAGAAAATAAGGACAATTATACTCAAAAAACTTGGCAATAAAATTTATCAATGAAACTTTGAGATGGGTTTTCTCACAAGAAAATGTCATGGGAAGAAAAGCCATCTCCCTTTTGAAGGTGCTGCTTCAAGTGTTAACCCTGCTGTGGTGGTTTGTTGAAATCTTGTTTGCAGAATAGACAAGGGCTTTCATGAAAAGACTTATACTTTGTGCTTCCCCTCTGCAAATGGACAGTCAAGTCATTGGCCAAAAGAACCTGTTTTCTTCTGCACCCAAAAGGGTTCCCTGAGGTCTGTGAACAGGTCTGGGTCTCTCTGCTAATCCATTTGGAGTTTTATTGATTCTTCCTCAGGTTTGAATGGGGACCACAAATTTATTTTTTCTAGTGACTTTTCTTGAATTACATTGTGTTTTATACCTCTGGGACTCAAGAATTGCTTCATTTACCAATATCAGGTAATTGCTACTGCAGCAATTTGGTACCATAGATGTGAGCAGCTGGAAGGTATTGATGTCTTGATAAAAGGTTGTTATTTGTGTTAATTTTCCCTCCCTCATTTTCATTTTTGGCCAGCCAAACATGGTATCATTTGCCATTGTTAATGGTTATGTTACCTGAAGCTGTTACAAAAGTCCATGCCAAGTGCATCCCAATGAATTGAGGAGTAATGTAGTTTTAATTTTAACTCCAATTATATCCAGGAAGATTAATTGTTGAGGGCAAATCCTTACGTTGGGCCAAAAGGGAGTTATAAATCATTCAGTTAGATTATCAGATCATTTTCAAGCTCCCGTGGGTTTCAGAAAATGGACAAGAATAGCTTAAACCTGTCTCTTTCACAAAGAACTAGTAGCTTTTGATAAATTAGAATCTGTCTTTTTCCTCTCTCCAGTGATCTCTCTGGATGTGGGTGAAATGTCCACTAGTGGTAATTTAATTGCAAGTGGAACCCTCTGCTGCCTGCAAGTAATTCACATTTTTCAGAAGCAGATAATGGCAATAGCAAAAGTGTCTCCTTGCTATCAGGTCATTTTATTTTTAAGTCAATGACAATGGAACTATTATGTACCAGCTGATGAGAGCTTAATTTGTTTAAGTGTAGAAGAGGATTTATTAGCAGTAATATGTTAGTATTACTGCGGCCCTCTAGCTCTTACATATGCATTAGACAATTTCACCTAATCTAAGAAAATGTAAACTAATCTAGCTAGATACATAAGTATGGATCTCATTTTCCTTTCATGGAGACAAGAGATAATTAGAAGACACTTACCAGACCTAAAGCAGAATAACTTAGCAGAGAATCAGATCTCTTATCTTTTGTGCAATCTGAATATTCCACTATATCATCATGATTCCGAGCATAATTCAGGTCATGAAAGATGACTAATTGCATCCATGGAAGTGAACTCTCCCCCTTGAGCAAGGCATGCATCTGTGTCAGCTCCTAAACAGCAGCACTGCAGAGCAGCTGTGACTCAGCCCCTCTCTATTGCTGCACAAATGACTCATTTTCCCTCATGTAAATAGATGTGAGCTAGAAAGAACCCAGAAAAACCTAGAAAAGTCAGGGTGGGGCCGTGGTCAGTCCCTTCCAGTTTTTCTGGGCTGCTCCTCCCTGTCTCTCTGTCCCAGGGTGGGCCTTTCCCTGGGCTGCAGTCCTCCAGGGAGAGCATCTTCCAGCTGGGACCAGGCCGTTCCCAGCATTTGGAACAGGCTGAATACACTTGCAGTGGTGAAAAACTGTTGTCTCTTCTTGTTCATGCAAGAGATACGTTGAATTTATGCAAGAGATATGTTGAAGGTTTGGTTTGGTTTTTTATCCCTATATTTTATATCCCTATATATATAATTTTGTCTAAAATTTTGTGAATGAGACTGGAGTGCTTCTAACCTTCCTTGAGGGTTTTTTTCTTGTTGGTCGGTTGGTTGGTTTTGGTTTGGTTTTGTTTGGTTTTGATTTTTTATTCATTAAAAGGGCGAAATTTTTCCTAGGATAACTGGGAAAATGGAGATCTGTAAGCACAGAAACTTCTTGCAAACTTCCCCACTGTTGGGATAATCAGAACTATAGAATTGAAAGGAAATTCTGGGCAGGTGAAGAGTTCTAAATGTCATAGAGGTACTGAAAAAGGTGCTACCTACTCCAGAAGGGAGTGGATCCATGCACTTTGGCAATTTATGTCTCTTAGACCTTGTTCAGTTCCACTTGTTTAAAATTTCATGGACTTTCCTAGGCAGGAGCCAAATTTGACATGATATGGTGAAACTCATTGTCTATTTTGATTTCAGTCCTCTGTTAAAAAAATTCTGAGCAGTCATAGCAATCATTAAAATATATACATGTATTTATATAGCCATAATAAACTTGTTTTATGCAACTGTACATAAACATACACTTTTCTTTATTAATATTTTATCTTACGCTCTTCACCTCAGTATGAAGTTTTGTTTCAAGTGTTGAAAATCAACTTCTGTTGGAACTTTTTTTGTTGAAAATGTACCCTAGAGAGGCTACTTAGAAATTCCTGTGGCTTTTTTGTCTCTCAACAAGAGATGACTGCTGCAGAATTGGGGACCACTTTGTAATATAATTTGCTGCACACCAAAGGTGCTGAATTTAAATTTATTCTTGCAAAAATGAGATCAGAATCTTTATCCAAATCCTCTTGTCAACTAATATTTTAGCCTTTTCAAAGATGCTTTTGAAGTTACATTGTTGTGTCTATTCAGTAAACAAAAGTTCTTTATTCTGTGTTGTCATTTCTATCTTTCACACAAAAAGTAATTTAAGAGAAAGGAATGAGGACAAGTAGTGTCTTGCCAGGCTGCATTCCTAATCCTTTTTTTTTTGGTTGTACAATGGATTTTAAAGAAAAAACATACTTATTCTGATGGACAAAGAAGCAAAATCACTGAGTGATTTTTCTAGGTTTTCAAACTTTTGAATATTAGAACATTTACAAGTTGCATAAAAATCAGTGATTTTACAGAAGTTATCAATTTAAAAAGTAAATTGTATAGTGTAGTAAGGTTCTAGTTTTCAGTTTTATTTAAAAGGCTGAAGTGAGAAAGCAACGCAGTTTAGTACAACATGGGTCTAATGATTTCTTTTCAGAAGGCAATTTGTTTGCCAGTTAAGCAAACAAGTGGATCTAAATGAATAGATCACTCTTCTCCAAATCATCTTGATAATGATTTAAATTATCTTGATTTAAATGTGTTCTCAGTAATAGATGAGTATGGGTGAATAACTGCATGAGAATCTCAATATGATACTTTTTAGGTAAAGGCCAAAATTCCATATTTGAGAGCCAGATTTTCTTGTTCTTTTCGTCTTTGCCAATGATTTCCTTATTGTGTCATGCAGTCTTTGAAGTATGCAATTTCAAGTAGAGAGAGTAAAATTTGTACCTTTTAGAGACAAAATTAACATCAAAGTCTCTATTCAAGAGTAGTCAAATAGACTTTTTGGAAGCTGGGCTTCATATTCACTCTAAAGTCCTCTACTGAGAAGGTGTCCTTTGAAATAATCATTATTATTTATTAAAGTCCTTAAATATTAAGCATTTTGGGAATGAATAGGTAGACGCATGACTTCTATTTCCTCCCAGTCACCAAGAACAGGTCTCCCTCCTTTTTGAAAGGAACCAAATGGAAATAAATTTCAAAACCTAATTGATCTCTTGTCTATAATGAGGCATTACAGCCCAGTTTAAAGCAAGTCCACAGGCAGCAATGGCAAATTGTTTTGAGAATTTCAAAGTTTTTCATTGTTAGAACAATAATGCTTTGCATGCTGCTCCCTTTTCTTAAAGCAGACTGGCCAGAGAAAAACAACAGTTCTGCTACATCAGAGAATGATACGTTTCCCTGAGTGATGGTGGCAGCAGCTCTTGGGGCAAGCCAAGTCCATGGCCCCCAAATCCAGGTTCAATTACCTTTTTTTTTTTTAAATATGTTAGTATAAACTACAGGCTAGATCACCATTTCTCAAAATTCACTGTTTATTTCCTTTGCTTCCCAATTCTAAGCCACACCTAACCACCTAGAATATCAAATAAAAATTATCTTAAACTGACATATTTTGTTATAGAACTAAAAGTCTGTGGACCATTTTTTGCACTGCCTTCATTCACAGGCACTTTTTTTGGACATCAAGTAAGAAAAAGGAATCTGAACCGTAATACTTGATGTGGTTTTTTTCTTTCTATGTGTATATACATGTTCACATATATATGTGGACCACCATTTGCTGTCAGGGCTCCACAAATAAAACAGTGACAAAGCTGCAGTAGGTTGTAACCCTTGAGACCTCCTCTCATGAGTATTGCTCTGAATTGCTGCAATGAAATATGCTGCTTAAGATGGGAATGTGTTTTTAAATGTCTATTATATTCTAAAGAGCACTGAAACAGGCAAAAATAAATCAACCTAAGGGTTTCACTCAGGTCCTGTGAACGTCTCAATGCAGTGACAGATGTGTCACAGCTGATACAAAATCTTGGTCTGAATTCTTGAATTTTGATTTGGTGTGTTATGCATTGTGTCAGTTGGACAGCATTAGCTTTGTCTTAACTCCAACATTCATTTTTTTGCCTTTTTATTGTCTTTCCTGGGCTGTTTCAGGGTCAGTCTTGGGTCAAGGTTGGTATTCTTTCTGAAAATGAGTTGCAAATAAGTGCAACTGGGAGAAATTTTATTACTTCCTCTTAGTGACATGCAGTCTGTGAATACCAGTGTGACAAACTGCACAGGGGTAGAATAAAAAATTCAGAGCTCCCTGTTTGGGATAGCATTCTTTGGATTGATTTATGTATTCATAATCCTCTTTGGAACTGGGTGAAGTGTGGCATATGTCTAATAGAGGAAGATAGAATATGAAAGCTTTTTAAAGGGATTAAAATGATACACTAAAATGCCAGGAATTGCCACCAGCACAACCCATATTTGCAAGCATTAAAATTTCACACTCAAGTCCATATTTCCTTGTCAGTGAAGGGAGTCATCCCTGATCCTGCTCAGGAAGCTCTGAGACGTGTTTAGGACATCACTGAGTCATGACAGAACAGAAAAGGGTCAGAAGCAATATTGTGTGAGCCAACTGGAAAGTCCAGATTTCAAAACCACAGAGTCACTGTGTGACCATTTTTGGCCAATAAAAAGAGCATCTTTGTATGAGTGCTTCAGCTTCATTTGCTCCAGGTTGTATCAATGTTTGTAATCATTTAAACCTGGTGAGAGATACATCAAGGTGAGAGTTAAACATTGGAAGGATGCATAATTTCCTTTTGAAAATATACTGCTTAGATCTTCCTTCCTGAGAAGCTTTAAATACTTAAATAATGATGTTTACATAATTTTCTTTGGAAAACAAACACATGAACAGAACAGACTTTTAATCATCCCCTCTGCTTCCCCCCCACCCCCCCCACCCCAACCAGTGCTCTTGATCCTGAATGAAATCATTCTGCTTTCTCATTAGTAAGATGATACTTTTAGGCTATCCTCTTACCCATGCTTCTTAGCCTTCATTTATCCTCTTTATGAACATTTAATCCTACATTTAAAATAACAACAATCCCATGAAATTAATGGACAGCATGGAAAACCTGTGCTTTTTCAAAATCCATCCATTTTGCGTGATAGAGTGTGTCATAGGCCCTATGATTTGAAGTAGACAAATTCAAATTGATATGGCTCTGGCTTCAAATTCTTTTTTTTTATTCATTTAATTTCCATTCCACAAATCTACTGGTTTAATAACTTGTTTTCTTCCTGAATTCTTTCTGGTTTGTCCATTATAATTTTTTTTCCTTTTATTTATTTTTTTTTCCTAGAAGGAAAAAGTATGAAGACAACAGGATGCACTGTGATGATTCCTCTTCACTATAATTTAGATCTTTAGACACCTCCTAGTTACCAACAAGAGTGAAATGTGTTAATGGGCATTCCATGTGTAGACTGAGAAGTTTTAACTGATTAAAAAAATAGCTAGTAGAGCCTAGACCCAAACAGAGCATTTGGATTTGATTAATTGGAATGGGCAGGAAGAAGACCATTTTCATATATGCCAAAAGCAAAGTTGGGCAGGTTGTTTTCTGGGTATGTTTTCCACCTCTATGGAAGGTGACTGCTTGCTTGTCTCAACAAGCAGGAACAACATTTTTTTTTCTGGTCTGTGTTGTTATAAACTCACCATTCACCTAAGATCAGATATAGAATTTAAAGTCTGTCTTGTTTGTGAGGAATAATTAGAAAAAGGAGCAATTTTAGCCTTGAGGTTTGAGGATCTGTCCAGATCTTCAAAATATAAGATACTTCCAGGCTATGACTTAAAAATTAGCTGTACAATATCAGTCTGTGAGCTGTGGTTAATTAGCTTCATTAATTCCACTTTGTTCACTGAGGCTAGAAAAAAACCCTGCTCACCAAACTCTCATGTCTGCTTTGAGTTGTGGATGTGTGTGGCGCAGAGAGAAATGCAAAGTATCAGAGTTGCCTCAGGGAGGAGTGAGCAACCAAGGCGTGAGTCTCATGTAAAGGATCCTGGAGTATTTTTTTGGCCTTCAGCTGTGGCACCAGAAGGATGCCAGTCTTCCATGAGCCTTTCCCAATGTCCTGCATGTCAGATACTCCACCTATCTTTAAAATCCACTAAGTTTACCCCCATGGATTGATTTTAGTCATGTCCATGGTTTATTTTGAAACTGAAGCCTAAAATGGAAGTTAGGGCAATTAATCTTACCAAGTTCTATACCAAACTCATATTGAGACATAGTGAAAGCTAAAATCATAGCATGGAGAATATATATTCATTCCTTTTACTTCAGAAAGTGACTTTGAACTGTGGATTGTTACAGGAGCTTTTACATTGTGTGAAACACAACACAGCAGAATGTCCCAGTGCCCTGGGGTCCCCAGCAGCTTCCCATGGAGAACATGGACCTGCTGGAGTGAATCCAGAGGAGGTCCATGGAGATGATTCAGGGGAAAGAGCAACTCTTCTGTGAGGAAAGGCTGAGAGAATTGGGATTGTTCAGCTAGAAAGAGAAGACTTAGGGATAACCTAACCCTGGCCTTTCAGGAGCCAAAGGAACCTATGTCACCCTAAGTTTTCTTACTTTTGAGTGTTTGAATCTCTGCAATGGAGATTCTCATGCAGTTTCATGTAAACTGCATGAGAATATGTATATATTTAGAACTTATGCATATATTTAGAACTTATCTTTTTTGTTTACATATTTGTCCTCTGGGAGGAGAAATACGATTGATGGTGATGTTTACCAGCGAAGTCAAAGAGGTGGAAACCTGTGTAGACAATCTTTTGCCTTCTAATTCAACGTGTATCTAAGATGGAGTCAGAAAATTAAAATAGAACTTTCCTGCCTGAGCTTCTGCTGCCTGCTTCGTTCTTTGTGTGTCTGAAATAGTGAGAAACCTACAAGAAAGATGGGGAGAGACTACAAGGACAAGGAGGAATGGCTTCAACCTGAAAGAGGACAGGTTTACTTAAGATATTAGGATCAAATTCTTTATTCTGAAAGAATTGGAATAAGTTTCCCAGAGAAGCTCTGGATCTCATCCCTGGAACTGTTCAAGACCACACTGGGTGGGGCTCTGAGCAACTTGGTCTGGTGGAATGTGTCCCTGTGCAGGAGTAGAATTTCAATTAGGAGATATTTAAAGTCCCTTCCAATCAAAGGAAACTATTGCCTAATCCAGTTATTCTGATTCTATATGGCAATAAGAACTATTGGAGCCAAGAAATACTTCCATGAGGAATACTTCTTAGCTTTTTGGGAAGAGTTTTCAGGATCTTAATTTATGTTTTTCAATTCCTTAACAAAAAATACACGGACAAAATAAAACCAAATTATCCAAGCTATAATACATACCCACATGCTACTCGAAGACAAAAGGGAAAAGGAATCAAGAAGTGAAAAGAACTGAGGGGTTTTTTTCCTCCAAACAATAAATAAATATTATGCTTTAAACAATATTTATATTGGTATTTTTTCTTGAAAACCAAAACAGTCAGATTTAAGGATAGCACATGGATTTGTTACTGGAAATTTACAGCAAGAACATGACCTTTTTTTGTATCTGCTGTGCTTGATGTTTTTATCATCTTTAAACATAGTTCATCGAAGCAACACAATGAGACTTCTGTGAAATCTCTGAGAGTTTTTGTCAAGGAACGTAAATAATAGTTATTATAATTTGCATTTTAGCTCATGAATTCCAAACTTAAATAACCTTATTCTAGGAAGTATTTTGCTTGCTTATTTTAGTCATAAAAATAAGCCTAGGAAGGAACTCAACACTTTGTCAAATTCCTACTTGTTCCCTAGGGCAGGATAAATAGTATGAGTGCTATTCCAGACAGATGTCGTCTAACTTGTTCCTTGAGATGTGTAAGGAGAGTTCCACAATAACCTCAGGGAGTTTGTTTCAGCATTTTATACTTCCTCTTAAAAGCTTCCCCCATGCATATTTCTGAATTGTTATGAATAAAAATGGGCGGAGAAAATATCAATCTCCATAAATGCCTTTATTAATCAGCTCTTATTAATATTTGCCCGAGGGGTTTGGTCGCCGAGGAGGAGGAGGGCTTTATCAGCTCTGCTGCGTGCAATTCAACAGAGCTGGAGGACTGGCCCTCGCCTGGGGAGCAACCCCAAAGTCCTGTCAGTTCTTTGTTTTCTCCTGTGGTCTCATCTCTGGTTTGGTCTTTTTAACTTACGGCTAGTAAGCAAAACTGGAGAAATTAGCTTTTCTGATTCTCTAGGGTCTACACGGCTGAGCATTAGTTCTTATTTGTTTTAATTTTACTTGGTTTTTATTTGATAAGGGTTTTTTTATGTTAGATTTCATCCCGGGACGCTTTTGGAGTTCTTAATTTGCATGCGGGATCACCGGGGCGGGGGCTTGGAGCTCTTTGCGGCCATGGGGTAGTTTTTGCCGTAGAAATGGCGTCTCAGTCTTAGGCTGCTTCACAGCGGCGGTAGTGTTGTGGGGGTTTGGAACGTGGTGGATGTGGGGTTTTTCTTTTGAAGTGGGGCAGAGGTCCGGCCGGCTCGGGGGCGCTTCATCTGGCCGAGGCGGCTGACCGCGTGGCGGCTGCGGGTGGATGGGCGGCCGGGGCTCTTTTCTCTGCTCCGGCACGGGGAGCGGCTGGGGCTTGGGGAGAGGCTGCTCCGCGGCTGCGGGTGGGGGCGGCCGGGGTTTCTTTGCGCTGGACCGGCGGCGCCTGACTGCGGGCGGCTTTGCGGGCTGGACGGCCGGGGCTTTTCTGCGCTCCGGCACGGGGCTGACTGCAGTCAGGCTTCTGCTCGGCTGGAACTCTTTGTGCTGAGCCTGGGGGGGAAAGCGGCCGGCTCCTCTGCCCTCCCTGCTCCGGCGGCGGGTGACTGCGGGCGGCTCCGCGGGCTGGGCTCTCTCCCCCCCGCCGGCTCCCAGCCGCGGACGGCGCTGGGAAGGGGCTCCTCTGCAGCGAACCGGGGGGGGGAAGACGGGGCGGCCGGCCCCTTTCCTCTCTCTCTGTCGGTGGCAGAGCCGGCTCTGCCGCGGCCTCCCCGCCCCGTCCCCGACCCGGGACGGGGGGGGTGCGGCGCTCGGGAGCTTCTCCATGGGAACGGGCTCCCCGTTTTTCCAAGGTGGTCTGGGAGGAAGGAAAGCCACGGAGATGGCCCTCCATTGCTACATCATAGGACAAACACCCCAAATTTCATTTTTAACATGAATGACTCCTTTGATTTAACCTCACATTTTTTTGTTCACCACAAAACAAGGCACATAAACAAGGATTTTTCTTCCTTCTGTACCAGCAGACATTTTGAGAGTGTTTACATGGTCTCTACCCAGTCTTCTTTCCCTTAAGTTGAGCAGCTCCATCTGTTTCAATCTTCCCTGGCTGGGAATGATTAGGAGTCCACTGCATCCCCAAAACTATTTCACACCTAACTTGAAAAGTGAGGTTCATAGTGGAAAAACATTGCAGCAGCTCTCTTATTAGAGAATAGAAATGAGCCAAGACACAGATTTCTTGTTTATCACAGCATGAAAAGGCTCCTGGTTTATTCCTCTTTACAGCTCAGCCATCCTGACTCCAAGCATTCACTGACCCTGGCTGCAGCAAGCTCCGACTGTTGGTTTCCCTTGCAGCCTCTGACTGCAAGTATTACCTGGCCAGACTATGACTGCAGGGTCCAGCAACAGGCTCTGACTGCAGCCCCAGACTGAACTCACAGGAGCTATTCTCTCTACAGGATCCTTCTGATCCTTTCGTTCCCTCTTCCTCTAGATCCCACCTCCATGATCCTCCCCTCACCACCAACCCACTCCCTTTTACCACACTTATCTTTATTGGTTATAGCTGTGACTCACTGGGGCAAGTCTGTATTGGGTAATTAACAGCTGTTACTTATCAGGGATGAAATCACCTGTGTTCCTTCTCCTATAGAAAACCTACCTCAGCTGAGAGCTAATAACATACTATTAGTGGGACAGGTGACTCTTGCTGACCATGTCCTTTGTATCATCCAGTGTCCAGTTCATGAACTCTTCACAGATTAGAATCAGATCTATGGGTGTTCATCCATTTATAACTTAACTGAGTTTTTTTACTATTATTTATATAATAGTTATAAGAAAAGAAAACTCTTTTTATTCTATAGCCAGAGAGATTTTTTGAAGAACTTTAGTTTCCAAATTTTTGAGAGATCCTTTTTATTCAAAGGTTCTGAATACACAGATATGAAATAAAAGAAGTCATAACATTTTTTTTTATATCAATCTCCACCCTTTAAAAGGTTACAGATTTTCATTTGTTACATCACTTGTGATGACACTGATGAAATGTTTGGCTTGCTGTAGTTTTGCAACCACCTTGGGAAGCTCTTGCTCTGAAGTCATGTACCTAGGAGCCTTGCCTTGCCTAGCAATGTCCTGTAAGAAATACTGAGGAGTTAAATGCATTTCATCTTTACATTCTTATTATTTGGATTACATGTGCTCACCTCATGGTTCTGGGTAAGTCCTATTAACTAAAAAATATTAAAATCTCCCCCTCTGCAATGTTGGTGAAACAGATAATTCTGTCATTTCAACAGCTGTGGAAAAGTTTCCATTCTTCCTTTGCTTGTCCTACATGTGCAGAAAAAGTTGTACAGCATCCATCTTATCTTTTCAATAACTGTATTTTAAATTATGGTTATTTGTCAAATAGTCTTAAACCTGTAGCTGCAGATCTATAAGTACCATGACCTGTCTCCACTGGAAAGGGCTGATGTAATTAGAAAAAGGCCTATATCAATCATTGAGATAATGGGTGTTCTCTCTCTGTCCCTCTCTCCTTCTCTCTCTCCCATCATCAATTACCCTGACTTTTTTAGACGAAATATCAGACAAATCTACTTTCTTTTAGCTACAGTTCTGCCATTGCTATTAATGGAATTTAAATTCTTCTGTTAGGGAGAAGTTCCTATGCAGACTATTCAGCAACTGCCAGCCAAGGGAAGTTTAATCTATGTAATCTCACAGCATTAGCAATAGATTTAATAAGTATGGTAGCAGCTGACATGTCTGGTATGAAGTGATTCTCCTGGAAATAGCTCTCTGAATTAAGAGTGTTTCCCTTTTAGTCTTGTTATGGCTGATATTAAACATCATGAGTCAAAATGCTGATGTGAGGTTAAAATAGCCTTCACTATTACTATTATTTCTAAAAATGCTGCTAAAGATGTTGAAAACAGCAGTTCTAGAAAGGTATTCATTATCTCCTACTATCAACAGGAAACATCCTACTATCAGTAGTTGCCAGACCAGAAATGACTCCTCAACTAACATCTTTCATAAATTGGTCCTTAGAAACTGAAAAAAAAAAAAAAAAAAAAAAAAAAAAAAAAAAAAAAAAAAAAAAAAAAAAGTGGCAGCATAATAAAAGCATGTAGAACTAAAGCTTTTGCAGAATAATGACAAACTTAAGTATAAATCAAAACATCATCTTAAGCATGCTTAAATTTAAGCATGTTTATCCACACTTGTGTACAAACCTGTGTGACTTTTCAGATTTTATCTTTCAAATTGTATCCCTGATAACATGAGTGGGAGTAAACAGGACTGTGCCAAGCAAATTTTGATTATGCATGTCTTTGATTTCTTTGAGACCTGGGCCTTGCTGCAAGATAAAAAGGAAAAGTACTGCAGGAAATTATCAGGTCTCCCGACTATCAAAGGCCAAATAATTTCACTCTGGTTTTCCTTCATCAAGCCTAACCACTTACAGATATATGTCTTACCATTTTTGAAAGAACATAAAACAAATGCCAGACAGTTTCTGTAATGATTGTAGCAGAATGAAAAATGCTTTTCCTAAAAGTTAACATGACTCCAGCCTGGTGAAATAAAAATCCTTGTCACGTCTTGCTTTAAAATGTGAGAACATTTGAATATATGAGTACTAGAATAGATTTATACTCTAATATATTCTGTGGGTTAAACCCCTGCAGACTGGCCATGGCATGAGAGGCAGCTTGCATAGAGGTAGCCAGGAAAATGAAGAGAGAATTGCCCCCAAGGGTTCTTCAGACAGAAATGGTGTCTCCTAGGTGGATGAGAAGAGGCTTCAATGTATCAACTTCTCTCTAAACTCAAAGTACTGGCAGCAGTCAGACATCTGCAGGTGAAGAAAACAAAACAGTTGATTTCTCACTCTCCCCACCCATATTTGGTTTATTTCCCATGAAAACTCTTAGGATTTGTATTGTTTCTGGGATTATGTTCATACAATGACAAAATATTTAAATAAAGGTACAAAGAGACACTTTATTCAGGTAGATTTTCTTTTTTGCAGAGAACAGGTAAATAAATTAAAGTTTCACTACATTTCTTTGGTTTGAGTTATCAGCTCTTCAACTAGGGTGGGGTGATAAATACTTTTAGGCTGTTGGCCTGTTTTGATTCCAATGGTGAGCCAAAATAATCTTTTACCCATGATACAGGTTTATTCTTCTGTCTCTTAGAGCAGGTATCCTACAGATGCATCATTTTTTCTGGTGATTTACTCATTGGTGAGGAAGTACTTTCCTACAGTTCTTATCTTTTGAAAATGTTCTGCACTGGCAGAGCCTGTCCAGGTATGCAGAGAAATGTAAAAGGTTAAAAAAGGTTTGCAACAGAAGACTTCTGGACCTCAGCATTTCAACCTTTACCAGACAACTGCTGCTTATCCCTTCCTGATAATGAGGACATTTGTTATCAAACTGCACAAAGGCCACCTTATAAAACATGCTGAAGATGTGTCAGGAATTTGCAATTTGTGGTTTGGCCTATTGACCTTCTCTCACTTGGATGTTCTAAACATTTTCTCCAAGTTCAGTGCTCCTGCTGGATTAATACAACATTTTTTTCTCATTTTGTTACTGCTGAATGTTAACTTTGTTCATATGACGTATAATTACTTTCAAAAAGAATCCAAAACTGATAAAGAATTGGAAGTTCTGTGTCACTCTCTTGAAATCTGTGTGTATATGTGTCTGTATATGTCTGCATGTGTTTCTGCAGCATCTGCTGCCATTTAATAGGCTATAAAAACTCCAGCTTTATGCAATAAACAGAAATAAGCCAAAGGCAAGCATTCAGTGATTTCAACCTAGCTCATACTGATATTTTTCATTGAAAAAGATATTAATGGCAGTTTCTCAGGACCACAACACTACTGGAAGTTTGGATTCATTTAGCAATGAATCTGCATTTCCCAGCTTCTCTTCATCTTACAAACAAGAAGACTTTGATTTGAACATCCCCTGGCAGAATTCAGTGATTTTATGATTGTTGAGAACAGAATTGGTTATAACCTTAAGTCCTGAAATTAGAAGACATCTGCCTGGTGAAGTCATTCACTGCTTACTGGAAAAGGGCCTTTCTGATAAATTCCACTTCTCCTTGCTTAGTCTCAGCACAGAAAGTGTTCTTGCCTAATTTTTTGTAATGGTTTATTAATGCACTTTGACTCTGGATATTGGAGTGTTTTAATATTGCCTGATTTGAGTGCTGCTCTTTACACTTTTGATTTTAATAGCATCCTACTTGATCGTGTCTAATGTTCTCTGGGATTAACTGGATCTACATTTTGAGTTCATTTCCATCTTAATTGTTCAACACATCAGGTTTTTGGTTTGTTTGGGTTTTATTTTGTTTTGTTTTTGGTTTTTGTTTGTTTTGTTTTGTGGGTTTTGTTTGTTTGTTTTGATAATTTTTGGTTTTGTTTTCGTTTCAATTAGGAGAGTTTTTTTCAGTCTCTCTACTTAGAAGATATATATGGGAAGGTTCTTTCACCAATTCAGTTCTGATAACTTTGCTTCTGCACAACAGCAACTGAAATAAGAGGAATATATGTCCCTTTTTTACATGATTCCCTCTTGATATCTCACTTTAAGTACACTAACTTCAACAACCACATGGTTTTATTTTAATTATATAAAATTATTATATAATTTTATTTATTTTTATTTTGTAATAGGATACATCAGCATAACTGTTACTCTACTTTATGTGTCATGACTGCTTGAATATATTTCTGTGAAATGCAAGCATCAAGAACCACAGCACACTAAAGGTATAAAATTTTTTCCAGTAATTTCTAAGGAAAAAAAAAAAAAAAAAAAAGGCAGGAAATAAAAGACAAAAGAGAGCTGAAAAAAAAAAAAAGAGAATCTTGCCAACATTGAGGATTATTATGAGTGAGACATTAGAAAACAAAGGTTTCATAATGCAAGAAGGGTAATATATCACACCTGACAAGAATATAGTGACAGAGGTTTTCCTAACCTGTAGATCCTACCCGTGTCTTCATATCAGGAATGAGAGATGGTGCTTGTGCTTTGACTCAGGCCAAAACACTAAGGGAAAGAAAAATGGCCACTCTTGTTGTCAGGCAGAGATGTCTTATTGCAGTTCAGAACTCTGTAAGATGAGTCCAAGCCTTCTACCCTGATTGTCTATATCAAAGGATCATAGAATTATCTGAGTTGAAAAAGACTTTAAAGCTCATCTCATTCCAACCCTCCTGCCATGGGCAGGGACTCATTCCACTAGACCAGGTTGCTCAAAGCCACATCCAGCCTTGAACACTCCAGGGATGAGGCAAGAACCAGTTTCAGTGCCTCATCACCCTCATAGTAAGTAATTTCTGCCTAGTATCTACTCCAATCCCATCTTTCAGCTTTCCCCTTGTTCCACCACTACATATACCTTGCCCAATGTCCCTCTCCAGCTGTCTTGTGGACCCTTCAGGTACTAGAAAGTGCTATAAGGTCTCTCCAGAGCATCTCTTTTCCAGGCTGAACAACCTAAACTCTTTCAGCCTGGTACCATGAGGGAAATGCTCCAGTCCTCTGATCATCTTCATGAATCTCCTCTAGACCTGCTCCAGTTCCATATCCTCAGAACTGGATGCAGCTCTTGGCTTTGTTGAACTCTCCACGAGGTTCACAGAGCACCACCTCTCAAGCCTGTCAGGGTGCCTATGGATGGCATCCCTTCCCTCCAGAGTGTTGGCTGCATAACACAATTTAGTGTTACCAGCAAACTTGCTAAGGGTACACTCAATCCATGTCACCAGCAAAGGTATCAAACAGCACCAGTCCCAACACCAATGCCCAAGGAACACCACTTGTCACTGGTCTCCACTTGGACATTGACATGTTGACGGCACCTCTGAGTGAAACTATCCACCAATTCCTAATCCACTGAGTTCTCCTTCTCGCTCTCTACCTTAGAGGCAAAAATGTCATGTGGGACAATGTCAAATGCTTTGAACAAATCCAGGAAGTTGTCCTTATCTACCTATGCTGAAACACTATCATATGATTTTTTCCAGAAATAATATGAGTAGGATAAGGAAAAATAAATTAATAACTTCCAAAGGGGTGTAAAAGTGGGGTATGCTTTGGTTTGGGTTTTAAATAAAAAAGGAAGCAAAGGATTTTAATAAAAGGAATATAAAATTAATCAAATACCATGTAGTAGAAAATTAAAATTATGCCCATTAAGCATGTGAAAATAATCTAGAAGTGTCAAGTCCCTTTAAAAGTTATCCTATGAAACAACTTTTATTTCAAACAAATGGAACGATAAACAAAAGTCAAGTGTTATGATCTGATTACAAGAGATTCCTGTGCCCAAATTAAAGTGCAAATGAGACAATATGCTGAAGTCAATAGTACAAATTTTATTTAACAATAAATGTGAGGTAGATAGATGGAAAGAAATGGGGGGAAGAGGGAGGAAGAGAGAGAGTGAGAGCAAGAGAGTGATTAAGTAGAAAAATATCACCATCATAAGGATTCATGTGATGTCCCACTGGCCCTTCTTCACCCTGTTCCTCTTGGTGATGAGGGTCCATGAGTCTTTCTTCTGGAAATACCACTTTTATACAGTCCTGGATATCCACAGGGCATAGATGCCATTCCCATAAGTTGGGATACCACCTGTGTAGGTCCATATGAATGTGTGAGGAGAGGTGACTACAGAAAGCAGGAGATGGTAAAAACCAGTCACAATGTGGGACAGTTGATGGCACTTGGCCACTCATATGGGTTCACACATAAACAGTGTTCAATGCAAGAATTGTGGAGCTGAGGGTCTGAGGGGCTTTGAAGCATCTGTATGGAACAATGGGATCTTCCCCATAGCAAGTAAGTGCAGAGGTGAAAGAATATATCTAAATGTCTCCTATTTTTTGAAAACTATTGTGTTTGTGTTTCCTCAGGCTGCCCAGTGAAACCTGCATGATCACAGCAGTCCTGCATGAGGTTTTCCACAGGTTACTCTCGTGACTGTTTGTCCCTCAGGATTTCTATTTCAAAGATGAACTGAAATTAGGAGATTAGATAAGAGTAAATTTTTCCATTTGGTTTGAAGATGTGATTAATAGCCTGCTAATTAATTAGATTTGCTCTTAAACACCTCTGATCTCCACTGTCTGCTTCAGTTTCTAGGTGGCCCAGAAAACAATGTTTGTCTTAAGCTGTCTCTTGCTGAGTGAGAAAGGCTTTTGGCACCACAATAGCAAGTTAATTTACTGCAGCATTTTCTAGCTTTGCTATTTGCAAGGATAATGTACAAGGAAATTGTACAGTATTCAGTAGCCTGTGTCCTTTGGAGACATTACTTAGTCAGTTCCACTAATGGTTTGTACTAATTCCTAATGAATGTTGAATCTCCTGGATGCTTTCACTGGATAAAATACATCACCCTGGTTTATTTGGGCAAAGTTGTCTCTGAAAGACAGATGTTGTTTTAACAATTAGCTCTGAAGTTTTGCAAGATCTGGTTTCCTTTCATTTTGGGTTTACTCTGTGTCTGATGAACTTTTTTCTCAAAATGGGAATTCTTCTTTTCTTTCTTTCAGGTGGGTTTCATTTATAGTGGAACAAAGCTGAAGTACAGCTAAGGCTTTCCTCAGGAAAAGTGTGAACTTAAATCTCCTCTCCACACCAGTTTATTTTCACAAGGTATATAGGAATATGCCACATTAGAGCTGCCTTCTCTGGTTGCATTTGACAGAAATTGCACTAGGAGATAGTGCAATTTCTGATAGGAGCTGATAGGAGCTGATGGAAAAGGAGAATAAGTCTGGTTGCCTTAAGAAAACAGTGTAAAATTATCTGAATTGCCTTTTAATTAAAGCTGTATGCTAGACTACCCTAACAGGGTAATAAACTTGTTTATTTTCAGAACTTCTTGTAGTGCAATGTTTCCAAACAGAACACATCATCTGCCTCATAGCCCCCTTTACTCTCTGGTTTAGGATAATTACAAAAAAATATCTTGGGTCTGGCTGAGATGGAATTGACTTTCCCCATGGCAACCTTCACATTGCTGTGCTGGGCATTGGTGGCTGCAAAGGTGTTGATGTCACAGCAGTGTTTTGGCTCCTGCTGAGCAGAGCTGCCCTAGCACCAGCTCTGTCCCTCCAGAATTCCTCCCTTCACCCTTTTGGCCGTGGGTGGGATCTTGGGCAGAGACACAGCCGGGACATCTGACCCAAAGGATATCCCATATCATATGGTGTCTGCTGAGCAATAAAACCTAAGAGAGGTTGAAATTCATAACTGTGTTTGTCTTCTGAAGAAATTACAATGAGTACTGAAGCCTTGCTTCCCAGGAAATGGCTGGACGTCACTCGCTGATGGGAAGTAGAGAACAAATCTTTTGTTTCCCTTTGCTTCTGTGAATGGCATTTACTTTTTACTTCATTAAACTGCCTTTATCTTGACCCATGAGATTGTTTTTGCTGAGGAAGGGGGTAATAAAGTGGGTTGGTAGGTACCCAACCAAGGTAAACCCACCAAGGTAAACCCACCACAATGAAAAGTAAGGTAGATGAAAAGCAGCCTTTACAGAGCTCAGTAAGAACTGGTCTTCCCCCTGCTCCCACTTTATTACAGAGGAAGACCAAGCTATGTGTTAAATTGGGATATAACTGTGGATTTGTTGTATATCAGAAGAAACACCACGAGAAAAATAATAGTAAAGAAAATCCTCAAAATATTATGCCTCTCATTTGCATAGTTATATATCTTAAATATGATATACAAAAATACAGTGCAAAGACATAGAAGCTGCATTTAAAATTATGGGGTTCAAGTTTTGACCAAACAAATAAACTTGTTAGAAATTGGAGCCTCATGGAGGTCTTGACTTTGAAACTTAATGGTTTCTGACAAATAAAACCACTTTGAGTAGTTTTTTTGCTTGAACCAGGCATTTTTAAAGTAGAAACACTAAGTGTCTTTCATTTCAGGTGAAAACATCAAGTACCTGGATTACTAGGGGCCTGTAGGAATTTCCCTTCCCTTCCCTTCCCTTCCCTTCCCTTCCCTTCCCTTCCCTTCCCTTCCCTTCCCTTCCCTTCCCTTCCCTTCCCTTCCCTTCCCTTCCCTTCCCTTCCCTTCCCTTCCCTTCCCTTCCCTTCCCTTCCCTTCCCTTCCCTTCCCTTCCCTTCCCTTCCCTTCCCTTCCCTTCCCTTCCCTTCCCTTCCCTTCCCTTCCCTTCCCTTCCCTTCCCTTCCCTTCCCTTCCCCTCCCCTCCCCTCCCCTCCCCTCCCCTCCCCTCCCCTTCCCCTTGGAAAACTTTTTTAAAGTATCTTGGAAGGAAATAAATATGAAGAATACAAATTTATTAATATAACTAAATGAGTAAAAACAGCAGAGACGAGTGTTCAGAGATGAACATTATCCTTGACCATATTCTTACGGGATTTACAAAGGCCCTTAATTGACCTATATTTAAAATATATAGTAAAGAATTTTTTGTTGCTTCGCGTATCTGTCTCTCAGGCCAGCCCAGTGTTCGGCTGGACCACCCTGCTAGCTCTGATACACCCCAACAGTAACTTTGCGTGGGTCTTGGCTCCGCAGTACCTTTGCCTTGGCTGTCACGGCCATGGTTCGAAAGAGGGGACACTCGAGGCTCAGGGAGAAAGGTTTTATTCGGGAATCACAGGGGCAGTCCCTGGTCCCAGGCCTGTGCCTCAGGAGAGTGACCCAGGGCCTGGTTTGCAGGAGGTTTTTGTTCACCAGAAATCTCAGGGGTGGGCACAAGTTACAAGACCAATGAAACAAAGCAAGGTGGCTAATGCCAAATGCAATACACAACATTAACGAATCAGGTAAATTGGGGTGAGGTCCTCGGAGATCCACCAATCGCTGTCCGACACCTCTCCGAAGGTTTCGGGCCTGGAAGATGATGGGCTGGGAGGGGAGATGCATTGAGATGATGGAGAAAGACAATGGGATGACCGAAACTCCAGGCAGAGGATTAGGTTGTCTTGGAAACTCTTATCAACTTCTGATAAGAACATTCCAAGACAGGAGCTTTACCTGGCTAGGGTTAAAGTCCAAATCACATCAAACTTACAACTAAAAAACCATGAAACAATTCCAGCACCCCCCACAAATTTTACTCTTAAAAATATAAATTTAAAAAAAGGAGAATTTTTAATTTATATTTTAAATATTATGGGGGAAATAATGTAATTCATAAGTTACACAACAAAAAGACTTTGAAAATCTTATTTTGAAGGGACACTTCTCTTTTTATACTAATTTCTCCATAATGTACAAGCCAGAATGGGATCCTTTCTCTTCTCCTTGTGTAATAATGACTTTGGAATTTGGACATCATATCCAGTACTTCCTTGTAAGTCCATGTCCAGTGTGGGCAGGGCAGAGAACACAGGCAAACTGTGCTCCAAACACAGCAGACCTGTCTCACCAATGTACATCACAGGGGCAGGTGTGCTTGCTTACATTGCACCTAAAAACCTCAAGCAAAAACAGATTAAAGCAAGATATAACATCAAGGAAACTGAAAATCAGAAAAGACAGAACATCATCCCCATTTTTTCTCTGCCTCTGAAGACAGAGAAATTAAATTGTTTGTGGTCAAAGGAGGGCAGACAGGACACCTTTGGCAGAGGTAGAAATGAAATCGCAGATCACTCTCTTAAGCATTAGATTAGCCTTTCCTCCTGGCTTTTACTTAAATCCATTTGACAGCAACTGACTCAATTATTCTTTGTGATTAATTTCCTGAAGATGTTGGATTTTGTTAATTTCTTTTTTTTGTGTGTGCTTTGTGTACTGTTTTCAGACCAATCCCAGGGCCTATAAATGCATTTTTATTAGCATTACATGAGTAGCTCTATTCAATAATGCTGAGGCAGTAGGTGGCAATTTAGTATGAGACAATTAACAAAAGGCAGGAGCCATCAAGCAAGAACAAGATACAGTGATGTCTTCTCTACTGTGCAAGTTTGTTGTGTAAAGATAAAACTAAATCAAAGACAAAGAATGAATAAATCTACATAAGTCTTTATGTTCTTTACATATGTCTTTTGGTTGGCACATGTGTACATAATCCTAGCCTATTCATCAGAAATGAGAGAATCCATCTCTTTATTTTGCCAGCAGCTCAAAACCTGTGGCTAACAGCTTCTCATGTAAAAAAAAGGTCATATTGCAGAGTTGTACAACATATCAGCCAATGGTGGTGGAACAGTTTGCAGTAGCATATGTATTAGCTTCCACTTGATAGGTTCAAGCTTCCCAGGATAACTTACAGTAGTATTTTGTTCTCTTTGGGAACCTTTGAAAAAGACAAAAGGGCACCTAGCTGGGATGATTATCTTGCACATTTCTTAAGGCTCCTGCCAGCTGAGGGTGTATGCATAGAATATTTGATGATCAAACACTAAGCTGAATTGACAAAATTATTCATATTCTTTATTCTCCAAATGAGAAAAAAAAAAATCTCCACACTATTACAGGGGAAGAAGTACTCTGATTGTGACTGCACTAAATTAGATTCTAATTAATTGCTTTTACTTGGGAGACTGGTAGCACTTATTTCTTTTATTTGACTGTGGGATTGTAAGGGGTCACCCCACTCTCGTAAAGTCCTTTTTATAATTTCCAGTGCAAAACTTAACTTTTCTTCATGTCTTCTTTTCTTCCTGGATGATATTCAGCACTCTCCCTCTCCCTCTCCTCCTTCTCCATCTCCCTTTCTCTTCTCTCCTTCTCTCTTCTCTCCTTCTCTCTTTTCTTTCTTTTCTCTTTTCTCTTCTCTCACTTTTCTCTCTTTTCTCTTCTCTCTTCTCTCTTTTCTCCTTCTCTTTTTTCTGTTTCTCCCAGCAGGGAATTTGATCCTCTTCAGGAGTTCCTGAAGCTATCTAAATGCAGACTCTCCCCCAATGGAACACACCTGTCATGCCTGTTAGCAGAGGAGTGCACCCAAACCCACTCAGCTCAGCTCCAAAGGGAAAGGAGATCTCCACAGTGTGGGAAGGTGGTTACTCTTGCTGACTCCCACACAGATCTTTAATTAACCTACAGCAGCTTCAGGACATTAAATTTACTCACCACCTACAACAAAAAAAAAGCAAAGCTGAGGTGGGCAAGAGTGAGCAGCTCTTGAACATCACGGCCAAGGAGTTTGGGTGCTGATGCTGTTTACTTGGTGGGTGGGTGCTGATCCCAGTGTTGTGCTATTCCCTGACATTTTTAGGACAAGACCTTGCCATGTCTTCATAAGTTCCTGGGTGTTGTGCAGAACCAATCTCTGCCATCTCCTGCAGGCTGCTGTGGACAATATATCCTGCTCCAGCTCTCCTCCTACTGTAGTTTTTATCTGCCTCGCTCAAGGTAGTGATAACTCAAAAGAAAATAATTCATCACTTATTACAATGATTTACTTTCTTTTCCCACAGTTTTCTGTGTGGCATCTTTCCTGGAAGATTTTTGAGGCTCAATTGCACTAACTGTGCAGCAGCTGGGGCTCTCACCAGTCCTCTGAAATACGGTATTGCAATATAAAACAATTTACTTCACACTTCCATTTTCCTGCAAAGGAAGTGGGGTAACTTTCATCTATGATGGAAAAAAAAAAATTAAAAAAAAAAAAATGGGAAGGAAAAAGGAGCCATCAGAGATTTTGCAGTTATCAACAGATATCAACAGTTCTGTATAAAATACCTAAAATCCCATAACTCCCTGGTTTTTTAATAGTGAGAATTTTTACTTAAGGAATCATGTGAGAATAAAGGAGATGAACCAATTAAAAAAAAAAAAAAAGTCTTTTTATGGTCACTGCTAAGTATCTTGGTGTTTGTATATTTTTGGCTATGTGATAGAAATTTAATTCCAGTTATATATAGCATCGTCAACCAGCTTGATTTTAACCTCCCAAGATATGAACTGGGTTTCAGAACCAGCTGATATTAAACCACTTCACAATAGAAGAAAATTGAAAAAAAAAAAAAAAAAAAAAAAGTGTTTAGGTGCTTTTGTTTTGTTTTATTAAATTTCTTTTCTATCTCTTAAGAAAAAATAATGATCTATCTTTTATATCATAAACTACTGGTAAAGCTACTTAGGACAAAAATAGCCACTTCATTGATAAGAGGAACCAGAATACATAAATGATGCTGTATTTAATTTTAAAAGGGATTATATGACCTGAATCTACTCATATGGAGGAAAATAGTTAAGGGGGAAGTTATTGCTGTTTCCCTATTTAATGTCTTTCCCAGAACAGCTAACAGCTTCAGAAACAAAATTCCATTTGACAAATAATTGGAAACTTTAGGGATGGTTACATTAAACAACCAAAGAGCAATTCAGGCCGTTCTAATTCAGGAAACTGAAGCTGCCTTTAAAGAATTGCTGTCTCCTATGGGGAAAAGGTAGTAATGAAATTATATCATTAGTGCAAAGATTAATACAATTTCAAGAAGATATTTTTGGTCATCAGCTGAATAGAAAGACATAGAAATGGAAAGTAATCATCTGACTGAGAAATAAGTGCTGGCCATGTCAGGAACTATAACATGTCAGATATGAAACTGAATGACAAAGTCTTGGAGAAAGCTAAACGCAGGAACAAAAAACCCTTCTTAGTGGTTGATGGTTGCTCTCCATGGTCAGAAGAGATACGCATGACAAAAATCTGATGTAGAAAAAACATTTTGAAGGCATTTCTAAAGTACATTTCTCTCAGCTTACCAGGTGAATTTGTTTCAGTTAAATGTTTACAGTTTACACAAGAGTTCTCAAAACTACCACAGTAATATTCAGTCAAAGACTGGGGCAGTTACCTCCCACATACTAGCACATGCACAGGCACAAATCCTGTTGTTTGTACATAAGCCTGCTCATCACATAATTATTGCAAAACCTGGAGAATAAGCATTCCTAAATTTTATTCTACTGTACTGGTTAAACACGCCTTGTTCATCATTATAAGGACAGGAAATAGGGAGAGGATAGAGGAAAGCAGGAATTTAAATCTTTAATACATTTCAGAGAAATCAAACAGGAAGTTATTAAGAGACAAATAATCACTCGCTTTTAAGTAAAACTCAATATGGATGTTTCCACCTATGAAGTTTAAATAAATGGCTCCATTACTCAAAAACAAAAGTCCTTTCTCAAGGAGATGTTGTCCAACAGTTATAATGAGGGGTGAAAGAAAAATTGTTGGTTCTTCTTGAAAAATCAGCACTAATGAAAGCAGGTTCATGGAACATGTGAAATACTAACCATGTGGTTTCTGGAGGTTTGGTAGTTATGTCTGAGGAAAGTTTTAATGGTTATATTTAAGGAACATTTGGGAAATGGTATGCTACATCATAAAGCTTAATTATTGCTTTATATCTTACATATGTTGTACTTGCAGATGATTGAGCTCTATAAAACCAGATGCTCAGGAGAATTTATTTACTTCCTAATATCTTTGAACATTCCTGAAATATTTCAAAGTGTGTTTCTTCTATTTTTTTCCTTAAATTTTATTTCATATGAAGAGAAATATGGAAGTCACTCCTCTGCATTCCGAGCAAGTAAAATGTTATTTTGCTATTTTATTATGTCACTACTCTGCTTATTGCAAAACTACATCGCTGTGCAGAGTAACTTACTGTTGTTTATGACATCTTGGGCTTGCTGTTAATTCAATCAGCAGAGAGGCTGGTAAATAAGTACTTAGCAGTGTGCCCTCCTTATGGATTTATCAGCTTTATTTGAGGCAATTGAGCTGCAAAGCTGGGAGTTGTCTCTACAGACACCTGCTCTGATCAAAAGGAGACACACAAGCTAAAATTCTCAAAGCAGCCAACTTGTGGGTTTGAAATGCATGGCACACATGAACTTTATGGGAAAATGAACAGCTACAATACAAATTTTTTTGAAAGGTGAGAGCAGAGACTCATGCATATGATAAGATAGTGTTAGAAAAGCCCTCATATTAGATTTTTGTCTGGGCCTTTGAAGGCAAATGGAGTCTGATATTTACCTCTGAGTCAGATTTATATTTACCTCTTACATGCTCATTTTTTCCCTACTGTTTTTCAAATATCATCACTTACCTTTACCCCATGCAAGAGGGGTGTTGTATATGAGACAAGATATTAGTCTGAACCAAAAAGACAAGTAACTCTGGAGTGAAGAGAAATTAAAAAAAAAAACAAAAAACAAAAAACAAAAAACAAAACAAACAAAAAAAAAACCAACAAACAAACCAAAACAAAACAAACAAAAGAACTACCCTAGTTTTATTTGTTCTGAGTGATTTTTCTCTTAGTTTCTGTGAATGTGTTAACACTGATTCTCTTGGAATGGGCTCAGGTGTTCCCCTAATTGTGTTGCTCCCAAACAAACTGGTTTTGAGAAGTCTAAAAGAGTCCTGCTGGGAATAAGAGGAACATATAAAATTAAAACAAACAAACAAACGAAACAAAAACAAAAATGGAATGGACTTTGAACGTAAACTATGAAATTGTTTTTCAGTAACATTGTGACAAAAATAATTAGCGTACCTTAATTGATAAGAATAACATTTCATATCTCATTTTTGCAAATAAAACATTTTACCTGGATAAATTTACAGTATTTTCCTACATGCATATGTTTGTATCACCTAGATATATAGATAGGCAGATAGATAATTTGCTAATTGATTAAGGAAAATTCATTGTGTTGGGAAAAAAGATTTTTCACCACTTAAATACCATTATCTTTACTGTGATCACATCCCAACAATATTCAGTGTTTGAAAAATGCAAAGTCATATGTACTGCTTCCTGAAATCAAACAGTGATCTTCAAGTACAGTAAAAGTCACCTTTGCAGATCACTTGCCATTGAAAACTTATTTTTGTAATTACGAAGCTGGAACAAAATTTTCATCTCTCATAAAATAGTTTCAAATAAAGAAGAACAGGGCAAGAAAAGGTATTTCTTGGTTGTATTTTAGATTTTCCTCTCAAAGCCTAAGCCAAAGAAATTGATGAAACCAAAGCCAAAAAATAGCTAAAAATTTCAGGGGAAAGACAAGCCATGTTATTTTATCATCTTTAGCACCATTTATTTAAAATTCTATCTGTGTATCAATATGTTGAAGCTAATGGATGTAAGATTTCAGGCAGCCAATTGAGTCTACAAATGCTGGGCCAAATTCTGCAGTCACACAAACCAGTTTGAGATCTTTTGGAAAGAGAAATAAATGGTAGTTTTATATGCATTTATGCTTAATGAGAAAAGAAAACAAAATACCAACTTTGCAGATCTTTGGTACTTCCTCGAGTAGGTCCATTAATATTGCTGTCATTTCTGATTAAAACAGCAAATCCAGCATTTTCCAGTTCTGAAGTTATCAGGGGCAAGTAGTTGAAGTAGTAAGATTTCCAATTCAGTAGAAGTTCTGCTTCTGATTAAAATGAAATTAGACTAATGTGAATTCCATTCCTGTTTGAGTACAACTAAATTAAATAGTAGTTCATGTTTCTTTCCAATGGAAAAAAACCAACATATTTATTGATCAGAACTCTTTTGGACACACCAGTGCAAGAGTGAGACCTCATGAATTCTGAGAAAAAAGTAAAGCTGAAACTGGAATTGGCCAAATCTTGATAAACAAAAAAAACGGAAAAGACAACAAAAAATCTCAGCCACTTTCTTGGCTGTGAGGAACACCTCAGAAACAAAAGAATAGTCATGACTCAGTCCAGCAAATGTCTCCTTTTTCATACATGCACTGTACTCTATAATAGCTTATAAAACACTCATATGTACATTTAGACATTCTGAGGAATACTGTTGAATTTTAACTGATTTGGGCAGATGGAATAAAAAAACGTTTATAGAGTGATATAACCTATTTGGAATATATTCTTTAAAAGGCTCCTGCCCGTCCTTGGAAAATATGTTAATTTAGAAGCAGAAACAAATAAACAAGAGTGAGTTTTTTGTTGGCTTCATGAACATTTCAGGGATAGTTTATTACAATTGATCTAGTTCTGATTATTTCCTTTCTAGGTGCTGTCATTCTTGAATAAGCAACCTTTAATTTCATTCTCAAGCTTTTTAGGAAAAAATGCTCTTTTCCCCAACTTTGCTGAATGAATTGTAATTCCATTATATTCTAATGCATTTAGTGATTACAGTCACTTAAAAAGTCCTACATAAAATGTTCAGAACAGACTTGGCAACTTAAATGACAATAATTTCAATCCAGAATATCTTTTTTAGACCAGAGACACAGTCCACATGCAACAGACACATAGAGAAGCCAAATGAACATCTTATATTGTCATGGATTAAGAAGCCTTAATTCTTCTTCTTATTTCTACCTGCCAAAGAGCTGCCTGAAGGTCTGACTCCAGGCTCTGCTCCTGTGCAGACTCTCAGTACAATGCTGAGAAAAGCTGTTGTGCTCTGCTCCCCATCTCCAGTTAATGTCTCCATCCTGATTAATTCTTGTTTTGGAGACAGAAGCCATTAACTCTCTTAGATGCTCAAACATTGGGCTAACAAGCACCAATAAACACTTCAGTTTTGGCACTGTGCAAGGCTGAGCAGGTCAAATAATGACAGAGAAGGGTAGTAATGCTTTTTTATGCCTATGCATGGCTGCAGTGAAAGAAATGCTTTGCACAGACATTCCTTAGGGTATTTAATCCTCATTAGTACATGAAGCCACCCCCAAAGATGCTCTAATGAAAAACACAGCCAACATGACATTGTGTAAAAGTGAATCTTCCTTTCTATCTCTGTCTTATTTCAAAAAAGATGAACTCAAGTATAAAGAACATTTTTTCTGTGTGAAGAAAAGTAATTCTTTCTCTTGGCCTCTGATTTGTCTTAAAAGCTTTTTTTTTCCTTCTTCTTAGAAATGAAATTATTTTTTTTGTAAAATTACCAAATTAAGACCATTCAAACAATTTGAAAAGCACAGGATGTAATCTTATCTTGTGAAATCAATTTCATTTTACAAGTTCTCCCTGAGATGTAAGCAAAGAAGGCAACCATGCCAGTTCAGTTCTGAGACTATCTTGGAAAACAGGGGAAATCAGACTCACAAAGGTTGAGGTTGCTCCAGAGCCACAACTGAAGTTTCTAAAAGCTGCAACTCTTTAGGTGAGATATCAAAGTCTGATGTTGCATAGCTTTTAATCAGTCCAATATCCTCTCTCTTATTTAAAATGTCATTTTCAGGGCTCGAGTTAAAGAACAACACAATGTCTAGACAGTGGGTATGTGTCCCAGAAAAATATATTTTGGCAGAGAAAAAACTGTTTTGAGAGCGGATGAATGAGCTGTTAAATGTGGTTGCAACCTCTTACAGGTTATAAGGCTCTCAGGCATGGAATTCCACAAATCAAATTTTGAAACTACTGCCCTAGATCTAGAGAATAAACAGAATAATAATAAAAAAAAAATCCCTGTGTGCATGTATTCACAGCATAGTGACAGAACCACTTCTTTAGAAAGTAGAACAGAATTATAAACAACACATTGAGTCCAACTCTGACCACCAGGGTAAGAAATGCCAGCCTTGAAATAACCTTCTTCCAGTGTAGATAAAAGCATAAGATTTATAAAGTGAATAATGAAAAAAGGGAGATTCAACCTGAAGGTCAAAACTAGAAGAATTTAATGGCTTGGACTTTAGTAGGAGACTAGTCTTCTGTTTTGATGAATAACAAAATCTTTGTTCTTAAGAACCATACACAACGAAATGGGATCTTCCTGAAGCAAAGAAACAAGGTCAGCTTCCCTTCAAAAAAAGAAAAAAAACAAAAAAACCAAAAAAAAACCCAAAAAAAACAACACAAAACAAACCCCACTGCATAAAGAAATGTCCTTCAGTACCAGCTGTCCATCAAGAAAGGAAAAAATGAATACAGGAGGAACATCCAATACTAAATCTCTGCTGTTCTCTTTGCACTGCAGGGACAGAAGCTGTTGCTGGCGGCTTTGCTCTGCAAAAAAAAAAAAAAAAAAAAAAAAAAAAAGCAAGTGATCTTGAGTGGGAGAATGTAACATATTTATGTGGTTTCCTCCTTGAAAACCATTAAGGATGGAGGTGGGTAGTATGTGTACAGACTAGGCATGTGGCAATCTGATGCCTGTGTAGGTGATTGCAAACAGCCACTGAGGCAACAAGAACAGACCTCTTACCAAGAAATCCCACAAGAAAGGGTTGCAGCCTCTTTCACTGAACTGAGTCAGCCTAGAATCCATGTGATTGGTAGGAGTTTTGGACATAGTTTTCATGTTGCAGAGCTAGTTATAATATAGCTTTATAGCTCTGCATTGTGCTACATATGTGCTAATGCCAACATAAATTAAAAGAAAATAGTTGTGCTCTGGTGAGCACCTTCAAAATGGGTTAATTAGATCTTACATCTTTATTTGCAAATATTTTGAAGAGCTTCAAAAAAAACCCACTTTGCTGCATTTGTTCAGTACTCCCTACCACTATTGTGCTTGACTGCAGTGCACAAGCTATAGCTCAAACAAGACAACCAGGGAACCAGTCAAACCAACATGTTCAGAAAATTATTCCAAATTTAGAGGTAGATTCTTGTTGCTAAGGGAACACAAATCTTGTGGAAATTAGGACCCGTGGGGTTCTGCTTGAACCCCTCTTACTGCTTGGGAGGTTTCCTCAATAATCCCTGTCATGGGGTTAACCTCAGCTGACTTCCAGGTGTCAACCAAGTTGTTCCCTCACTCCCACTCCTCAGCAGGACAGGGGGATAAAACAAGACCAAAAATTTTATGGGTGAATATAAGGACAGGGAAATCACCAATCAAATACTGTCATGGTCAAAACACACTCAGGAAAGATTAATTTAATTGGTGATGGTCTGCAGCAGGTCTGTCAGTGCTGATCGAAACCGATTATCTCTTATGTTGGGGGCAACTCCTCTTGTCTTCTCACAACAGCCACACATGTAGCCCTACACTATCAAAACCTTGTCAAAAAAAATGAGTAAAGTTTTTCAACCTGTGATCTGACACCCTGGTATCCTCTGACTGGGTCAGTTAATGTGTTTAGGTGTGATTCATTATTTTTCTCCATCTCTTTCGTGTTAAAAAAAAAAAAAAAAATCAGATACATTTACAGACCATTACTTTCATTCAAAGAATCATAAAATTTTTTAAATGAGAAGGGACTTCTGGAGATTCTCCAGTCTAATCCGCTGTTCAAAGCAGTGACAATTAAAACAGGTTGCTTGTGACAATATACAGTCTATCTTTGAGTATATAAAGGATGTAAGGTTCCATAATCTCTCTTGGCTGAACAGCTCTAGTGTTCCACCATCCTCACAGTAAAAATATGTTTTCTTATATAACTTACTGTATTTCAATTTTCCCATTGCCTGTTATCCTTTCACTGAGGGCAACTGGGTTTCAAAGCACTCTTTTCAGATCATACTAATCCAGTTTGGGTGTAGATTCCTCAATGCTCCTGCACTGCAAGGCTATTTCTCTTCCTTGTTCTGTTTTTCTGCCTTCCCTTTCTTTAATTATGAGGTTGTCACTGAGAGTGTCATGCACTTCACTCATAAGAGAGAAGCAACAATACACTTTATTGATATAAACCAGTGAGTTAACAAATTCAATGGTAAATGCCACATTGGTTTAACAAGGTTTGACATCAAGGCACACTTGATCCTTTACTGCATAGAAGATGGAGTGTGATGAGGTTGTCAGTGAGATCCTTCCACTGAGATCCAAAAGGACCCCCCCTTGCTTTCTGAAGTCTTTTTTTGAGAGGAGCCCAGGTGAAGCAAGGAATCTCTCAGCCTTGAGGAGAAATCCAGAGAGGTGTCACCTCTCAAGGGGAGGTCCTGGTGTGCAGCCCAGTGCTCTTGCAGAGAAGCTCAGTGGGCCCTGGGCTGTCCACTGTTTAGAATGTAAAGTAATTGTCATAAAGTATTTGCACACCAGAAAATTATCTGGGTCATCATTCCAGACAGCCCTTGGCTGCCATGTAACTCTCTGTCCCCCAAAACCCAGAGTAAAGTGGATGCAGCCACCAGAGTCCCCACTTGTGGTTATGGATGAAGCTGGTGGCAGGATCACACACCACTGTCACCTTGGGGTTGAATGTGACACACACACACACTTGAACAGAATAACAGAAAACATCCTTCCTTTACTCTGCTTGTTCTCCAGTTTATATTCTCTTAACAAAGTGTGATATTAAGTCATTGGCTACATCACAGTAACTTATTATATTCACTGGTGCAAAGCAATTAGTGTCAATATATTTGGCAAAAGTTTTGCAAAAAGTTAATAAAGCACATATACAGGTATACTCATTTATTTATGCACATAGTCTAACAACAAAAATCCTTCATGTATCTTTTTTTAATCAGTTTTTATGCTTATGGTCTTCTCTTCTTCCTTGTTATGGATACACTCGGAATTCATCAGTTGCTGTTTCTTCTAAATCAGTTTGGCTTACAGGCCAGCTGTCAAGCCCCTCCACACACCACCACTGAGATGAGGGCAGTTCTCCCTCCACCCAGTCTTTTCAGGACAGTTTATACCTCTAAAAGATAGTCCAGCTATCTTTGGGAGGTCAACTCCAAGCTCTTGAGTTTGCTTTGGGAGTTAACCATTGGGTAAAATTTTATCACCTGTGTTACATGGGTCAGACTGGATGATTACCATAAGGAGTTTTGGCCTCTGAATCTATGATTCTCTTCTGCCTCAGTCTTGTATTCTTTACTCTCCCAGTTTTGCATATTTCCCTCTCCTGTGGAACCTGACACAGCACAGAACTATTTGGCTGTAATCCTTTTCTCTAATATTTTCCTGTGTTTTAATTCCATACAGCAGGATCAGCTTTTCCCATTTATCTCAGTAGAGACTGGAGAGACACAATAGAAGCTGTACCATGACAGGAGGAATGAGGGAGGGGCACTGTAGCAAAACTCATAGAATCTGTTATTTTAGTTTGATTAATAATTAGCAAACCAAATTGTGAAAGCAGAACTGTGATACATGTCACATGCTGTCTCTGTCTGCCTCCTGATACCGATGAGGTACTTCACTCATGCTTTTTTCCTCTCCTTTTCTTTCCCCTCCTGCTATGTGAGCACCACCTCATCAAAGCCTGTGGCCATTAATATTTTTCCTTGGGGAGAGTGGAGCCATAATCTTGAATCTGACCCTATACAAATACTTCTCTTCTGGGGATATTTGTGAACACCAGGCTCACGGTGCCAGAAGATTGTTTAGCACTTCAGTTGTATTTTATTCAACAGTGCCTGGATAACTGACCTTCATGAGTTCTGCCCAGATGTCTTTTTGACTGGAGGGATCCTTTCTTCTGCAGTCTGACTACACTGAATACACTCCTTACTTACTGGCAACCTTAGATAGACACAGGAATCAACCTGTGTGAACCAGTTTACAGCCACAGACAGCCTTGGGGTATTGTCAGAGCTCACTGATGTCAATGAAAGGATTTTCTGCTTCTTTAGGCAGCTTAATAAAGGCCACGGGAATAAATGTTAAACCCACTGGAACATGCACAGTTATCTGTGCTGCACTTAAGTAACACCCAAGCATAACCTCTGTGTATACAACACCTTGTGGGACTGCTTGGTCATTTGAAATGTTCTACAATTGATAATTAATTTTTCAAAGATAAAAATCTAATTTTGTTGATTTATTCTCCTTTCTCTCTGCCCACTCCTCTTAGGAAATCATTCAATATATCAGAATCTATTTGATCCATGCCTAGATTTACCTTAAATTCCCTGGTCAGGAAGTGAGACCCTACATCATAAATACAGAACAATTTCTATCACAAAAATGGTACACTGTTAAAAAAACAAAACAAAACAAAAACAAAACCAAAACAAAACAAAACAAAACAAAACACCAAAACAAAAAACCAAACCAAACCAAACCAAAACAAACAACCACAAAAAAAAAAAAACAAAAACAAAAACAAAACCAAAAACAAAAACAAAAACAAAACAAAACAAAACAAAAAAACAAAAAAAAAAAAAAAAAAACAAAAACAAAAAAAAAAAAAAAAAAAAAAAACAAAAACAAAACAAAAAAAAAAAACACCAAGGTAGGGGATACCAGTCTGGAGATACAATCACCATATTGGGATTTTTCCTCATAATTCCAATTAAAAGAGGAAAAGCCCTGCTCTGATTTCTTCTCATTTCTATAGTCAAATCTGCAATTTAGGCGAGAGACTCTCATCATCACTTGGATTTTGTCATTTTCAATACCAATTTCAGATTTCTTTTCCACTTTGTTTCTTTTGCACTTCTGTTTCCTACCTACTTCTTGCAAATCTTTACAACTCTCTCAGTCTGTCTTGCTTTATCAATACATCAGGTTCAAGGCAGATGAAACCTATTGATTGCAAGGCCAACCTCAGGTCCTTTCTTGGGAACTTATTTTGTTAGGTGGGTCCTGGGATCCTCAACACTTGGCCTGTAAAACACATTTATGATTTATGGGGTGTGTATGGTGTGTGTCTCTTACCTGCATTGACAACTCACTTATTCTAAGCAAATAGTGACAGTATCTTCATCTCACTGTTCTCTTCCAGATGGTTTTGGGCAAACACCACAGCACTGCTGTTCCTGGCACCATGATAGGCCATATCAGGGCCTTCCCCAGGATTGTCTTTCTGATGAGCATTCTTAAAATAAGCCACTTATTGCCTCCAACATGAATGAACCTTTTCTAGGAGGTGCGCATGCAACTTCCATTTGAATAAACACTGATGTGATTATTTAATTCCCCAGCTATTTCCTCAGTCAGATGTTACCCCTTCTAGTTCACCTACCACTTTCTATCCATCAAAATAAGTCTTTGTCCTGTGTGTGTGTCCTTTGTGTGGATATTTACCAACAACCAACTTACGACAACTGTTCCTCTGTAAAATTGCTAAATTTCTTGGACCAGTCCTTAAGACACAAAGCTTCCCAAGTCACCAAATTTGTACTGCCTAATGTCAGCACATTAAAACATAAGCAATACTTTTATATGATGGCTCCAAATACTGAGTAATTGTTGAGAATAATTAAAATGCAAATCCAGTCAAGGATAGAACTTCATAATAGAGTCACACTACCAAACATATGCACAAAAACACACTCATTTGTATGTATATGCACAGAAAACCTCATATGCAAATAAGGGGTCCAAAGCATCTCTCCATTTTTATATTTCTGAGGAAATGATCTCATATGAGCCAAAATTGCATTCAAATCAAAGGCCTTGGGACAAAGACCACCAAAAAACGTAATAGGAGGTGAAAATCACCACTTGCCATAACTCCTAGTCTCAAAGAGTGCAATGTGTGGCAACAGAGACAAGAGAAGAGATAATTAACCAGTGCAACGTGTAAATTCATTTATAATAAACATGTAGCATTGATTTCTATCAATAAAGAAATATACAGAGTTAAAAATAATTTTTGATTTATAATAATGATTCTCTTTCCATTATAAACTTGCTTTTTTAAATAGTATTAATCATATTCATATTTTCTTTCATTTTCAAGGAAGACACTTATTTCAGAGTCTTGAGTTTCCTATCTTTATTTTCATGGAGAATTGTAATTACCTTCACAGGTGTCTTGCCTTCATTGGATGAGTCCTGGAATCTCATTGCAATCCTGGCAAACACTTCTGAGGGTGCATTCACTCTTTTTGGGTTTTTTGTGCTTTTGTGAAATTCTCAGCCAGGGTAGTTTCTTCTCATTCAGCTGAAGTTCTACATTACAGCAGCACTACAGAGTAAACTTCCAAAATATATGAGCAGCAGAGGCAGGGAAGAGTTTCTGCATTGTGAAGAAGTAAATGCAAGATAAAAATGAGAGATTGCTCCATGGAAACAAGCATCTCAATGTGCATGCTGTTTGAAGGGAAATAGAGCAGCTAAAAACAATGGTGCAATTCAGCCTAAAAGCTTCAATGGAAATAATGCCCAGAGTGTTGCTCATAGCAGTATGATTGAAGCTATCTGCTCATAAAACACTTATGAAAGGTAATTAGCACTCCAATTAATGGTCTATCATTGTTCTGTAATGCTTACACATAAACTATCATTCTTTTCTCTCTTTCATAATTGACCAATTATAGGTATTTAGAAGCTGCAACATTCAAAATGAAGTAGAATCTGAGTAAAATATGCTCAATATCCATCTTGGGTTTGCTTCCAAATTACTATTTTGGTGCTTTCCATTCAGTTTTATTTTATAAATTCAGTTTCTGCTTCAACTTCATGGACTTAAAACATCTGGAAAAGCAGACTAAGATATATTCTTACTTCAGGTTCCCTTCAAGCCTGCTGGGAGTCAGTGTTTTGTGTTTGATTCTGGCATTGTGGCCACCACTAACACATACCATGATCTCTATAAGATTCATGACACACTTCATTCTACTAAAGGGAGGATGACATTGTCTTGTAGGAAGAAGCTAATCTAGCTGTGTCCCTGTGAAGCTGAATACAACATCACCTGCCAGGGTCGACAACTCTTTTTGCCTTCAAAGGTATTTCTGGAGCTGCCTCATCCTTTTTACCCAGAGAACTCCATGCTTTTATTTCCAGCAGGTCATGACATCTCATGCTGGTCCAGCTACACACCAAATGCTCATGAGCCACACTTCAGTCACCCATGGAATATCTCATCTCTCTTTCTTTACTGTCAATTCTACTGCAAGTAGTTTATTAGTCTGAAAGAGACTTTTACCGATTCAGGATGTGCCACCTTTATTTGCACTGAGTAATCAGCTAGATCTAACCTATTTCTCTCAGTGGTTCAAGTGTTTTCTCAGCACCATTGCAAAGTGCATATTTATTCCTGAAAACATATCCCACAAAAGAAAAACTGCAAAGTACACTCCGGATGTAATTTCTGTGACTTTGTCAGAAATGAAATGGTCTGTGTGAATCTGAGGATGGGGGAAATGGGAAAGTTTTGCTAAACAATACTACACTACCCTAATACATCACAGTACACTACTGCAGGTGTCTCTGAGTCTGATCTGTACCATTGGATAAATTTGGTTTTGGAGAGGTGATATCACATCAGGTGTTATGGTAATTTAGCAAGCTCTGCAGAACAAGAGGCATTGCTTACTCAATGTGGATTTGTTATCTCAGCAAGTTCAGGCAAAGGTGCCACTCATTTGGCTGCTGAGGCTTTCATAATGTTGTTAATGGGGAACATCTGCTCCTAAGTTGTGCTTTAGAAGTGATCTGGAGTTCAGCACACTGGTGGATTTTTTCCCCTCCCATTCAGGGACTGCCAGCAGCCACAGCGTGTGGGGTTACTTTGGGACTTGGAGGTTGTCTTGGGTAGCACTTAAGATGATGGGTTTATGGACTCAGTGCCCAGGAAACCACTGTGGAAATCAACAGCTAATTGTAAACCATGTTTAGCTGGTGTGCTGCAGGCACCCTGTCAGGTTTAAGTGGCTTTGTGCAATAGATGAAAGAACTCCTGGATTAGGAGCTTTTGTCAGAGATAATTCCCTGTGTTTTGGGATTTTCGTTGAGGCGTTTATTGGCCGTCAGGATATGAAAAGATTATTTGCTGTGGAAAGCAAGAATTCCCCCCTTGCCCCTCAGTGCACAAGTGTTTAGGAAGGTTGGACAGGTCATAGGCACTACTCATAAAGCAAGATTTTCCATGTTATCAAGGTCATAAAAGAAATTAATTGTTTCTCCCCTGTGACTGGCCTAAGAGCCTTCCAAAATACTACAGATATATTGCTATAAAAGGTACTGGTGGTAAGTAATTTTAGGAAAACAGAAATGGTTAAACCTGTCTCTGGAAGGACTCCACCAAATGACTTAAAGTGGAGATCAGCCAGGTATTCTGCCTCATGTTCTGAAACTTCATTTCTCAATAGGTAGGCTCCTCAGTGCATGCAAAGGATAAGATTTTAGTTGATTTATCACAGGTACTTACAATGTAAGCTTTCAGTGAGAGCAAATTCCATGGGCAAATTCCTTAATGAGGTTACAGAAATATTTTTAAAATAATAATTGCCTCCTGTAACAGATGCCTGAAGTAAGCAAGGTGCCTTTAGAGCTAATTCTTTCCATCTCATAAGAACAAAGTCAGCAGCACTATTTAAGATCAGGCTTTAGCTTGACATTCTGAGACAAAGCAGCCTATGTCCTTCCAGCATGGCAAAGTCTGTGTTAACTCCTTTCTGTGGTGCCTCCTGGCCAGAGACTGGACAGATCTTGCTCAACTTCTAGTGGTCTGTTTATCCAGCTGGGTGACATAATTCTTCCATATAAATATCTAGAGAAGTTTTGTTTTCACTAAACAAAATAATTCACAAACCTTAGGGAAAAAAAAAAAAAAAGCTACCCAAAAGAACCTCCTTCTAAACAATGTTTTGAAATTCTGTGGTTTCTTCCTTCCTTGCATTTTAACTTCAGATAAAATGGTTTTCCTGTAGTCTTTGAATTTATTTCTCACTCTTTTTGCTATGGTTTACATTATGCATTTTAGCAGTTTGTCTCTGCTATAAATAAGTGTTATAATTGTGAATATAATTAGATTTGTTCCACACAATTGCATGTAAATGTAATTCCAAGGTGTTTTTAGAACTCAGTTCCTTATTGATGGATTAGAAGCAAAGTCTGTTTAGAAAAGATGCTTTTCTCTGAGGTAATGCTATTCATGAATCCCACTTCCCCCTTACTTTTGCTACAGTTTCTGCCCAGCATTTTGCTAAAACTGGGAGCATTGGCAAGTGGCTGCCTTGGCAACTGATAGCAAATTAACTTTTGGTTAGCCTACAAGGCATATTTATTCTGGGCCTTTCAACTTTAAATGAAAGCATGGATCATCTGAAATGTGTTTCTTGGAAATGGAAGAATGAACAGCTGTTTCATGCTCCTTCTTTTAAATCTCTGAGAGTTGGAGCTCCAGTCGAAGGCAGCTTTAAATAACATTTAAAGATGGAGCAAATAGCAGCCTGCAACTCTACTGTGATTCCTGTGCAGAGCTGATCTAAGATATTGGAGGTTTAAATGAGCTGGCAGCCTTTTAACTCTGTGGTGTGAATTTTGATTTTTTTTTTCTTCTTCATAAAAACGATATGTGAAAGCTTATCGCTGGGTAATTTTCTTCCTCCCTTTGTTTTCATAGTATCATAGGTGATTCATTATAAACCAGATTTTTTTTTTTCCTTTTTGGATAGTTACTGTTTATTTTTAACCACAAACAAGATCTTAACTTTTAGAAATAAAAGATTTGTCTCTGGGAAAGCAAATCTTGTGTGGGTAGGAAATGACTCGTTAACTAAATAGTTAATGTATGATGAATGTTAAATTAAGGAGGCTGAAAAATTAAATATGCTTTTAGCTTTGGATTTATATCCTCTCCCTAAAAGCAGTCCTGCCTATACAGCAAAATTTTAACTTTCATGGTTTTATCTACTTGTCCTGCCACATAAGAACATTCAAGAGAAAGCACAGAAGAGCAGCCCAGACAACTCAATGAAAGTATAATATTTCAGACCTGCTGGGCTTTGTTAGACCTTTACTGAAGATTGTAATGCATTATTTGGAATATGCACCAAGAAATCTGCTCCGTTCAGTGATTCATGGGTACCTGACCTCTGCCAGCAATTTTCAGAGTGATTCTCCAAGATAAACTGAGACTTGCATCCCTTTTGAAGATCTTCAACCAGGGCCATGGCAAGGCCAGATTTGTGTAAATTTTCAAGGACTTACAGGTCAAACTGTAGAGCCTGGTGTGTACAAAACTCATCTGAGGAAGACTGACATTTCTTGCCTACTCAATGTTTAATACATTGGTAAGCTAATTTCAAAACATAATCAGAAATCTCTGTAATGTTTCATAATTGATTCATATTCTTTTTGGACATCCTTACTTTAAGAAGCTCTTGCTTACCTCTTCATCACCAATATCCTTAACATTTTTTTATTTCTAACTATTCAGCAATCTACTTCTGTGTGAGCTTGAGAAGCAAGCCATCAGTAAGACATTTTTTCAGGATTTTCTAATGTGTTGAGGTGTGAAAATCAGTGTGAGACCATTGTAAAACCTAGATATCTTACTCTGTAGAAATGAAGAAAGTCTAGTTTCTTATTCAATTGCAATTTAACATAAATCATCTTCACAAGTGTTGCATTTAGAAAAGAAATTGGACTTGTCAAGAGTCCTTGTTTCAGCGTGATGGTTTTGGACATTCTGAAAGGTAAAGATAATATGTCTTGGTGTTAGCTCAGAAAACACAGAGGGCAAAAAGCTTTTGTGTTGGATCTGAAAGAGGATTTCACCTGAAGTCATAAGAGCTGTTTCAGATAAATATTAGTATGATTTTGTTTGTTTGTTTGTTTTCCATTTTTTTTTTTTTTTTTTTTTTTTTTAGAAAGGATTTCTCCCTAAGCAATATTTGACCTCAGAGTTTATTTGCTCAACCCTTTATTTACTGGAGACATAGATAGATTTCAGTGTTGCATGCAGGGCTGGTTTTGAAAGAAGAATTTGAGGGCAGATCCAAAGAAGGGCTGATTTGACTGTGTCTTCTCCAAGAGTCAGAAAATTCCAGGGCATGCCATGAAAAATAACAACATGGAGTAAGTGTCTGTGTGCAGCCTCAGGATGGAACATAACCAGCCCTTATTTGACATTCATACCATGTTCATTGATGCAGTCTGGGAGTACCACACAAGAACATGAAATTGCTTGTCTTCCTTTTTCTGTTCCTTATCTTAACTGTATTTTTCACTCAGTGGGGCATAATTACCTGACCACTGTGTAATAATACAATGACAGTGTTGGCCACCAATAATTAAACTTCTGCACAATTGTTGCTGAATGCAAATGGAATTCTTCTTTTCAGCAAATATTTTTTTCCTGAAAAGCTCATCTTTAGTGAAATTCAAAGCATTATATAGGAATATTTTTTGTCTAATAATATTAAATGAAGGAAAATGTTTCATGCTGACTTCTTATCACCCACAATATAGAACACTTTTACATTATTATGAAAATGTTTCTCTTCATTTGTGACTGTATATTACTGTATAAAATAACATGTTCAAAATAACCTTCTGCAGCTGTGTAGAAATTTAATAAGATCAGAACTGAAATTACAATTTTGGCTGCATGTGTTATGATCAAGCCCAATAACAAGAATTATAAATTAAAATCTTATAAATTAAAAAAAAATCTCTTAATTTGAGATTAAAATCTCAAAAATACCTCAATTATTTCGTAGCTCATGTCAATATTATACACTGTGCAATCTGATATTCATCTTCTTTTGTATAAATTTAATCTTTTGGGTGACTGGAAGAAGTCTCATGTTTAGGCCCTGGAGGATTTTAACTCCTCTAGTAACTGTTTGTAAACCAAAACAGCAGAGCACAACAAACCCAGAAATTTTCTTGGAAGAATGAAAACTTCTTGGTGGAGACAATCAAGGAGCTGGTGAGGGAAGAAACACTGCCTGACCTCATACTTGCAAACAATGACCATTGAATGGTTGAGCTCAGTGTCTGGTAAAAAAAAAAAAAAAAAAAAAAAAAAAAAAAAAAAAAAATCCCCCAAATCAGGACCACAGTCCTGGACTTTAGGAAAGCACACACTGGTGACTGCAGTACCCTCCTTGGAAGAATCCCATCAAAAGCAGTCCTGAAGAGAACTAGGCCCAGGAGAGTTGGTTGATTTTCAATCATCACCACCAAACTCAAGATTAGACCATCATGAGAAACAGAAAATCAGGGAATGATGGCAGGAAATCTGCATGGGTGAAGAAGCATCTCCAAGCAAAGTCAAACAATAAATGGGAGTGTCCAATAACAGGAACAGGGAACTATCCAAGAGCAAAATAGAGAGACTATCCAAGGATGATGTACGGGTGGGATTAGAAAAGCCAAAACACACCTGGAGCTGAATCTGGTGATGGGTATGAAAGGAAGCAAGAAGTAACGTGAGTTACTCAGAGACGTTGCAGAGTCTTTATATTTTGAGATATTAAAAACTGAAGCTGATGTGGCTCTGAGAAACCTGCAGAGGTTTCACCAGCAGATCCTTCTTTGGCACATGAATTCCAGAGGTGCTTTCTAGCCTCAGCCATTCAGTGACTCTGTCTATGATATATGAGAAAAAGACACTTTTTCACAGTGATTCCAATTCCAAAAGTGGTTTATTTCATGTTCCTCTTTAATTTTCTTCATTTTCCAGCATAAAGCCTAGCTCTAGACATGAAATTCTCCCTACCAAGAAATACTTTCCCCTCTCCAGGGAGTTTGAATCTAATTCATAACACTCATTCACAGGCACATCAGATTCTGGAGTTAAATTAAAGAATTATTCATTAGCTTCCAAGCTGTATTCCAGTTTTCTTTCCATTTCAGAATTTTCTATTTAATATTAAGGGAATTATTTTATTCAGCCTACTTAGTTTATTTTTCTTCTTCTTTTATCTGTTGCATTTCTTATGAGAAAGAAGGGAAATAATCTGGCAAATCAGATGTCAAAGGAGTGTTGAAACATCACAAGTTTCACCATATGGATCAATTCCAGGTTAAAGAGCATGTCTTCAATGGGTTTTAACCAGACTAAGATGATATTTTCCTCTCTTACATTGATGTGTCGTATTCAGTTCCTAATAGTAAAAGTGCAAATTTACAAATATTTTTCATAGAATCATAGAACCAGGGACAGATTTGGATTGGAAGAGACCTCCTAGACCATGCCATGGGCAGGGACAATGAGGCTGCTCAAAGCCCCATCCAGCCTGGCCCTGAACACCTTCAGGGATGGGTCTTCCACAGCTTCTTTGGGAAACTTGTTCCAGTACCTCACTACTCTCACCATACAGAATTGCTCATATCTAAACCTAATATCCTTCAGTTTAAAGCCTTTTCCTCTTGTCTTATCACCCCGTGCCCTTGTAAAAAGTTCATCTCCAGCTTTCTTGCAGTCCTTTTAGGCACTGAAGGAGCTATAAGACCTCTCTGGAACATTCTCTTTTCTGGGCTGAAAAGCCCCAACTCTCAGATTATCAAAGGAGAGGTTCTCCAGCTCTCTGATCACCTTTGTGATCCTCTAGACTCACTTCAACAAGTCCACATCCTTCCTGTGCTGAGACCCCAAAGCTGGATGCAGCACTGCAGGTGGGATCTCACCAGAGCAGAGGGACAGAATCTCCTCCCTCCCCTGCTGTCCATGGGGCTTTGGATGCAGCCCAGGACACGTTTGACTTTCTGGGTTGCACCTGCACATTGATGGGTCACGTTGAGCTTCTCATCAACCATCACCCACAAGTCCTTCTCCCTTGGAGTGCTCTCAATTTTCCTCCCAGGCTGTACTTGTGCTCAAGATTGCCCCACATCATTGCAGAAGTTCAGGCAAACATGCTGAAGAGGGGTATTATTCAAATTGCATCCTCTGCAAATATCTCAGAAAAGTTCTTAGGAAAAAAAAATAATCTTAGAGAAAGTGATTTAGAACTACTATATCACGATCTTAAAGTTGTTACAAAACTGTTCTCCTGGAATGGAATGTACCAACTCACTTCTCCAAGATTTACTGTCGTCTGAGATAAGCAATTTTTGAATAAATCCTTTCATTAGGCTTCATGAGGCTTTCTTCTCCTGAGATCCAGTGGCTCATGCATTTCAAGCCAGTCAGATGTTTGTCTGATTATCAAACAGCATTCTTTTTTTTTTTTTCTGTGATTCCTGGAAGAAGAGAAAAAGTTAAAGGAGAAAGGCAAAGGTAATGGTAAAGGCAAGGGGAAAGAGAGGGGAAAAGGGAAAGGGAAAGGAAAATGGAAAGCCAAAAGGGAAGGGAGAAGGAAATAGAAGAGGAAAAAAGAAGGTAAAGGGAGGAAAGAGAATGGAAGGAAATGGAGGTGAAGGTGAAAGGGGAGTGTAAGGGACAGGGGAAAAGGAAGGCAAGGCCAGGCTTTAGAGAAACAGTTGAAACAAAACACTGTCTTGACACTCTGACTTGCTGTTTCTCATCCCAGAGCTCCTTGTTATCTGAATCCAGAGGAAATTGAAAAGTGCCAGTTTACTTTTGTAGGATTTCAATAAATCTTTGCTTTTTTTTTTAAATTCTTTATCTGCATCTCCTCTTTTATCACCACCATAAACATGTAGCAACTGATGAGCAGTTTCTAATTTCAATAACTGTGTTACATCTTATTTTCTTTCTCCTGACAGCTCTAAGAATGATTTTCAAACACAAAATCAACACAAGCCTCCCTCAGTGTTTTATCAGGGAGGTTTTGTGGTTCTTTTTGCAGAGTCCAAATAAGCAAATAACTAGTCTGTAAGTACGTAACAATTACAGATTATAGACTAATTAGAGAGTTATTTATGCCTGACAATTACATACTAATTATACATGATCTTATTGTGGAAAAACTGGCAAGTGTTAAAGAAGCAATTACTATGAAATTATAAGTAGATGCCATTTGATTTTATGATTATTTGCACCACATGAAACAGCAAGTTGCCAAAAAATAAGACCAGGCTGGTCTGTTGTATCACATAACTTTGTTTTTTAAGAAACAAACCAGGAACAGTTTTGCAATTGTTCTGCAAAGGCACAGGCCTCTTCCAATAGTACATTAAGTGCCACAACTGTTTTATGTGAGGTTTGCTTCACTCTAATTGTCTCCTAAGGAAAAAGAATTTTGTGTAGCCTTGCCTCCTTCTCCTTCTCCTTCTCCTTCTCCTTCTCCTTCTCCTTCTCCTTCTCCTTCTCCTTCTCCTTCTCCTTCTCCTTCTCCTTCTCCTTCTCCTTCTCCTTCTCCTTCTCCTTCTCCTTCTCTTCCCTTTATTTGCTCAGAGACAGAGAGAGGTTCTGCTCTTTCAGCTGGGGATGGGAGCAGTGATGTTTGTGACAGCCCCAGGATCCTGCTGGAGTTTCATTTTATAGCCTGAGGACAAGCCAAGCAAGGGACTGTTTTCATTCACAACTGACTGACAGTGTCATGTGTCTGAGGAGAGGCTGAACCAGCTATAGATTGCAATTTCAAGGTTTAAGTGTCTCTCAAAGGAGCCAGGCAGTCATCTTCTGAGAACATCTTGAAGAATCAAGGGTCAGAAATAAGGCTTAATACAATGAATTCTATTGAAGAATATATATATATATATATATATTTTAATTTAAGTATGTCTTCTTAAATTAAAAAGACTAATCTCAGTGGGATAATGAAAAAAATTACCTCAACACTTCAGTGCTAAGCCAAAAACAATAAACCAAAAATTTCATGCCATCCAAAAGTAAAGTGCATGTATGCATGCATCAGTGTTTTGTGGTTTTTTTTTTTCTTGCCAAACCTGTGATATTTGACTGAGGAAAAATATTTTGTATAACCAAAAGTACAGTAGTTGAAAGACAAACGTTTGTAATAAAAAAAAGGAGAAGAAAAAATGAACCTTAATGTGATGGTCCATGGTGTTTTTCTTAAGATACTTTAATAACAAAGTAAGAAATCCAGTCCTATCCTCATTTTTTTCTGGGAGTGAAGTCAACCTCATGATCTTTAGTGACAATGAAGTTGCATAAGTTTCTGACTCAATTAGGATTTAAATATTTCATAGCAAATGGGACAGAGTCATTAGGAGAGATTGAGGGACACACAGACCCTTGAGAAGGTTCCATGAGGACACAAGAAAGATTGTTTTGAACATTTCTGTGCTCAGGCAGAGGACTTTCATAGTGCTGTTCCCAGTATATCCAAATCCAAAAACTGGAGAGGTTTAAGGAAAGTTCTTCTTGGTCTGTCCTGTTAGAGCTGTTCTGCTTTGTGTGTCTGTTTTACTCTTCCTTCTGCAGTGCCTGGTAGTGGTCAAAACACCTTCTTGAGGGAAAAACTGCCCAGACACCAGTCCCTTTTCAGCCAATGTTTCACACAAAAGAGCAGCTTCAAGAGGAAGTACAAGAAACATTAAAAAAATAAATAAAAATCAGAACCCTCTCTCCTTAGGGTAATGGTAGAAGAGCTGCAGGCCATTTAGGGAGAACTAGGACTGGTCCTACACAGAATATTCAGTCACCACATAAAAGAGATACAAAGTCTACTCCAGTACTTTTCCAAATCCAATACTTTTCCAAATTCAGATGTGAACTGTATTTTTACTCTTTCATCAAAGCCTGGTTGAAATTATTCAGTGAATTAAGGTCAAATTATCAAAGTAATTTTAAGATGTCTATAACACAATTGTTGGTAAAAAATTTATACTCTGGGAAAAAAAAAAAAAAAAACAAACAAACAAACAAAAAAAAAAAAAAAAAAAAAAAAAAAAAAAAAAAAAAACAAAAAAAGGCATTCAGATCTTTATTTAGCAGGTCTTATAACTGCTTTAAAAGCTTCCTTTTTCCCTAACTCAAAAGAGACAGGGGAAATAGTGCTACCTTACTGTAAAGAGCATTTTTCTCTTGATTACTCTTTTTTTCACATTCAAGATGGTAAAAAAATTTTAATGTGTTATTCATCCTATTGGCAAATGAATCATTGTCTTTTGTACTACGTAGTAATTATCTCTGGAGGTTGGGACTGAATGAAGGGTTATTTTCAAAAAACATTCACTAATTTTCATTGTTTCTGCACTTTGCTATTTCGTATGAAGCTGTTTAAAAAGCTGTGTTTCTTGGAGCAGCAACCAGCTCCAGGTCCTGTTAGAGAGGGTGGTGGTGACTTGACTCACATCATTGGGTGGTCTTAGAAATATTAACCACCTGATCCAGGCAATTAGACAGGGCAAATAATTTCAAAGGACCTGTTTCAATTTAGATCAGTTGAAGGCCTAATGTGAGAACTTTTTTCACCTGAGTGAAGTCCTCGAGCAACATTCATCCTTTTGAATGAGTTCCTTCTGCTTATGGCTTCAAGGCTGTGATGTTTAGGGGAAAAAATAGCACATTAATATCAGCAAATCTATTTTAAGATATTATAGTGGTTTTTTCTTGACACTGTTATTACAGTAAAATTGCTCTAACATAAGGCCATGTTTACAGAGGCAGAGGTGCTTAATATTATTTCCACAAGCAATTCATAAGGTTCAGAGAGAGTCTCAGGAGAACTAGTTATTTTTATTGTGTTTGATGCATGTAGTAACATTTCCTTTTCAAGTATTTTAGACTTCTTACTGAGACCCAGAAGTGGTGTTCAGCATTATTTAAAAAACAAAACAAAACAAAACCAGAGGCTCTATTTACCTCATTTGTGCTCTGCATGCAAGTCCCTCTGCAAGTCAGTGCAGAGGAAATCATGTGGACTGGAGTCCTGACATGTTGACAGAGGGGAATTATGAAGCCCATTTTCTCCATCTCTAGTGGTTGTTAATGTTTTATGAAGGGAAAAGGAACATTTTGACATTCGGTAAAGACAGTTTCTAATTAAGGTTTGGACTGAACAAGGCACTTAAGGTCTAATGGGACTTAGACACATGCCTGACTGGAAACCTGCCCTGCTCTGTCCCAAATTTTCCAGCTAACCACAGAAACCGCGGTGTCAGGTTCTTTCTTACTCACTCATCCTCTGACCCCACAAGCTTTTCTCTCAGCAGCTTCTCTCAGGAGGCAGGCTCAGGGGCCATTGCTATTCAGTGAGTGTTGCCAGGTTTTGTTATCCCACAATCTCCACCACAGGAACCCAGCAGAGCCAGAAACAGCGCAGAAAACAAGAGGTAGTAGTGGACTAAGCAGTGAGACCAAATTGCTCACTGAGGGCAGAGCTTCTGCTTATTGGGGAAATATATCAACAACCAGGTTGCAGGCTCAGCCTTGCAGACGGTGGAAATGCACAAGTGTCTGGCTGTGCAGCTGTCCCTGGTGAGGATATTGCTGAGCAGACTTTTCTAGGGCTCAGTCTGGAAGATGAATAATGCTTTAGGATATCTTTAGGTAACATAAGTTATCCGTGGATGCTGGGAGATTGCACTGCCCTGTTTACTCTTTAGAGTGCATTTTTTCATGTGCTATCTTGCAAGAAGAAAAAAAAAAAAAAAAAAAAAAAAAAAAAAAAAAAAAAAGTAGATTTTGAAGGGAGTCCTGGTACCTTATTTACCTAGGTTCAGGGAAATAGGGGAGACAGAGGCAGAGAGCAGAAGTCAGGGTAAACTATGAACATATGTGACATAAAGTTGAACAAAGGGAGTGCTGCTGCCCATGTGTTTTAGGGGGAAGAGGGAAACTTTCTCAGTCCTTTGGAAGAGTTGTTACTGATACATACCCAGGGGAATTGGGCTGCAGATTCTGTAGTAGATTTTTGTTGCAGAACTGTACATTCCAGAAATTTTAAGCTTTTAGACCCAGTCATTTGGCTGTGTTTCCCATTGCCTGACTTGCTGTATCTTCTCTCTCAGAATAGACACTCAGAGGTACTTTGCTTTTCCCTCGTTTTGTTCTTTAGAGAGATCTGTATAGGAGCCTGTTGTCTAAAACTTAGTCCTTGTGCTGTTCAGTTTCCCTGCCATGACAGGGAGATTGGAACTAGAGAATCTTTAAAGTCCTTTCAATCCAAGTCATTCTATGAATTTATGTAAATTGTGTATATTCTATATATGTATATTGTATATATTGTATATGTATTTTAATATATTTGAATGGTTGCAGGCTCACTAATTTAAATATTTTCCATTCCAAATTCTAAGGCCTGTGATATTTAATGACTTTTTTTTTTTTTTACTCTTCTGTCATTTTAAAAATGTTAGCCATCAATTAATTTATGGTTTGGTCATTCACATGGACATACAAGATCTCTTTCTTACAGTACTTTTAAATATAGTAAACCAAAATTCCCTGAGTTGTAAACTCTCATTTGTGTTAGTGAAGAAGAGAATATTAAGAGACCATTTCCCAAAAAATATTTTGCAGCTCTGGAATATTACAATGATCTTAGATTGTTTTCTAGTCATGTTAATGGCAAAAAAAAAAAAAAAAAAAAAAAAAAAAAAAAAAAAAAAAATTACAATTTAATGCTCATAATTGACAATGTCATCTTGTTTATTCCATAGAAAGGAGGAATTGTGAAAAGAGGCATTCTACAGTCTTATGTTTACAGGATGAATAGAAACGAGAAGGACATTACTGGATCATAGTTTGTGTAATGTAAGCTCAAAGAAGAAAGAACAAAAAAGTCATCTGTAGTTCATTATACAATAATTAAAGGGCAGACTTAATGTAGAAAACCTAATTACTGTAGCACATTGTACTGTCCCAAATTACTCTGAGCATCTAATGTTAGACAGGTATCATGTTCTCCATAATGTGAGGATTATACTTCACAGACATCTAGCAGTTTGGGAAAGATAGGGAAGAAGTCCAGAAAGGACCCACAGAATGAGCCATATGTTCAGGAATTACTAAGGACAAGTTTTTAAAAGCCTTCCCTTTAAAGAATCACCTACAGGATCCTCAAAATACAATGATAATGAAGTATCCTTGAAAAGGAAATATGTCTTCTATTGTTTCAGCTGAGTGGTGGACTTTAGGCTCCTGTCAATTACTTAACAATATATGATTATATTTTTATGATTATAAGAATGATTATAATTAAGGAGTGAGATCTAATATTAGAAATATTTTATAGACTGGTCTGTGTAGGAAAACACCTTAAAGACCATCTCATTACAAGCCCCTGTACTGGCCAGGGACATCTTCCACTAGTCCAGGCTGTTCAAAGTCCCATCCAACCTGGCCTTGAACACTTATGGGGAGGAACTTATCCTGCAATATTTTATTTTTATTATATGACTCTTACTGCTTCCCCTCAAACACTGAACTAATTTGTTCTTTGATAATTTACAAATTCTAAATGAAAAAATCTCAGTTTTAATTTTCCCTGTTAAAACATAGCTTGCTTCTTTTATTACTTTAACTTCTAGGAATATTTTTCACAAATTTACTACATATTAATTTTTTTTTCAGATCCTAACAACACAATTCAAATCTTCTGTTAGTGAGAAATGCCATCAGAAAATTTTTTCACCAATTATGGTCGCTGGTTTTTTAAAATTGTAATTTCAGACTCTTCAGATGAGTCTGTACCTTACAGCACAAGCCACTCAGTGAAGAGTGCCAGTAAAATTGCAGCTTTTCTGACAGGTAAGCTGATACAATCCTAAAAATTTGAGTTCTGCACTCTGCTGTCTCTGTAGGAGTTATTGTTGGAGTCACATTCATTAAATATTGTCTCATGCTCTAGGGACTGTTATATATTTTTTATGTATATCGAAATAGCAAGATGCAGCTCTTTTTTTTTAATCTACAAGTGCAAATAAAACTGATTTTTCTCTTTTTTTCATGCAACATGAATTATGAAGTATATGGGTATCTCTGTTAGGGAGAAAAAAAAAAAAAGGAAAAGTTCTTATTTCATATTTGTGACAATGGCATACATTACTTGTTTGGCTTGCAGTTGTTTATGGGTGCCTGCAGCTCTTCAGATATAATTAAAAGAGTTGCTGGTCGCTCAGTCTGTGTTTTGAATCCTTACAGCTTCAGGGTGCTCATCATATGGAATGACTTTTTATGAGGAAGAAGATTCAGCCCTTGATGCTGATCACTTTTTATTTAGCACCTAAACAAACAATAAAAGGACATTCTGTTTGCTTGTTTGGTCCATTTTGCGGATGTAGAGAGTAAATAACAGCTTAAACAATAATAAAGTGATTTACACAATAATAAAATATATGTGGTATGGAGATTTCCCTGAATTTTTTTAGGAAAAAAAAACAAAATTAAAAGCAGCAGATATCTGTCAAATGTAGACACAGGAAATTATCCTCAGCTGAAAAAGTTCCTTCCTTCTGGACCTACAGCTAATAAAACTTGAAGGGAATATTCTTCAGTCTGAGGCCTTTTACATCATAAAACTCAGCAGCAACCTCAGGTAGGTTGGGAACTCCTGCACTGCTAAATCATCTTGAAGGATTGGGCCAAATGCATTTTGCAAGGTAATGCAAGATGGTCTTCTGTATCTGAATTATTATCTTTAGCTGAGCAGGGAAGCATCTCAAAGCAGAAAAAAAATAGGAATGCCAAAAAATTACCATATGAGGTGGTAATTTTAATTGGAAAGCCCTTTTCCCTAATTTCTCTGATATTCTTGATAACTTCTCCCTGAACAATGTCTGTCAACAGTCACACTTTACACAAGGCTGTAGCCTCAGTCTTGGTGGGAGCTGTCTGAATGAATTTTAGAGTTTACAGAGTAGGTCCTTCCTTGAGAAAAAGTAATTTTCACAGTAATTCCTTTTGGAGTGAACACTACTGTGAGAAGCAGAGACAATGAAGCTGAGGATCCTTCTGAAATATCTTTTTTATGCAGGGAATCTCATCGTAAGTTGTGGTTGCTGTATTGACCACACTTCTAGTCTTCCCTCAAATATAATGGGAGATCAGATGGCAAATTTACATAAAGACAAATGCAAAGGAATATGATGGGGAGAAACTTGTGTCCCCACAGAGGCATCTGGTGCCACTTTTGTATTTTAGAGGTACCTCATGTGACCACCAGCTGCTGCCCCAGAACAATGCAGATCTGCCCTGAACAGTGTTACACCGGCCGGGGCCATGCAGAGGTCTTGAACTTCCTGTTAATTCAAAAGGCATTGCAGCCAAAAATGGCAGGTAAATTGTCTTAATTTAGGCAAGATGAGTCAGACATGTTATTAAGAAAAATGTCCACACTTTGACAAGTTCTTTATATAATGGCATACAAAAATAATGGTTTTTGGAAAACAGGGGAACACTTTCAAGTAAATCCACATTACGCTAACCTTATTTGCCCAAACTACTGTGGCCATTGTATTTAATGAAAAATAATTAACCCAAACTGTGGTAAAATAAGAGCAAAATTACTTACTATGAGCACAGATACTCTAACGCTGCTTTGAGACATTAAAAAGAATCTTGTCTGCACTAAAGGAAAAGAATTCAGCAAGAAAGAAAAAAAAAAAAAAGAGACAGAAATAACCTCTTGTTTATAACCATTCAAAAAATAAATGTACCATTTCTTTCTGCTTAAGAGGACACATCAGAAAAGCCAAACATTAAGAGATGAGCCAACTGTGATAGTTGCTGGAGCTTCAAAACTCAATTTCTTGACTGATGGGAGCCTGTAGTTAAACCCAGGGTAGAAAAACTGAGCTTGAAGAAGAATTTGATGAGGTATAGAAGAGGAGGGTGAAGAGATGGAGGCGGACAGGCTGCATGTAAAGTGAGCTCTAAACAGTACAGAGGGGAAAAAAAAGGAACACAACAAAATCACAAAACCCAAACAAGAAAACTGAGGATGAGGAAAGATGGAATAAATAGCCAGATGGCCACAATTCAGTTTGTCATCTGAAAGTTGAATCATCGTAGTCACTCTGGAGCACTGGAGGTGAACGTGTCAATGTAATTGATCAGCTGAGAACATGGTTTCAAGGACAGTTCTTGAGAGATCCAGAAAAATTTTGGCTTTGCTCCAATTTTAAATGTTCATTCACAGTGGGGGAAAAAAAAAAAAAAAAAAAAGCGCCAGGAAAGTAAAATAGCATTGCTGCTTATAGATATGCCAATTAATTTCATAGTCTCTAGTTACAATAGTTAGGAACTGCAGTATGAGGCTACCTCTGTGTCTAGTGGTTGTGAAAACGCAGTCATATTGACCAATACTCAAAACACCACTGAGCTGTAAGCAATTAGTATCCTTTCCCTGAGAAGTGAGGAATATAGAGAAGACAGACTTTGCCTGAAGTTACATGGGGAACTCTGGAGACAAGGGAGAGGAAGAGTGAGCACAAAGATTAAAACAAAGCCAATAGTAGTGCAGCCCATGGAGGAGTTCAAATGATTTTTGAGCAATCTGTTGGATGCAAGCTTGTTCTGGAGTGACCCACAGAGCCCAGAAAGACAGATTTCTGATAGATAAAATAATTCTGGTAGTTCTTGCTCTGGCTAAGTGGTCTGTGCCAGGAAGCTTGCCAAGTCAGACATCTCCTTAGCAAGAGTAGACATCTCTATGTCAAGTTGCCTGATTTGAGCAAATAATTCCTTATGTAAGTAAGAAATAAGCATCTTCCCACCACAAACACCTTAAAAAAAAAAATCTGAAATAGTTATTAATGATCAGTCTTGACAAGTTGTCATCATGCCATCTCTTTGCTGACCATGGGCAAGGTGTGCACAATGAGAATTTGGGCTCCTTGGTATATCACAGAGTTCAGACAGAGGGCTTGCCTGTTTGCATGTAGCTATTTTGAGGCTGGGCAATGGTATAGGGGTTTTTTTTGAGGAGAGAGGGGCAGGTGGGTTGCAAATTATATAGCCTAAAAATAACAGCTTTTAAATTGATGCTGAGGAGGAGGGAAGATGTGACGATAGAACACAAGTGAATACTCTGTAAGAAACTGGAAACTGAAATAGAGAGATATGACCTGACAAACGGAATCAACACAACTGGCACATGATTTATTGATTATGGCCTGTCATATGAGAAGGCCTCAGCTAGCTGAAAAGCCCAGAGCAAAGTAGTATTTTTCTCTCTATAGGATTTTGGCATTTGGAAATTGCATACACTTTACCTTTATAGTGATTACTCTCTCCACACAAAGGAATATGTGGCTTTGCTTTTAACGGCAGGCATGGTGCAAATTGTGTTATTTTTTTTAGCTGTCAGTGCAAAAAACTGTGGATTATGCTATTGATTCCCACAGATAACTTGGAGGGATGAAAAAAAAAAGCTTCATGGGGATCAGATGACTGCAAATTCTGCATGTATTTGTGAATATGGAAAAGATATGGCAAGAATACAGGAAGTACCTGCACAAATGAAACCATTCTTTTTATCTGCTTTGAATGCACTAGTTCTGGGTGTGTGAACTTTTGAGTCCCTCTTTTGTGATCCTACCTTCTTTCATGATTTGGACAGTAAAAATGTACCACCTGTAGCCTTAACCCTAAAATATGACCTCAGGATAAAGAGCTAGCAACAGACCCCAAAAATATTCCCACAGTGAGTGGTCCAGCTTCAGCCCTTTTGAAGTCAAGGGAAATTTGACTTCCAGAATCTTTGCTCTAGCACCAATAAAATGCAGGAAGCTCAACAGAGGCCACCAGGATGCTGAGGCTGGAACACTCAGTCTGTGAGCAGAGGCTGAGGGCCAAGTGCTTGTCCAGTCTGAAAGAGAGGTGGCCTGGGGGGCACCTCCCAACAGCCCCCAGAACACTGTGGGGAGATCACCAGGAAGATGGACCCACACTTTCCTCTGTGGTGTTTGTTGGAAGGCTCAGAGACAGAGGGCCTAAGATAAAAAAACCCCTCAAGATTAGATATATTGAGAAAAATTTTCCCCTTAGGAACAGTCAAGCTGTAGATCAGATGGGGCTACAGAGGTTATGCCAGCTCCATCCTCCAAGGTTTTCAGGACTCAATGGAGTTTAGCCCTGAGCAACCTGACCCCATAACCGACCCTTTTGGAGGAGGAGTTTGGGCTGGAGACTTTCTGAGATTCTTTCACACCTGATTTATCCTGTGATCTTCATATCTAAGTGCTTCAAGGACTCACGATAGCTGAAGGATATATTAGTGTCATGCATATTTGCCATATGATTAAATATAGAAATAACATTTAAATACATGCACAGCTTTTTGTTTTATCTAGTTCATCTTAAGATGTCTGTATAAAGCTTCAGTATTAGAATTTTTTATCAAGATATATTTGATTGCTAGGAGGGAAGGTATTCATACTAATGAATAATCCAGTTTTTCACAGAACAAGTCAAACTGGTAGGTGCTGGTGCTTGGACATTTGTATGTGGGCTTCAAAGAAGGCTGTTCTTTCTTATTTCTGGTGATGAAGCTTCCACATATATAACTGGTATCCTAGAAACTATTGCAAACTGACATTTATGCAACACATATAAGGAAACGAAAACCTTCTTTACGTTACCTTTTTTTTTTTTTTTTAACTTGAGAAGAAAAACAATGATTTCCAATTTTTGTATAGATTTTTATAAAAAATCTATATATTTCTCAGAGCATACTAGAATGTGCACACTATAGATCCAGAAACATTGCATACTCAGAATAACTCATAATATTTTAATCACTATCTCTGAATGGTATTATGCTGGGTATTATGCATTTCCTTGTGAGCTTCTAATGGGCCAAACTACTGATGTTCAACTTTTGTGCACAGAACAAGAAAGGACATCCTATTATCTCACAGTGTAATGCACTGCAAATTTGGCAAAAGAGACCTATCAGGATCCTGAGCATATCTCTACAAGGTTCAGGGCATTGCTTTGCTTCCATAATGCTGTTAACTAAACAAACAGTAGCCCCGTTATCAAATAGTCAGAGTAATAATTTTAATTTACTTTCTTAGGGACTCGAACATCATTTTAATGGAGTCTAATTAAGACTACAAATAAAGTCAACAGGGAAGTATTTCACAGAATGCTTATCCAATAAATTGTGGATATTGCCTTTTATTTATTTCACCATCTTTTCTACTTACATGTTCTCGGAGGATTTTTTTTTCCTTTGAATCCATTTGAATTATGTAGACCTGTTTACAGTGTCTACTGTTAGTCTGGAGGCTCTCTGTTTGTATGAGTGATTTAATAGCCAGATGATCCAGAGCTGAGCCCTATCTTCTACAGCTGACAAATCTTAAATTCCAGTTTTTTGAAATTTAGTGCCTACTTTTCTAGCCAGACCTGCAGACTCGTACTGAAATGATTTCTTAGGAATAGTTCTAATGGATAACCCTTAGCTCCAAAAAGCTATTTCAAGATGATGCAATTTTGCACCACCACAGAAAAGCTACAGAAAAGAAAAGTTAACAAAAAACCATAAGAAGGTGAGAGCATTTCCTGAGCATTTTTTCAGGAGCACAAAATTGTGAATACAAGTCACAGGCTCAGTAAAGATTGGTCATTTTTGCTCTCTAATTAATTAAAGGATCAGAGACACCCATTAATTATTGTCATTAGCCTTTTGAGTCCCCATCTGACAGATCATCTACACAAGCAGGAAGAAATCACACATGGGCTGAGAAACTATAGAGCACAGCAGAATTCATCCTTGGTGTGAAGAGGCAACCAGTGTTATTATCTCTCATCTCCACCTTTTCCTTTATCATTTCCCATTTTTTGACCTCTCTGTATAGTTTAGAGGACATTCTCCCCCTTTCCCATCGTCTGTCAGTTTAGGGGTTGGAACAGGGTCAATCATAAATCACACTGGTTTTATTATTTGAGTTTATAGTTTTTCATTCTGTATTTGTTTTTGTACTCAATTTCAGGACTGTCCAAGTACTGTGCAGTTTCTGGGGTGTGATGCATTTGGCACAGCATTTCTTAGGCTGGCTTTTGTCTCTGCCTATTTCAGCTGCAATTTCTCTGTAATGAACTACCGAGATCTTACTGGGATCCTTGAGGCAGCAGAAATTCTTTGCAGTGAGAACAGTAAAAGCATTGGTGCAGATTCTGAGCTAACTGAGAATGACAGGATACAACTTGAAATTAGTACTGAAAATTATAGATTACTCTGATCCCACATCTAAGAGAAGGACAGCAATCCCTTCTATCAGCCAACAAAAACCCAACAAAATGTCATAGTTACAATTACAAACAGGATGAGGGCAGGAGACAAATTATTTCACTTTTTTATACTTTATTTCTTCACAAGGTTTAAATAATAGAAATTTTTAATAACAGAAATATCTATTCTAGTAAATTGCCAAAAAAAAAAAAAAAAATAAAAGAAAAGAAAAGAAAAGTAAATGGAATTTTTCCATTTAGGGCACTTGGATGTAGCTGCAGACCAGAATAGATGCACGTCTGCAGAACCTCAATTTGAAAGTAAAATGTTGAAATATTTACAGAACCTCCACTCCAATTTAAAACCAGTGAACAGTGAGAGAAAATTCACAGTAAAAAAAAAAAAAAAAAAAAAAATGGAGCTCTGGTCTTTGCGAGGTTGACTCAGAACTGGTGGGTCAGGGGCAGTGTGGTGTTCAGAATAGTTCTCTGAGAATAATACGTATGATCTCACTGTGCACCTTCTCTGTCACTGTCATCTCCCCCCAAAAATATTCCTGGAATCCACAATCCAAATTAAATCTGATTTGTTAAAGGGAAACAGACAGCAATGGTGTTGTCTTCTGGAAATATAATGGAAAAGGTTTATGGAATACAACCAATGGGAAGAGCTTGAGAGTTCAGCCTTTATTTGTCAGCAACACGACAGGGAATTTGAATCTCAAAGAATTGGTCAGGCATTTTTATAAATACCAGGACATGCAACCAACATACAGGAAGCCCTGGGAAAGCCAAGTTCCATTTGTGCCAGTACTCATGTGAAGGTTTGGGTGCCAAAAAAAGAGAAGGAGAGGCTGAAGCATTATATTTATTCCTCCTGTTCAATCCATTTTGGAAGCAGAAGGAAATGAGGTCTGTGTGCCATACATCTGAGAGGACACAATATTAATTATACATTTATTACAGAGACTTCAAACAAACTCAGAGGTAATTCCATTGAGCACTGTACAGATATATGGTACAGGAGATCCTCTGCTGGAAAGTGATTAAAAAGCAAATAAAAAAGAGAGAAAAGGCAGTCTTAAATAGAAAGAAGAGGGGCAAGGTTACATTTAGTGTGCTACTAAATAATGTTTGTTTTGTGGTGGAAAAAGAGTAACTTAAAATATAACCATTACAACTAATCAACACAAAGGGAACTGAATCACATAAAGACAGTCAAAAATCAAAGAGAAATCTGTACAGAACTAGCACTTCACCCCCAAATATACAACTCTGGTTTTAAAAATAGATTTGCTACCAAACATTTATGTTTCAGTTGAGGAGATATAGATTCTCCTGGTGCTCAGAGTCTGGATGAGTTTACAAGTTCATTAAATCTGTATGTTTATCCAGATTAACCTTTCAGAACTCATTGCATTGCTGCTGGAATCACTAAATTCACTATAAAATTTCATTAAAGGGGTTTAGAAAGATATGCTTGCCTAATTGTAGAAGGCTGACGAGTACTGAAGACAAATTTGCCTACAGGAGCTGACAACTGCATCATTTCGAACACTCCCAGTGTTACCCTAAATATTACTATTCTGTGCTCTAGCTTTAAACAGAAAACATCTATCAATGTGTGATTTTTATTTTTTGTCCTTCCACTCTAAACAAAGCATAACACACTTAAAAATAAATAAATAAATGAATATGTATATGTATATGTATATGTATATGTATATGTATATGTATATGTATATATATCTTTCCCTTTCAGACAAAATTTCTACAAAGAAATAACACAACAAGTTTTATTTTTATTAGTCTGAAACCACAACCCGTATATGGTACAAAACAGCTGAACCAGAGATTTCAATACCTTCTGCAGTTCAGTGACTAAGGTTTTCTCTCAGCAAAATAGCTTTGCTTCTCTTCAACATCATCTTTTACTTCATCCCTCATTTTCCTTCATCCTTACTCTTTAATTATGGTTGGTCTGATGAACCTACAAAAATAATTTTAAAGATCAACTTAAAAACATTTTCGTATTCTGATTTGATTTTTATTCTCTAGTTTGTCAGAAGCCTGACTCTGCTTAAATGCTGGTAATGTAACTCCTCCTGAAAAGAATGAGAGTTCAGCTGAACTCTCTCTTTACTCATTGCCTGCAAAATATCTGGGGTGAGTGGAGTAGAAGAGCTAGAATAGAAAACGTGGTGGTGTTTTTTTTTTGGTTGTTGTTTTTTTTTTTTTTTTTTTTTTTTTTTTTTTTTTTTTTTTTTTTTTTGTTTTTGTTTTTGTTTTTGTTTTTTGTTTTTTTTGGTGTTGGTGGTTTTTTTTTTGTTTGTTTGTTTGTTGTTTTTTTTTTTTCTCCTTAAGTGTGGAAAATACAGTTTTCTTAAAAAGATTGATTTTTTGAGAGGAATCCAAGTCTTCACCTTCATCTCCTTTGTGTCCTAGGTTGTACAGCCAAACAGAGTATTCCATTATTTCTAGATGTGTAAAACAACATTAAATTTTCCCTTCAGAACAGTTGTCTGCTCCTATTTCAGTAGATACTGAAGTTGCACTGTAAGGTACAATAGCAGAGTGATTTTTTTTTTTTTAAGAGGATTTTACCTGTAGGATTCTGAATCAATCAATTTCCTTGACTTTACATTGCAGCAAGGCTAATTCACAGACCCATTTCTCTTCACAGATCTCTCCTGAGACACTAATCATAACTGCTCGTGATTTAGGGTCAGTCTTTTTTCAGAAGTATTAGTCTCATGACATTTTAAAAGGCAATGACCAGATCTTAAAAAGCTGTCCAACAAACATTTAGTAATTTCTTCCAAATTCACAGCTGGTGTAAATTGAGATGGTGTTACTGATATGGAGGACTAAATTTACATCCACTGAGAATGTGGCTCTTGTAATTTGTTCTTTGTTCCCTTCAGTATGAAAGCTTTCCCAGGTGCACAATTCACAGCTTTATCTCTAGTTGTAGAATGACCAAATAAAGGTCAGAACATGCTGCCTGCACAGCATTGCCCTGAGACTTTAACCACCTCCAGTTTACACAGTCAACATCTTGTACAGAGATACAAAAAGTATGTACACGTTTAATGAAAACTTATAGAAGGATACTCTAAAAATAGACCCTCTAACAGGTGAAAAATGCCTTTATGAAATTAATTTCCTAAAACTAGGATGGAGAGGGATTAAATTATAACAAATGCACTTTGTACCTGGAAAAGTATGAATGATTTAAAAGAGATAAGAATTGAATCTGTGAGAAAGTGAAACCATCATCACTTAATAAGACTTTATTTCACCGAATTGAACTAAGCTGGAGTTAATTTGCAGTCCATTCACCAAAAACTCTCTTAGGTTGACTGTGATGGAGACGTTTCTATCAGAAGACATAATGAAGTGAAACTGTAGGATTAGGAGAAATAAGGTGAAGGAGAAAATATGACACACACACATTGGCATACATTCCAGGGTAGGAAAGGATTCATCAGCTGCTTTACAGATACTGATAACATGTCATAAAACACAAGGGGGTCCATTTGGAATTCAGGTTTTAATGTGGAAGATACTGTGCTCAAATATTTCCATACAGTTTTCCAGTTGCACTAGGGTTTGGAAGAGACTTGGAATTTAGAGTGTACTTCCACCGAAAAAAAAAAGACAGACACCAACCAAAAAAACAACTAAACAAACAAACAAACAAAAAAAATTCTCCCAACCCTCTCAAAAAACAGCAATAACAAAACAAATCCAAAAACCAAACAAAAAAAAAAAAGAACTCCACCTGTGCTTTCACAGCCTGAAGCTCTACACCTGGTGTCCCTGATGCCAAACAGATGGGTAACACTTTATCTATGCCTTACTTTATATTTACCTTCCTTTGGTCCTCCCATTCACTCATCTTCCTTTCATATTCTTTTCCATGTATTTGGAATTACCACTTGAAAATGTATTCCTGAACAGTAATTGAATATTATAACTTTTCTAACAGAGCTTTTGTCCACTGTTTCCTTAAAACGTCACAGGTTTCAGAAGTTGAACTTCACTGGAAAATCATGGGAAATCTGCACAGAAAATTTTCCCAAGCCGGGCCATATGTACCTCACAAAATTTTCAATTTGGAAATTACAGGAAAAAATGCATTTTGTTGTTTGAAAAATATCATATTTACAACAAACAACCGTGCTACCATGTTTTTGTTCTGTATTAAGGAAGTGTGTTTATTAACAACATCAAAACAACTCTCTAATTTTCCTTAAAAAAAAAGAAAAGATTCTGGAAATTTTTGACTAAAAGTCATGCATGTACATCATCCTCAAGGTGCAACATTTGGCCTGGTATGAAAGAGTCAGAACTTCTGAAAAAGGCAGAAAAAAGGATAACCTGTGGGATGCAAATTCCAGGGCTATCTCTAAATCTCACTACCTGGATTTCCTTCTCTTGCTAGTGCAGTCTCATGGGAAGCTTTGCTGCTGGAGTCAAAACCTTCATCTCACACCCCGGCGAGTGAATATGCAGAGGGGAATTACAGCTCTTAGAGCTGTCAGCAACTTTAACCCGTGTCTACACTAGGAAATGACATTGTGCCAATTTCCATTCCACTCACAGCAGGAAATTTGCCGAATACCAACACCTGTTTTGTTCACATGGGCATCAGCCAAGCATGTGCAGGTCCTGTGCCTGTTCACAGGTATGGGCAGCACCTAATTCCCTGAGGGCAAGGAATTCTACAAGTCTCTAATGGAAAGAGGAGGAAGGAAGATGCTTTTTAATGTAAATTGTTTACTTTTCCCACACCTTCCTCCCACCTCCTACCACTTGTCCTCCAACAAACAGTTGTAACATCTGTGTAGTTAAATCTAGGACAAAATAAAATAGAAGGGATTTAACACATTAGAGCAGATATAAAGCACTATTTCTCACACATTACTTTCAGTGTAGAAAAGATTTTCTTTCATAGATCCCTTAACATGTTTCTCAGGTGGTTTTGATGACTGATTTTTAGTTCGTACCTGTGGTTTAATCTTAATCAGTCAAAGACAATAATCTTGGATGTAGACTTAGTGCAAGGGTTGAAAAGCAATTGTAATAAAATGTAGCAATAAACATCCCAGCCTGATCATCTTCTCATTTGTCAGGCTGGAAGTCAGGAGCATCTCCACCCTACGAATATAATCATATTGGAGTAACACTGGTGTAAACAGGAGTAGATTGCTGTTGTAGAAGACGAAACAATTTCAGATTTGGCACTAAATTCTGATAAGCATGGTACAGTGCAGCTGTATATTAAATAACTAATTCAGAAAAAAGCAAGCCACTAATGCCTACATTTTTCTTTAGATTAATAAGTGACTGAAACACAGTATTTTTGAAATAAATGACAGGCACTGTTAGCTTTTAAAACATGTTTTGCTTGCTTTCCTATAATAACTGTAGGAAATGAAAGAAAAGTTGTCTTAGATTCATAGAAAATAATATGTTTTTATGCCAAAGAGACATTGGATCCTGATGTATACATTTATAGGGAATTTAAGACATTTGTGCTGATACCCATAAAAGGTCTTTAGATACATGATTCTTGTTGCAGAACACCTAAAGTCCAAGCTGAGAAAGAGGGCGAAGGAAGCTACAGGAATGTTTAAATAGGATATCCATGTCCTGAGCTGTATCTCTCTTTCACAGAAGGACTGAAAGAAGAAGCCAAGGAGCAGAGGAAAAAAGGTTCAGACTGTGCCTTTGGGCCAAAATCCCACAATAACCAAAACACTGTGTACAAAGACCTTGATTGTCTTTCTAAGAAGAGCATAACAAAAGCATAGACAAACTTTTGTGTTGTGAAGTTCTGTTTTATCTGAAAACAAAAGAAAGCGAGATCCATAAAAAATAAAGAAATTCAAATTTCCCCTGTCAGATATGAAAACGTGAAAACCCGCAAAAATATCCTTGCTGACACATATCTTTGTGAGACAGGTTCTTTTTTAAGTCTTGTCTTTGTGTCAAGCTAAGACTCTCAAGGACATATTGAACTACAAAAACTCCACATGGTCCTCTATGAAAACATCTGTTGCCTTTGAGTTGTAGCCATGATAACACATGGAGAAGGTACAACATTTCTCCATGTGAAAGCATCTCAATTAACCTCAAATGCAGCAGCCAGATCAAGAAAAGCACAAACCCTCCTTCTCTGCTGCTTCACCATGAGCACATCAATCAGAGCAGATATATCCTCCAAATAAAGCATTTAAGTCATATTGGTGAAATCAAACTCCTCTGAAGTTCATCTCTTACTGCTATCTTAGCTCTGATCTCAAAAACTGATTTTATACAGAAAATGCCCTAAGACAGGTCCAACATCTCCCAGGAGCAGATAAAATACTGGTTAGGGTGGTCTTCTGATGTGAAGATCTTATCTCCCTTCCCATTAAGTCAGGTCTCTGACACCAGGTCTCCCAGTTCCTGAAGAATGCTGTAACTACTGGGCTATAATGCCTAAACAGCACAAATCTCAGGTTCTAGATTTTAGGAATTTAAGACTAACTTTCTGAAGAACATTAATTCCTTCAGAAGGTGATAATTCCATTTATTTAAGACACTTTTTCTTAATTCAACACAAAAGAGGGCTTGATTGTCAGGTTCCTAACATCACAGAAAAAATTCAGTAATGAATACTAAGCAGGGCTCAATGGCCTTGGCCAGCCTTGCCTGGATCCATCACCTCCACCACAGGACCAGAAACATTTTCAAACAGCTCTTTAAGCTTGGCCTGATCAGCCCATGTTAGGATTTTCCTGTGTTGTTGCTCCACCTCTGCAGCTTTGCCCTTGGCTCTTCCATGAGCACCAGCCCATAGAGCAGACAGCTTTCTCCTGGTTAAATTCCTTGTATGTGTCTCTGTCACTGCATCATGGATGTATCCTTGACCTTGTCTCCATTCCTTTCTCTGGCTCCAGCTCCTTTAGCTCCTGGCTGGGCTCACTGAATAGATCCCACTCCCTTCTATGTTTGTCACTGCTCCTGGACCCTGTCACCAGTACGTGGAGGGACAGACCCCGTGTGCTGAGGCCATTCTTGGCTCTCAGCTCTATGTCCCTAAGGGAAGGACCTAAGCCCTTGCTGCTCCCTGGCAGGGAGATATTTTTCAGTTTGCAGGTATTGCTGCATCCTGTGCTGAGTGTGGCAGGAATGTCTGAGCCCTGATCTGAGCAAGGCTGGCCAAAGGTGCCCTTAGGTGATTTAAATTTCCAGATGGCCTTAGGTAAGTGCCCAGATGCTCACCTCCACCCTAAAGGTGGTGACATAGTGTCAGAAAGCAGCAGGGTATTTGGCATTTGTAGAAAATAGCTCCCAAAAATAGAGGAGCAGGAGCTATCCAGTCTCAACAATCTTTAGAACACAATCCGACACATTTGGTCCCTGATGCATTTAGGGCATCCTCATTTTATTTCACACTATGGTTTTGGTGTTATCTACCTCCTGGATCTTAGCATGACTTTCCATTCATTTTTCTGACTGGCTCTTGTCAATTAGATCATTAACTTTTTATGAAGGAATTTGTATTATAGGTGTGTCCAGAATAACAATTCACCTATTGCTAGAGGTCTCTAAGCACTGCTCTAAGAAGATATAATTGTGCCAGCAGCAGTGATGATGTCTGTTTGTATAACTGTTGGTTTCAGCCTGACTAATGATTTTTGCTGGGAACTGGAATTTCTTTTTCAGTTTTCTGTGCCTCATACATCTATATCAGCAAGAGGGAAATCATATTTACAAGTGCCACAGGATAACACAAAATAATAAATCTTACTGAGCATCATGTATCACATAAGATATTTTTTGAGAAAGAATATGTTTCTAGAAGTGTGAGCCCTCAAGTTTTTTGAGGTTTTAGCACTTTGATGGAGAAGGGGCAAATTGCATTAGCTGCATTTGCACAGATATTCATAGTCACATATGTATCCACACCTATTTATGACTGGAATTTTCCGTTTGAAGGGCAAGAGAAATCTGCTATGAGTGACAGAATCAGATCTTATATCTTTATCTCCCAGCTGCTAAAGGAATTTGTAATGCAAAAGACACAGGGTGAAGCAGGTTGGTGTATTTGGGATTCAGCATTTCATTTAAAGCCTGCTCCTAGAACTGCTCTAATGATTTGGGTGAATGTTGATTTCTATTAAATATATTGCAAATATGTACAGCATGTTCTGTACCTGGGAAGATGTCACTATGCAGAGATATCTCAGCTGAATTGCCAGAGAATACAAGTGTGATGGGGAGGGGGAGGAGGAAGGAAGCAAGGCACAGAGAACAAAATGTCCCTACAGCCACCCACCAGGACACATTGGAGTGAGATATGAATCAGCAGCAGCCAAGGAAGCCCTGATGCCTAAAGGGGGTTATGTAAGAATCTGAGATAAGTGGTGCCACTGGCACCTTTGGGTTTTTCTCAGGCATTTAACTGTGTCATTTAACCTGAGAAGAAATACCCTGTACTCTCCCCTAGCCTATGGAGAAAGCCAAGCAGCTGTTAGGGGTGATAACTTTAATAAGAAACGCAGAGCAGACAGGTCTGTAAATTAGGCATCTCAGCTGAATGCTCTTTGGTTGTGCTGAATGTAAACCTTAAGCTTGAACCTGTTTTAATGTTTTGTGTACAGCTCTTTATTACTCAGCCTTGCAGATCTTGCTCCTTGGGAAGGTAAAATACTTTCCCCATTCAAGTATTCTGGTGCAAGGAAGAAATATCAAACAATAATGTCAAGGCATAATTATCATAATGATAAGACATTTAAAGAATAATAATAAAAAACCAAAGTGTAAGGTCTTCACTAAAAAGGTGTATCTTTGTGTTTTTGCTGACCTTGACAAAACAGGGACTTATGCAGACAAAAGAATCAGCAATTTTCATTGATATCATCTACACAGCAAAGTCAGTAGGGATGTCAGGAGATCTCACTGATATCTCTTAAGTCAGATATTCATCCATGTCTCCTTGGCTTATGAGTATGACCCTTTATAGACCCTCTCCTCCTGTACTGGGGAGGCCACAGTGACTGAACTATTCAGATTAAGAGCATGTAAAAGTGATCACAACCAGGATAAATCACAACTGAGACCATAATCTTAATTTTGACGTTCAGCTGTTAATTTTGAGATCACATTATTATATTGAATAAGACACTAGGCTGTGTATGACTGAGGTATAAGTCCCATAGCAGCACAGTCAGAATAACTTTCAGCACTACATTTGCAAAGTCATTGACTTTTTGGGATACTTAGCATTCCCTTTGAGGGACTTTAGACAACAGACCCTAAGCTCCACAGTTGCCCATGCTGTGATTCCAGATTTTTCTATGAATGGCTGTCCTGTACTCTTCTAAATTTTTCTCTGACTCTGGGCAGAAGAAACATGACTAAGCAAAAGAACAAAGATTAAAAGAAAGAAGTGTCAATATTACTGGAAGATCTACACACAAAAGTGTCACAGCCAGGTCACTTCAATATGTGATTTCAGGCTATGAGGAGCTCACCCACAAGTAAAGCTTCAGTAACTGTGTGAAAAAGAGAAGGGAGAGTTGGTGCTCAGTGGGCACATGGGATCAAGGTCACAAGTGTTGCACACTGAGGTCTGATGGCATTTGCCATTTAAGGCAGCTAATTTCTGTAACATTTTTCACTTGTCAGTGGGGTCTTTAAGGAGATTAGCAAGATGATCCCTACAGAGAAGGTGAAAAATACCAAACTCCCTTATGTATTTGGGAAAATTTGCTTATTTATGAAACATATGACTACTGGTGGAAAAATACAGAGAAATTTCAATGGAGACAGGGAAGGGAAAAACAATAAACAGATGGAAATACAGGTGGAGGAAAAAGTCTAAGAAAGTATCGCTTCATATTGGAAATTCTATCTCATTTTACAAAAGGTGAAAATGAGGTTTTCCACAATGATCATCAATAAGCAATACATGTTGAAACATTATATCAGCTCAATGACCTGAAAATGTCTGATTTTTACATACCTGAAATGATGAAGGCAGAGATTTCTCATTTATAATTGACTATACTCAGGCTCTTGTCAATTTGGAGAAAGCCTCTATACAAATGAAGAGTGAGATGACATCTTTAAACACAATAGGAAAGACAGAATTTATATTGTTTGATATTTGCTCTCAGAGATTTTTTTATAAGTACTATCATTATTTACTTTAATTTCAACACTTCAAAATTTTACATGTATAATAAGCTGTAATGCTTTTTTTGTTCTGTCCAAAGACTCAAAAAGGTGAGATTTTGTTTTTAATAAGTCTTCACTCTGTCATTGTACTATTGCCATTTTAGTACCTGTGTTACTGTGGATTGACCAAGGTATTTGGAAAAAGCCAGAAAGTTGTTTCCAGTTTGAATAGTGTCTGATCTGGAAATAGTGTTAATGCAATTAAAAACATCCAAAATGAGAAAATATCTGTTGAAGCCATTAGATTTTTGGAGACCTGTAGGAGTACAGGTTCTCTGATGACTGCTCTAATTCCTTGCGTATGGCAGGTTAGACTTCAGCCTTTCCCACATTCCTGAAATCAGAGTGCTGCCTATTTACAGAGAGCATTTTTTTCCACTTTCCTTTTTATCTGTTTGTTCCTGGATCCACACCAAAGTTTGTTTGAAAGGGGAAGTTCAAAGCTACTTAGAAGACTGGACTCCCTTTCTATTTCAGATGTTAAATATATCATTATGTGTTCACCATGGTCTCAGAAACTCACAGTTAATTTCCCCCTTGCAGCTTCCATCCTCCATTTCTTGCAGTTTGCTGTAATCTGGTGTGTAAAGCTTCCAAAAGTTCTGGGGACAGCCTATTTTGAGAGAACTTGCAAGCAGGAACACATGAATGGGTATCAGGTGCAGCTATGAATTTAATGAATGGTTTGTTGGAAATGACATTAAATAGCAACATCCGTCTGCAGATGAGCTCTGTAATGTCCTTATTTCCAACCCAGGCAGATGGAGGATTTGCAATGTGCTCTCTGTTTTCTGTTTCACACAGCATTACTTGCCTGTAAAATCATTCACAATCACAGGAAAAAAGATTTGGACGCTGACTGTCCAGCCTTTTATTTTTGTAGCTTTCTCTTCAAAGCAAATGGAAGAAGAATTTAACAAGGCTCATCATGAGAATTAAACTGGTCTAAGATTCTGTGCTGTTCCAAAACAAATCAGAATTATTTTTTTTCCCTCTCAAACAATTCAGCTGGAAGAAGGGGGGGTGACAGGAAAACTGTCAGGTTTTTTTAAAATTGTCATTAATTTCTGATGTTAAAGTACATTTAGAAGTGTTATATTAGGAAACAAAAAATGGGAAGTGCCACATGAGGTAATAAGACCAGTGACATGGTAGCATATAGCAAGTCATATCATACAACTCTTGCTTTAAATTTGTATTAAACTAATTTTAATGTAGAGATTCCAAAGAATCCAAATTTCTTTCAATTATTAACAATTTCTATCCAAATTCCTTCTAATTTTTTTTTATTCAAAGGCCATAATATTTATATATGTCTGTGTACTGGGGAAAGAAGAGGTGAAACCTTTTCCCAGAAAATTATTTCTGTGGTACAGGAGTGGATCAGGCACTGCTTTATTCCTTAGTCCTTGCCAAGGATAAGAAAAGCATTAATCCCTTATATACTGTGTGAACTGCAGCCTATTTTTCCTATGATTCAAATAAAAAGGCTAATGGAGGAAAAGAAAGAATATATTGAATATCGATTTTTTGTCTCAAACATAAGAGAGCCCATTTTGGAAAGGGGTATAAAAAAGAACTGCTTATCAATGATAACCTCCTTCTAAATGGTTTCTGAAAGTTTCTGGTCAGTATTTGGGCCAAGTTTAATCTCTTGAACACTCAACTGTTATCTCTCTTGCTCTAGATAGCAGATAATTTACACCAAGTTTTTGAAGGACCATGTTACTGGGTGAGTGAGAGAAGATTTCTCAGAGACAGACAAAACCAGTGAAAAGGTGGGAAAACATTCATTGGTAAGACTATGCTGGTTAAAATATCAAATGTAAAATATCTTTCTGCAAAATTCAGTTCAAGGTAGAAAAATAGTCTTACTCCCAATCTCACTCCTACCATGTTAACACAGCATCACTTGACTTCAAAACTACACCCAGGAGACAAATACATAAATATACAATGCTGTTGAAGTCAGGGGTCTCTGATGACTCACATCAGTTGGAGTTGCAGTTCAGCTTGTTGTTGGCAGAAATTTCCAAACTTGGAAACTCTTTTTCACGTTTCTTGCAAAGTCAAAATAGGTCTTTGTGAAATGACTGCAGCCAACAGTAAATGATGTATGAAATGAAATATCTCATCCATCCCATACACGAGGAATATGCAGAGGAAGCTTTGCTGCTCTCACCACGCAGTTTCAGACGAGTTGCTGATGCAGAACCATCATTTGCATGGAGTGATGGGAGGAAGGGGGTGATGCTGTCATTCTCATCTGCTATCTGGTGTGGCTCTTCCACATACAGAGAGTCAGATTTTATCCCTTTCCCATTTTATCTAATAAATACTGTCCTGTATTCTGGCTAGTAGCTTCCATAGAGTTTGATGGGCTTTGAGCATGAAGTACTGGGGATTTATTCAAAACTACAAAAATATTTTACATTAAGTTAAAATTTTACCTATAACAGATCTCATCTTTTAGTACATCTGCAATACACAGTGTAATAAAGACCCGTAATATTTCCATCAATAAACTGGCATATTTAGTGTATTGACATACAGCAGCTTTGGCTCAGGTAACAAAGGCACCACTGATTTGTCAGTTTGGTGACATGTCTAATGTCACTAAAGCTAATATTGTTTGCAGGCTCTTACCCAAGCAGCAGCAGCAGCAGCAGCTCTGCATTATGTAGCTTTCACATCCTTTAGAATGTCTACATTTCACCTGAATTTCTTCCATTTTAAAGTTAGACAGCCAGTTTATGTAATTTACCTAGTTTTTGACTAGGCATTTCCAAAGAGTAGTTCAACTTGCTAAAAATAAACACTTATCTGAATACTTTCATGAGCTTAATCAGAGTTGGAGTCTACAAAACTGGTCTAAATCATCCCAGTCCAGTGAAGTTAGGTGTAGTGAACCCTACCTGTACATAACAAATAATTCAACCGTTATTTTAAGATTTCTGCTGCATAGAACCAAAGAAAAAGATATTGAAAATGGTACTATTTCACTCTGTAAGAGGAAAAAAATTGAGTACTAATAAGTACTGAAACTTTAAACAGAGCTACTGGAGAAGCTTCTGAGAAGGACTGTTTGTTTAAAGATTTTACTTTTTTTTAGTGGCGTGAAGCCTTCATGTCCTAATGTGATGGGCAAGTGACCTTTGCAGTATGCTTGATTTTGAAAATCTGAATCTGCAGATATCTGACATTTTTTGTTGGCACCTCTGCTATGATAACCATGTCTGGCCCATATAGAACAGACGTTTAACTAGGATTGTGCAACTCTTCTCTGCCTGTTTCCATAAGTCTTTCTCACCAAAAAAATATTATGGAAGGGCATGGATTAGCCTCTCTGTGCTGACTGTATGGGGATTGGTTTCAAGTAGCACTCAAGTAATCAGCAAAGCAGCTTATACTCAGTGTTGAAGCATCACTAGAATTCACGCTGTTTTGGTGCATAACATCTCTGAATTCTTAGTCTGCTTTATTATTCATTTGACTGTGAAGGTCTGCTTGGCAGGGATGTGGTAGGAAATTTAGCCATCAGGCTCAGGGTGCGTCTGAGTTCCAATGTGCTCCTCCTGAAGCTTTGTCAGTAAGTTTGCTTGTCTCTGAAAGCAGAGTGATTTGATCGCTTTTGGCAGACACAGCTTCCCCCAAGTACTTTGTTTTGTTCCAGGAATGCCAAGAAAATGTTCTTTCTTTCAGAAAATAGTCTTCTCCCTGCTGAACTCATATTAAGATATCCTCAGAGGGCTTTGCTGTCACCTTCTGTAGGTTAAAACAGCAGGATGTCCTCCCTTCCTCCCCCTAACTTTGAGTAACATCACGCTGGGTTGCCTTTTAAAGTTTTTGGGCTGCCCTCTGTTACTGTTGTGTGCAGTCAAACCCTCCATCTAAGAACATGAAAACTGCTTTTGTGTTTTATAGAGAAGGAAAATCACTGTGCAGAGTTATTAGGCATTCTTGTTCTCTTCCATTCTGCAGGAGGTGGGACTGAGGCAGATGCTGCTGTGATTTCTGGGCAGTGTAGGCACATCCAAGTTAAGGAGAAGTTGCTTTGCTGAGGCAGAAGCAACCATTTGATGGGTCCATTCCCACATGCCACAAGGTTTTGTGTGCTCTTTGGTCCAGTCTGCTGGGGTTACAAAGCAACTAATTCCTGAACACTTCTGCATTTTTACTGGGTTCCAGGTACAGTGGTGCAGCTGAGATTCATGACCCTGGGTAAGAAACAGATTTCCATGACTCCTGCTATTTATATATATCAAGAATAAGTATCTACCTACTTCCAAAAGGGATGGAGGTGTTGACAAGCTGATGATATGAGTCAGCTGATCAGAGCAAGAGCTCCACAGAGCAAAGAGGATGAAGTTGATGCAGTAAGATGAATATGAGGGAAAAGCAAAGTGACAGCATGAGGAAGGAAAGCATGTTCTTCATCCCTAGAGCAGGCTACAGCAAAAGGGAAGCTTATTCCCTTTCTCTGCATTTGGGAGTTTTCAGGAGTTTTGACACTAAAAGTTATAATGTGTTGATTTATTGGCCGAACCTTAGTAACTGCTCATGGTGAACGGGATATGCTTTGACTTAAACCTCTTACCCTCTGTAAAAGATATGAAAGTATTTTTGATACCTTTATTTTGGAGTGAAGATCCATCTAATGGTATTTGGAGAGACGTTTCACTTAGGAATCTCTTATCTACCTTAGTAGCTAAAAACAGACCATGAGACACAACAGAGAACAGACAACCCTTTTCCTCCTAATCCTTTTTGATAATTATATCCTCACCCAGCAGTCAGCTCATCACTTTCCCAAAATTGTGTGTAGTGGAAGACATGCACATGGACAATGATCCCAGTTCAGTAATGTCCTTTGAGTTCTGGACTGACATTTAAAATTATCTCAAACACCTAATAAGACAGTAAAATAAGGACAAGATTACTTTTAATACTAAACACACTACAATAACACATGATACTATCCATGTCATCTAGATACAGAAGGAAGAGAAAAAGCTTCTCTAAGACCAGTGCTTTCTTACAGTTCATGATAAATATGGGGCTGGAGTGGGAGATCGAAGAAACACAGAGGGAAAGTTTGTTTTGAAATTTAGATGTTACAGAGGAATTCAGAGCAATCTAAACTTAAAAAAAAAAAAAAAAAAAAAAAAAAAAAAAAAGAGAGAAAAAAAGATTAAATATAAAAACCCCACAAAGATGCAAAAAAAAAAAAAAAAAAAAAAAACCACCAAAAAAAAAGCACCACAAAAAAAACCACAACCTAAATAAAACTTTAAAATAATATCCCTCCTATTCTGAAATACCAGGTTTCTGTGGCTACAGCTGAGGGGAGATCTGTGCAATTCAGATGTGCCTGCTTTTGCTAAGCAGCAGAGCAGGTTCAAGTTTCTTTGCAACTTCACTGTGAACTTTAATCTTCATGTTCATGTATGTCTGCTTAAATACCTTCAAGGCTATCACCCTTTGCTCCTTATGACTGTGTTCCTATTAAATCTGGCATTTCACTGTTGTTTCAAAGAGATTGAATAGAGATTGTCTTATACATAGCTTGAACCTTTGATATTTTCATTCAAGTGTGCTCAAGGAACATCACTGTATAGTTATGGAAATATTCGATGCAAGAAATATCCTATAAGAAAGACATAAAGTCTTAGATCAGAGTATTTTATTCTCTGAATAAGTGTATTATTTTTAATGTTTTATTTTTCTTGTTAACTTAGATGGTTTGCAATCATATTTCAGGAGAAATGATTATTCAGAGGAGCTGGTCATTCTTGATAGCAAAAGAATATTTCATGTAGTCCTTTATAGAATTCTTTTATCTCTACTCTCTCCCAAAGAGAAATAAACAAAATCATACAGGTCCAGCTGCATGAATTTCTGTTCATCAGAAAGATTAGAAGGAAAGTAATATCTTATCAATTGGAAAATGCATTAAAAAGTCAGAGAAAAATACAATGTAGCATCCAGGCAGCTACATTGAGAGTGTAAATGAAAGATTAATAGTTCATATGTTTCTCATTGTGGTACATTGACACCTTTGACCAAAGGGAGGAAAAATATCCTTTTGTTAGAATTAAACAGTGATTTCTCAGTCAGATCACTGCACAAGATTCTTAAGAGGGTTAGCAATCAAAGAGAGATCAAGACCTACATTTTCCTAAAGTCTGCTATGCAATCACTTTCATAGAGCAAAATAAGTCTAAGGAAGCAATTACATGTCTAAATTCTTTAATGCACATTATCACAGGCTTTCTGTTTCAGAACAGTAGTTCTATGGAATTATTGGCATGGTTTTACTATGAGAAATATTGTGATTTTGCACTACATAATCATAGAATTCATTTTCTGTTGCCTGTTTATAGGTTTTATTTTACTTTAAGAGATCTGGTTATATGGATATTAGTGGAGCAACACTTCTTTTAAATCTCTGAGAGTCAGATTAATTCAGGACCCTTCAGATATTTTCTTGTTTCAGTTTTACAAGCTAAGGTAGTGATATTGTAAAAGTAGAGTGTAAACAGGCTGTATTACACCTGTGTGAGCATCAGGGCATGGTCCTGTGCATGTAGGGATGTCACTGTGTCCTCCCCTCTTTGCCAGTGGTGATGTACCAAACCCCTCCTGAGCACCCCTGGAGCTGCAGCACAGGTGAGCACTGCTCCAAACATGAGGTGTCTGTCCTGAGAAGACATCCTTCTGGATCAGAGCTGATGGATTCTTCCCAGATGAGGAGGTCTAAAGGTAGTGAGGGTCTATCAGACTCCTGGTGACCCTGAGGGACTGGGCACACCTGGAGCCTGTCCGCAATGCTGCACTCCAAAAGGGTCACTGTGTGATGGCAATTCCACTTCCTCTCTCTCCATCACTCAGGAAATGCAGCACCAGGTTCTGCAGTGAAGGTGAAACAGAAAAATGGACCAGAACTCTACAAAGTCACTTTGTGACCAAATATTGATTTTGGGTACAGAACTAAATAAAAGAAACCCTTCTGTGACCCTAATATTTTTGTCTGTATCTGCAGATCTGAGAATTTTCCTCTAAGTGATGATTCATTCCTCTGTAATGATATTCCCTTTGTGGACTGTCAATATGTAATTAGAAGTGTGTGCTGTAGAACACTCTGTTGGTCTCACAACAAAATACGAAGTTTCAGAGCCACTCCCATAAATCAGTAATGCACCATTAAAAGCAATACACCCATAATGATCTGATCTTCTTGTGCATATTAATTTCATGATTTCCTTCTTTTCATGCAAATTACTATTTTCTGAACTCAGATAACTTGTTTTTCTAAATTTATCCACCACAATGCTAGATTTTGTATAAATAAATAATTGTAGAGAATAGCTATAGTTAACAATAGAAAGTTTAAATATGAAATTTTGTGCCATACTGCAAAAAACAGCAGCTTATATGATATTCTGCTCTAATTAAAGTATATTAATTATGGGAACGGATTTATTCAAATTATGTTTCCTATGTGTAAGTGCAATATATAACAGATTTTTGAATACTTATGCAAGCATGGAAGAAAGATAATTGAAATCTCTCACCTTGTGTTTCAGTTAGTTAGTCAATTCTCATTTCCTAATGCCATACATGAAACACTATGTTCCAAATAAAGAGTTAAGTGAAATATCTGACTTACTGATTTTAATCCAGAAGGATGATTTCAACACTGTGAATCCAGCAGGTAAAATGGATTTTGGTGTCACCGTTTTCTGATTTGGGAGATTTCCAGAGAAACTGAACTGAAAGAAAGTTTTAAAAGAAAGCTTTAGTCACTTGTACTGCCTTGGGCACTGTCTCCATTTAAGGGCACTCTGCTTTGTGTGTGTGGACGATGTGATCAGGAAGCTGAATAGTGATAGTATCAAGAGAGATAATTTTAGAGCCATAACCCACTGCCACAGAGCTTGCCTGAAGAAATGCTTCCATGGATGTCAGTGGACTTACAGGAAATCAGGTCTCAGTTGTTTAAACACAGGCAGCTGGTGTCATTTGGAATGTGCCTGGGTGTCTGAGGCATCCAACAGTACTGCTCACTACCATGACTTTCAGGTGTGACAGCTGAATCTGGACTTGTGGGATCCCCTCAGGCACAGCAAACAGCACTAAGTGCCTCTGTGTGGGCAAATGAATTGAGCCTCCAGGGCTGAATTCATTTTCCCTGAGTAAACTTACACAATGAATATTTCTACATCCAGGTTAGTTTCCTTATTGAATGTTTACAGGCAGGAATGGATAGGGTGCATTTGATTTATTTCAGGTGTTTACATTGGGATGAGATGTCCCCAGTTTTCTCCTCTGCTGCTAGAAATATTTCAGAAGACTCAGTTACTGACATCTTCACTACAGACACCTTGGTTTTATGCAGTGCTCTAAATAAAAACATTAAAGGATATCTCATTATCTAGTAGATCATGTTAGTGCCCATTTCATCACCCTTCATCTGTTTACCCTGCAGATCTACCTGCTTCAATGCTTAATGCCCCACAAGCCTTACAAATTTAATTAAACCAAAGAGAAATTTTGGTTAAAATTCAGACTTTTGACACCGTCCTTTTGACCATTACCTAGCCCGTCTATGCATTTCTCCTCTGATAATTAGTTGCAGTCCACCACAGGAAGAAGGCTCTTGTGATTTTGTTATTTCACATCTTCCTGCCTCTGGCTGAGAAGAAGAAAGTGGTACTGGTACCATAAGACATTAATTTAAAGCAGCAAGATGGTAATTGGAAGCTTTCCACTACCTTTAATGAACTTTGGACTGGAATCATAGAAAAAAAAAGTCTCAGCAAATACCTTTCACTGAGAAAGTGGCTTGCTGAAATAAGTCATGCAAGGCTGATCAATGGTTTCACACTGCTCACAACACCTTGTGTGCCTTCATGTTTCTCAGTATGATGCAATCTCTTCACACTCTCCCATGGCTATGGGGGATTTGGCTGCTGTTTTGATTCTATTTGAATTGTGAATCCTCACTTCTCTGAAGTAAAGGTCTGCTGTGGGTTGGCCTTGGCCAGCAGCCACAAACCCACACAGGTGCTTGATCACTCCCCTCTCCCTCCCACCTCCCCACAGGACGGGGGAGGGATTAAGAACAAAAGTGAGAAAACTTGTGGGTCGAGGTAATGACAGTTTAATAAGTAAAGGATGGGTTTATGTAAATAAAAAAAAAAAAAAAAAAGAGTGCCTACCTGTCATCCCCTTCTTCCTTTGCCCCAGGTTTTATTGCTAAGCATGGTGTTATGTGGTATGGAAAAGGCCTTTGGGGAGTTTGGGTCAGCTGTCCGAATCTTTTGCTCATCCCCACCCTATTCCCTGAGTGAGCAGAGTGGGGAAAGAATGAAAGCCTTACCATTGAGCAAGCTCTGTTCAGGAATACCCAAAACACTGTTCTGTCGTTGTAGTGAACCATTCAGACTCAGTGTCTGAATTTTGCCCTAAACAAAATTTTGTTTGGTTTGCTGTTTTCAAACCAAAGTAGAAAGCACCATTTCCATGGATCCTGAAGAGGCAGCATAGCAGATTTTTTAAATTCTGTGGTGTTTTTTTTTTTTTTTTTTTTTTTTTTTTTTTTTTTTTTTTTCCTTTACCATGAGCCACCACTGTGCAGCCACAAACCTCAGAAAGGTTTATTGACAAACTTTATTCAGAAACCTTGTCCATGCACAGACAGACACACAGACACCCACCCCTCCACCAGCACTGCCCAAGTTCTACAATATTCCAGTAAGAAGAATGCCCATGCCATGAACTCCTCCTGGAAGAGATATTGGAAGAACTGAAGTCGTAAAAATTTGTACATGGGCCTCCAGCTCTCACAGACCAGGACTGCACATTACAGCCATGGACCATTGATCACCCACACACTGCTGGAGCCCTGGGTGGTGATGTCTTTCTTCTTCTGTCTCTCTTTGTTTTTCTCTTCCAAATTTTCCTCTCTTAGAGTAATCATACACTCCAGAACACCTATATACCCCTTTTCCACTTTGTTAATTTTTTTCTCAGTTCAGTTGCTCTAATAAAATTAATTTTTATATGAGTTATTTAGTGTTGTTCTGCTGTAATCCAACCCAAAGTGTCAGTTTGCAATGAACCTGGTTTCTCTGCCTCAGAAGCAGATTGCTGCAGCCATCAGCAGTGTTTGAGCCACGAATCCAAACTGCAGCTGCACATGGGTCCAAAGTCTTTGCCTTCTTGGGGGCAAGACAAAGTCAGCAGTACTGGAGAACAGCAGGATTTATCTATTCTACCAGCCATTGAGGGCTGGGCACAGGAATGGGCTGAAGGGATGAGAGCTGAGGAGCAGTTCCAGGATGAGAGTGAACACCTCGTCTGTCTGTGGCTGCTGAAGAAACTCCGCTGTTGTTATTAAGAGCTAATTGTTGATTTACTGCATGAATGGTCTAAAATGGAAAAACAGTTGGATATTATTCTTTGTCACTTCAGATCAGATTCCCAAGGGCAGAATGAAGGTTACATTGGGCTATTTTCAGCTTTTCCTGCTTTGCGGCCCTACCAAAGTCACAGCATGAGTTTTACTTTAAAGAGAACCCAAAAATAAATATATATTACATATTTAAATGCAAAGACATTTCATTGTGCAGTCTAAGCCTTTTACCAGGCAACAAGAATTTTTCTGCTTGTGTTGTATTTGTTAGATCCTGCCTCTCTTTAATTGCACATCCTTTCCCTCCTGCTCTAAATAGATTGAGATCATCACTACATTTTACTGAACTTTTGCCAAGAGAAGTGCTGTTTTTTTATGGGTAGTGTTGGAAACATCTCAAAATACAGGGTTTGGAGGAGAACACTCAGCTTTTGCATTGGCTTAGCATTTTTTCCCCCCTGAAAACTGTCATATTGACACACAAAATATCTCTGTGTTTGTGTGGAACAGATATCCAATTAGTAACAAGCTGGTGCTTAGTCCATCAACAGTTGAAATGTTTTGTTTGGAAGCTCTGCCCTGAGTTTCAGTTGGGGGTTTTGTTTCTTTTTTTTCAGTTGAAGAAGCTATTGTTATCACACCATGTAAACAACAGTAGTGCCAATTGTCCTAAATATCATTTGCTTGCAGCCTCACGGGCACCTCTATAATTATTGTCTCATTTCATTTAAGCTACATTCTGTAGGAACATTTTGTGCTTAAGACCAACAAGAACACTTAGAAACATTTTTTATCATTTATAAAAAGAGTCTTAGAAAAGTATCAAGGCACCTGAATGAATCTCTCATTCAATATATAGTTAATTATATTAATAAGAAAGGTTGTGCATGAAAATATTGGATACAGCCAGCTGATTTGTACATTATACCCAGTCATTGAAGATACAGAGCTTTCATAGTGATAGTCCAGCTTTTCTTTTGGACTGAGAAATTAACTGAAACTATACATTACATTTTACTAGATTTTACTTTGCCATTACTTGCCTGATGACAGCAAGTCAGAGGATGTAACTGGAATCTGGTGTGAATGAGTTTTTGGCCAGTGTTTCTCAATATGAACACTGAGCCAAAATGCTCTATTCAAACATTGCTATATTTTGGTGCATTTCAAATCCCTATTGCTGTGCATATTTTAACGTGTCCTTATCTTTAGGGACTTTTGTGAGCTCAGTGTAGGTGAAAACCAACAATTGTGTTTGTGTGTTGGAACCCTGGGCACTGAGAATTTTAGACTTTCTATGCTGACAGGAACTGATCCCCAAGAATACACTACATTTGTCCTGAGGCCATGGAAAAGGCTTCCAAAATTTTGTGATAGCACTGAGATTGTGGGTGTGTAGTTTAAATAGAAGTGTGTAATATCACATGGTGGAAAACTTAGTGTTTAAAGTTTTAGACTATAGTAAAATATCTAAAGGAAGATGGAGGATTTAGGGCAGAGGCTGAGCTCTTCTTTTTTAACTTCTTCTTCATGGGTTTGGGTGGTATCTTGTAACTGGGTAGAAAAATCTGCATTGTGGGCTGTTGTGGTTTGAAAGCAAAACAAGTGAGAGGCTTCAAGTCAGAAATACAATTTAATAAGAAGAAAGGTAAAAAGGTAAAATAAAATAAAATAAATGCAATAACACAAAGGACCACTGACAGAGTCAGAATACAACCTGAGCAGGGTGGTGGAAGCAGTCCAGGTGAGGTGCTCTTCCTGAAGCAGTGATCCTGTAGAAAGGTCTGGGAGCTCTGGTCCTCTGGGAATCCAGTGGGTAAGGGCTGCTTGTCCTGTCCCAAATCCCAGATTCTATCCAGGTGTGAATGCTTGGCTCTTCCCCCTGGGTGGAGCATCTCCCAATGGGATGATGAGTTGTGAAGTGGGTCCTTGATGGCCCATTAAACAGAGATAACTCCTGGAGGGAGTTACCTGTGAGTCCTGGGCAAGGCATTGATGGGCCACGAGCAGAAGAGCCCAAAGGCAGGGGGCCTGGGAAAACACTGCCCCACCTGGTTCCAACAGGTCATGAAGATGGTGATAGAATAAATACTTGTGTACATCTTACACTACAACCCAGGACACAGGGCCACAGGTGGTTGGTTATTGAGTTAAAAGTAAAAATAATTTAAGTGTCATTTCATAATTGGACAGTTTGTTCTTAAAAAGACCTTGTAGAGAGATAGAGAGAGCATTTTCTACTTTGTTAGCTAGAACTCACAACTTGTGAGACTGTACTGTAGATATCTGAGTCCAGACACAAAAAACATGTCTCGAGCATTTAATCCCGGCTCTATCAGAAAAGAAGATAAAAACCTCACCACATTTGTGGTTAAATAAACACTTAAAGTGGTTAAAATCTGTTCTCTGTAAAGTCAGATGTTGGGTGACAATATGAGGACAACCACAGGTCCTCCTGCCTGCCCCAGCTTGTGTGATTTGTCATGGGAGATGTCTCTGCTGACACAGGGACATCACCATGGCTGTGCCGCACTGTGGGGTGCTGGGAGGAGGTGGTAACTCGTTCCTCCCTTAAAATGCTACAGGTGCACAAACAGGAGAAGGTGACTGGAACCAATAAGTCTTTTCTCTCAGGGCATTGTCATTGTAAACACCAGATTAACGTGACAAGGTTTCACTGCATTTTGCTGAAGCAAATCCCCATCAGACTTTCCTGAGTCCTTGGAACTTGATCCTTTTTCAGGCACCTCTCTATGCTTGGGAAAATATTTCTGTTTTGTCCTTTTTTTCCTCCAAGTTGCCCATGCATTTGTCACAAGACACCTAGGCTGAGGTACAATTATGAAGCAGAATTCCAACACATACACCTGAAATATGAAAAGTGCTCTCTCTCCCTCACTAATGCAGAAATAGTAGATGAGAAGCAAAATTATAAATGAAGGAAAAAACTATGCAACTTATTAATAAGAAAGTAAAGGATTTATAGATGACAATTTAGTCCATAGAAAATATTGAAGATTCACCAGCTTGGCCCAGGAGGAGCAGTAAATTGTAATCTTTAATGTGAAAAAATTATTACTACATTCATCTAAGGTATTGATGAAGTACAACTAAGAAAATAAAAAGTAAAAAAAATACAAATAACCATTTTCTTCTTAAGACAACACATGGTGAGACCATTTACTTCCCTGTATTCTTTCTCTCCTTTAGTTTTTGTATATATTTGTCTGCTTCTCTTCCAGATGTCTTATTGTCTGCATTAAGAACAAAAATGAAGGAATGTTTACTTGTTAAAGTTTTCTTTTGTGCTTCCCAAGGTGAAGTCAATCAAGTGTTTTTACATACCGGTGTCCCTGGTTTTCCCATCTATTTTATGTATGGGAAATGTGTCAGTACATAGAGCTCAGTGGTCACTTGAATTTAATACTTCAATTTATTAGAATGTGAAGAAAAGATTTGACATCATTTGAAAAAGACAGGTGATTCCCATGCCTTGTACATGCAGAGCTCGAGAGATATAATTATGTTTTTCTGTGCAAGGTTTATGAAATTTCTCTCATGAAGACTTTTACCAGTTCTCAAGGCATGAAAAAAAAATAAAAATCTGATAACTTGTTTACGGTTTAAAAAGAAAAAAAAAGTTATAAAGGCTTTTTAGAAGGAATGATATCCACAAGTTATAAAGCAGATCAGCAACTCTAGAGAGAATTTATCAGGAGCCTGGAAAAACAGAGATTTTAATGGTATGGGTAAGTGTTTTCAGAGGGCAGGGGATGTGTCACATGAAAGAGTGTTAAACTGACCGCACAGTTTAAGCAATTTAAACAGGTGGTAGCAAAGGTTTTGTCTTTGTACTGCCTTCAGTGCAGCTAATGTGTGTCTCCACATCACACTGAGCTGCCTCTCCCCACAGGACTGTGCTTCTGAGAGGTGTTTGAAATAAAGCTGATGGCACACTATGGTGATCTTGAGAGGATCAACACCCCGGAATTCAGGGGTGGCATTACCTTTTCTTGACTGACAGAGACAAAATGCATGCAAGAATGGATTCCTGAGATGTTTCTGTGCCAGTGAGGGTCAAAAAGAACTATGTCCATCTTTTTCCCAGAAGAGTTGTCTCCTCCTATAATGTGACATTTAGTCTTTATGTGAACTTTTGCAAATGTGTCAGATTCCAGAAAATTTAATAAATATTTTGTCCCCTAAGGCAGAAAATACACCAAATACATCCCTAATGCAATGTAATTAATTAGTGTATTGCTCTTTATCAGAAAAATCTGTCTGGCTGTTTTGTATAATTATTGTTGTGTTAAAATTTATAAAACCTTCTCTAGAGCAGCCACAAACAAGATTTTCTTTCCTAAGCCAACTGTGTCTTCATATAACAGCAGAGAGATAATGCCTTGGTGGAATTCATGATCTCAAGGGACATAGACCAGGCAAAAAGTGTAGACATAACCTGAACCTTAAGAAAGTAACTTCAAGTTTTTTAAAGAACTAGTGGATGGGACCCTCTGGGAAACTGTCTTCAGGGACAGAGAAGAAGAATAAAGCTGGTAACTATTTCATGTTATTTTCCTTAAAGCACAAGAAGAGCTTTCAGTTCCTGTGCTCAAGAAATTGCTCAGGGAAGGCAGAAGCCCAGCGTGGCCAAGTGAGGACCACCTGGTCAGGCTGAAACAAGGAGGGAAATGATTAAACAGCAAAAGTAGACACTTGCATTCTGGGAAGAACGCAGGAATAACTGCCTGGGACTGTAAGGGTGGGGTCAGCGTTGATAAGGCATTGCTGAAGCTAAATTTAGTAAGGAATGTGAGGAAAAATAAGAAGGGTTGCTACAGGTAGATTATCTAGAAAAAGCAAGACGATAAAAACTTCACTGAAGCATTAAGTGAGACAGGAGAACTGGTGGCAGGTGACATGGAGAATGTAATTTTTTACTGAGAATTGCTCTTGCCACAGCTTTCAGGTAGACAGAATGCAAGACACTTGGGGAATGAAGTCCCACTGAAGGCAGAACAAAATTCAACTATTTTAAATGGAAATATTTTTGATTTAGACTAAATATAAGGAAGGAATTATTTGCTATAAGAATGGTAAAACACAGTAACAGGTTGTACAGAGAAGCTGGAGATTCCCCATCCCTTGAAGAGTTCAAGGCCAGGTTGAATGGGGCTCTGAACAACCTGGTCTAGTAAAAGATGTCCCTGGCCATGGCAGGGGGGTTGGAACAAGATGATCTTTGAAGGTTCATTCCAACCTAAATCCTTCTATGAGTGTATGACCTTATAACTACTCTTCCTGTCTGCCTGCCTTTGAGCACTCACTCACAGATTTAGCACTTTACAGCAAACCTCTCTTAAGGGACAATCTCTGTGTTTTAAAACTGAACACTGTTTCAGGAGGGCTGTTCCTGAAGGGGGTTGGCAAGTGACTCATTCACCTGTCTGGGAGGTGCTGCATATGGCCAACTTTGAATCCCTGAGCTTACAAAAAAGAGCAGGATGTGACAACACTGAGTTAAGTCATCTTAGGGGCATCTCTTCAGTACAAGTAGATGCTCTGCTGACACAACTGTTCCCACTCTCTCACTACTTTTACTAGGAACACTGGTATTATATAAAAAGCAGTACCTACATTTATGAGTCCTAGAATAAATTTAATGTACTTCTTCAGACTTCCTTTCAAACTTTGAATATACCTTTTAGCAAAAGGTGGTTTAAGCAACATGTAAATTTGTGCTTAATGTTTTAAATGGCACATGAACCTCTTGGTAAATATCACAGAACACCCAATACATAATTTTCATTTTGTTTTAGTCTTTGTTCCTCAGTTCATTAGTAGACAGGAGATAAGAGCACTCTCCTGTTTTGTGGGATAAAAATATATCAGGATTGTGATTCTTTTTAAGTCTTTCCCTGTAAGAAATAGGATATTGGATACTTTTTGCACAGATGTTTGATGGAAAGTGGTATCCATCATTTTTTGTATAATCTGAAAACTCATGGGTTACAGCAGTATTTATTTTATCATAATAGGACAGCTTTGAAATATCCAAGTTGTGCATTTTTCAAATAATGCAATGGCAAAAGGAGAACCCTCCATTACACTAGAAGCACAATAGAGAGAAATCTCAAGAGCACATGTATTCATACAGGGGTAAATATGTATTAAATAGCACAATATAAAATCATGGGTATATAACAAACAAGAAATGCTAAAATAATATCAGGAAATGCTAGTGGCATGCAGCAGCACATCTAAAAATATTTGTTTCTGTCTGTAGCTCTTCCCCTTGACTTGCAGCATGCTGAAGTGGCAGATCAATGTTTTCCTCTACTAAAGACTATGAATTCTTGTGACAGTGAAATTCTTCTTCAACAAGAGACCATCACCAATATTTTTGCCTAATACCTTCTAACGCTGTTTGTGCTACTCAGTGTGCATTACATTCTATTCATTATCTTTTCAGGAGTAGAACTGAGCAATATGTGGAAAGTTTAGTGAAAAAGGCTATTCTGTAGGATAATAACACACCAGAGTTTCTGAACCTGAAAGTAAGGCCCTTTAATGCAGATTCATCTGTCTAAGTCTGTCATAATCATACCTATCTTCACCCTTTTCACTTGCACTAAGTGCCCAGCAGAAAGCATCACTATACACTGCAATTGCTGGTTTTGCCCTGTGATCAGAAGTTTTTGAGATTTAAGTGGCAGCTGAATACATATTCCTTGGCTACCCTTTGTGATTCTGCCCATTTGTCGTGTCCCAGAGTGAGAGCAAAGAAAGAGAGGCTGATGGGTCATCATCTAAGGACAGGGGGGAATTTACAGCAGCCTCTCTTCCTACCTCCAAATCTTTCCTGCTCCCTCCACAAAGGCATTATGTTGGTAATTGCTGGAGAATACAAGAATCAGCAGGCAGGAAACTCATGGTGCATCTTAATTTTTTAGTTTCTGCCTGTCTCAGAGTATTGGATGAATTGGCCAAATTTGCTGAACTTCCTGAAAGCTAACTCAGAAAATGAATGATGAAAAAAAAAAAAAAAAAAGTTTTCTTTTGGATCAGTCAGTAAATTACTGATCTTACAAGAGTATTATCACTGGAGTTACATAAAAGATGGGGCTAGAATGCTTGTGAAGGAAATAGAGAGTCAGAATAACTCTTTTGGAATTAATTCTTATTATCAACTGATTTAGTTGGCCGTAAACTCACAAAAGTAGAGCAGACTTTACTTAATAAGCACAAACCTGTGTTCCTTCTATAGCAAGTAATGAAAGGACTACGATTTTTTTTTATTAAAATATACTTAAATATACATTTTTTATATAGAAAAATTTTAATTAAATTTATCTTCATGACTTTTTTTTTCTTTACATTTATTAAAATGCTTCATAAGCTATTCCCCAGAATTGCATTCTTCAGTGAGGGCCACTGAAGATAAAAGGAAAAGTTCCCAAAGGGAAGGCAACCCATGTGATGGACGGATTGGCCATATTAGGATGCATGGTTTGGCATGGACAGACACAGCTACACTGTGATTTGAAAAATTGCTTTGCCTTTGCTACAGCTTAGCTTTGACAGCTGGAAAGCAGAAATAATTATATGAGCTGCCTCTGAAAGAGCATTCAGATTTGTGAGGACGGTGTGCTCTTGGAGAAATGTGCATTACCAAGAGTTACTAACCCTTCCTGGGTTAATGGAAGCAAGTACGCCTAGGGATAAGGTGGAGATTAATCTCTTTTTTTTTTTTCCCTGTACAACATGTCATTGTGCTTATCTTTGATAAAAACTGGGAGAAGAGCATCATTTAGGTATCTAAAGTGCTTTAATCCAACTTTTGAGACATAAGAGATTCTAGTGGCGTCACTGGCTTTGCCTGCATGGTAAAGCTTGTCACACGTCAGCTTACAAGTTGATAATAAAAACCTGTCTTTGAAACGTACAGGAAAATAATTTTGGATGATTAGAAAGTGGTCAACAACAGCTTGCCCTGTCCTCTGGTCCTTAAAGGAAATATCAGCCCTAAAATTCCTTATTGAAACTTCCCAGCTTCTATCACTGTCCACCACAGGACAAGGTGCAGATTCAATAGAACGCATGGGAGAGTTGAATTCCAAACAATAAAGCTGACAGAACATAAAGCAAATTGAGGCAGTAATAAAGCTGCTGGGATTTGCTGTAAATGGCACCAAGTCTGTACCAAACTTTATGAAAGTCTGCTTACATCAGATGTGTTGGGTACTCACTAAATGCACAAGATCCCTCTTGGACAGCTATGTCAATTCCTGTCAGAACAACAGAACAATAAAGCAGCAGATTCTGCAAAAGTTTAATATTATGAAATTAAATTCCAGCATATTTGATGTGCTGAGTGTTGTATTGTATATTTTTTAAAGATAAATGCAGACTTCCTGATGAATCCTGACAAGTTTATTTCTTTGCTCCCCAGCACAACTAAAAAAAACAATAAACACAAAAAATCATCCTGCAGAGATTGTGATATTATTTCTCTTCTAGGTTTTGGAAGTCTGGCTTTTTGATGTACAATTCATTACTTATTTTATGGGTGATACTAAAAATAAGTAGCCAACTAAATAGATATGTGTCCCCTCACCTCAAATATCAACAGAGCTATAACCACTAGTTTATTTGGGGAAAAAAATGTTTATAGAACACTTCTGTACAAACTTTACAATGGTTGCTGAAAGAGTCCTGAAAAAAATACTACTTTGTTAGAAAATTATTGTTCCTCCTACACTGCAATGGCTGGCATTTCAGGTGAATACTTATTTAGCCTTGTCAGCAAAACTTTTTGTCTAGAATAACATCATTCTGGGGACTTCAAAACGTGTCTGTAGTGGCCTATTCCCTTTGCCCACCCAATGGCTGCATTTCTGTGATGACAACATGTGCAGGCTCTAAGAACAATACTCCTATAAGAAAAATAAAATAAAATAAAACATTTTACCTCCACTTTGCACACATAGTGCAAAGTGTGCTTCATAAACTGCACTAAGCAAAGCAGCAAAAACTAATGGTAAGCTGCCTACATTGCTATGGAGAGCAGAACAAGGTGATCCAACGTGGTAATGCACCCCACACCCTCAGCAGGTGCTTCCAAATAGGGAAAGAGTTTCAGTTTACTTTAGACATTTTAGGAAGATTAACTAGAAAATCCTGTGTTTTTCTCATTGTAATTGGCTCAGCACCAGCACAGGAGCATGGATTGGGCTCTGAGAGTGTAACTCAAAGCCTGTTGTTAATTTCATTGGGCCAAAAGCCAAATTCATTGTCCCTCCTAAAACATTCAGTATTTAGGAAGGAACCCAAAAGAAGTAAAGAGGCTTTTTGGGGTGTTTCTAGCAGGGTGTCAGAGATTTCTTAGATACCTGTGTGGGGCTTTTCTTTTATTTTTTGTAATGTTTGTTATTTTGATATTTTTCACTCACTAAACCTTTTACTTTACAAAACACCTCTGAAGAGCAGTCTCGCTAAAATTATTTTAAGCCAATCTGCAAGGGCTGGACCCTCAGAGATTGATAAATTTACATGTGGTTCATAACACTCTGACCACATGCTAACCTGTATCAATCCAAAACTATTTTATATAATGAGAGGAGGAGATGATGACACACAAAGATATGAGGAAAGGGTGGACTGGGTTGGCAAGCAGAGTGTGCATTGTGGTGTGGAATAGAGAGACCTTGGAAAAATTAACAGGGCTGAAGGGGCTCCACGCCAAGAAAGAAGTGCCTAGAGGGCCTAAGTGTGACTGCAACTCTCATGTCTTTTTAGGGGAATAGTAATGACTGGGGCCCACCTGAACTATTTTTATAATAATTCACCCAAGAGGGGAGATGGCTCATGCAATGGAAAAGCCAAACTTGATTGTCTTTAAGAGTTATTACAATCAAGGGAGGTTCATGAGGATTGGAAGTAAAAACCAAACCAAATACAAAAAAAACCAAAAACAAAACAAACAAACAAAAAAAAAAAAAAAAAAAAAAAGAAGAAACAAAAAAAAGCAAACAAAAAACACCCGAAAACCCCCCCAAAAAACCCAAAACAAAACAAAAACCCCACCACCACTCCTCTTTTAGACAATAGCAAGAAAGAGGATCTGTAGAAATACTGAGTTGTAACTTTATTTCAGTCTCTGGCAAGATGATGAAGCAAATCCTGCTAAAAACCATTTCCAAATATATGAAGGGGAAGAAGGTGATTAAAAAGGTAGAAAATTTTAGAAAGGTAAAATTATGACTGACCAGCCTGTTAGTTTTTTACCACAAGATCTGTCTTTGTGGACAAGAGGGGAGCAGTACAAGGTTTTTTTTATTTTTAATTCAGCAAGGCTTTAAGATATTCTATGAAATAAGGACAAGGTGAATGAATGGTGAGATGCTCTGAAAGGTGGATGAAGAGCTGGGCACAAAGGGCTGTGATTAGCTGCACAGAATCCATCTGGAGGCCAGTTATAAGAGGTACCCCAGGGATTTGTGCTGTTTGAGCTCTTCATTATTAGTGGCTGATACACCAAAGGGCTGCGCTGCCAACAGGAGGAGCCTGAACAGGCTGGAGAAATGGGCTGGCAGAAATCTCATGAAGCTCAGCATAGGTAGAGTTCAAAATCCTGCCCCTAGGAAGGATAACCCTGTGCACCAGTACATCAAGAAAGCAACTTTGCAGAAATTATCCCAGAAATCCTCGTGGACAGCAGGCTGTGTGTAATTCAGCAGTGTGCCCTGGCAGCAATGAAGGTCAGATACCTCCTGGGCTGCGTTAGGGAGAGTGTTCCATGGAGTCACAAAATGGTTCGGGGTAGAAGGGACATTTAAGGATCATCTGCCTCAACTCACCTGACACAGGCAGGAATTCCCTTCACTAGAGGAAGTTGTTTAAAGCCCAGACCAACCTGGCCTTGAACACCTCCAAGGGATAGAACATCCACAATTTCTCTGGGAAACCTGTTCTAAAGCCTCACCATCCTCGTTAATAAGAATTTCTGCCTGACATTGAATTTAACCAAACATCTGTCAGTTTGAAATGGATCTCAATCCCACTGTCTATGTCATGGATGCAGACACTAAGCAATTTTGGTCCCAATACAGATCCTGAATGGACACAACACTTTGGATATGGCTATCCAGCCAATTCATTATCCATCTAAAAATCCGTCCATTAAATCCTTATCTCTCCACTTAAGCAAAAAGATTGTTGTTGGGGAGCATTCCAAAGGCGTCCAAGAGTCCAGGTGATATCAGTACCTCTTCCCCTGTCCACTGATGCAGTCACTCCATTGTGGGAGGTCAGTGGATTGGTCAGGTACAATTTGCCATTGGTGAAGGTCATGGGAGATGACATTGTCCCTCTGCCACAGTGACACAGACCTGGGGTGCCATGTCCAGTGCTGGTGGCTGGACCAGACAATCTCTAAAGGTCTCTTCCAGCTTCAACTATTGTGAGAATCCACAGTTCTTTGATAGGACATTGCACTGTAAATCAGTTTCTATAAACAAAAATTTTTGAGGAAATCTATCCAAAGGATTATGAAAACCGCATAATGATCAGTTCCAACATAAGATCACGATTAGGAGACTGGTGATATGCTAGAGGTCTTTTGCTGAAACTCTAACAACTTCTGAGAATTGCAACTCAAAGAGATCTTTGAAACATCAGTGAGGAAAAAAAAAAAATTAAAAAGTCACCAAGAAGAACCAAGAAGACAAAGAAAATAACAATATATTTACCTTAGGAAATGCAAGGCAATTAACTTAAGAAAAATTAAGAAAAGTATTAAGAAAGAGAAAACACAATCAAATAATTATACTAAAAATCTGGAGTTGATAATAGATAACAAATAAAAAAATGTGGGAAACATTTCAACTGAAAAACAGAGAATGATGTGATTTTCTGCTGCCTACTCTGAGACCTTGCATCACAAAAGAAAGACACCTGCTGAGATAACATCTGGTATGTTCATAGATAAACAGGTTTTAAGGTCACTTTTATAATTTGGTTTGATCTCACTCAGCAAGAAACTGTCTGAGTTCAGAGATCCAATATTTTTGGTTCAGGTTTCCTCTTGGAAACTTCTTGGAAGTTCAAATTTCAATATTGTCCTGAACTTGTTGGGACATGAGAAAGTACCACCAGTTAGAAGTCTGATCACTGAAGTGTTGTGAGTTTGCTCTTAGGGGCTGGAAAGAAGTGGAGGGAGAAAGAAACAGGCTCTAGAAATAAGAGGGTGAAAGTCCTGGTTGGAATAAATATCTTGAAGTGGGAAGACCTCTGGGAGATGGGCAAGATGCATGGAGATTAATCAGGAACCTCAGTCAGTAGCATCTGTGTCTGGTGACTGCAGGCACAGCACAGCCTGGACCAACGTGACCTCCCTGACCAGGATGGACCAGCAGTGACCTCCCAGCACAGCCTGGACCAGCGTGACCTCCCTGACCAGGATGGACCAATGTGACCTCCCAGCAGGGAAGGAGAGTCAAGGTCTGGTGAGCACAGAGCCACAGGAGAGGGGGAGTGAGCTGGAAAATCAGGTAGAAAGAAACTCTTACCTCCGCCTAAAGCAAACCCCAGTATCCAGATACATCATAGGCTGTTATTTACTCTTACTTATTCAGACAGAGAAAAGAAGGAACTGGGGCCCTGTATATTCTGAAGGGCTTGCAGGACAGATATAAATCAAAATGTAGTTCTTTGTCCAAAGCAGGAAAATCTCAGAGTGCCTCTTAGTTAGTTTAATGTGGAAAATACAACCCTAGTTTCAAATTATGATTTTTCTTCTTATTATTAACACCTCCATCACCGTAATATAATGATAAATGAACAAGTCAAGCCTTTGAAGGAAATTTTCTGACTTATAGGATACACTGCCTCTTTGATTTTAAGGAAAACCAAACCAAACCAAACCAACAAAAAAACCCCTGTAACTCACTAACTACTATAATATATTTTCTTTTGTATAAAATGTATTTCCCCTCGACTTTCATAAGTTACCAATGGAAACCCAAACAATGCCTGCAGTTATTACTTTAAACCAAAACTGTAAGAAATATGACCTTCCAAATAAAATGTAAAACCTCTGCAAGATCAGTAAGTGCAGGAGGAGATGCAGACTCAAGATATCAACAAGGACCATTGACTTTGACTCCTGAATACAAAAAAAAAAAAGATATTTTGTGTTCCAGAAACGAGAGTACACCATCAAACGTAAAGAAAAACACCTCACCTTCATCAAAAGGATATAAAGTTCAAATATTGAGAAATACTTTCAATTTTTTACCCACTCATCGCATATATTGCAAAATATACTGGTTTAGCTCACATATTCATAATACAGAATTCCTGGTGTTTATATTTGCATGCCTTAAATCCATGAAGTGTTCCAATTGCAATCCCTCAAATACTGTGGTTTTGTCCTCTGTTTGTAGATGCAGACCTGGAAAGAAAGATTAATTATCTTTACTCAGATACATCTTACCCATGTTTAGACAGTGCAGACACCTACATTTGAGTTGTCTGGATTCCAGAGGAGAACATCAAAAACTATAGTCTTGCAGCTAATTTATTTATGCTAGAGATCTTTTTTAGTAATGAATCACAAACTATTATTGCTATTAAAATAAAAGGAAATTAGAAAAAGCATGTTTATATGACATATTTTCCTTGGGAATAAATCCACATTGGTTTTATATTGTAATGGGATAAGATTCATAAGGAAATGATACAATATGGATTATTTTGGTGCAGAGCACAAGGAGTGACTTCAGTGTGCACCAGGGGCTCACAGAGCTCCAATTAACTGAGGACAACCTGGAGGTAAAACCCTGTATCCATGTACATGATTGTGTAGTGCACATCAATCATCACTGCACTCAAACCTCTCCTGGCACCAGTCCTTCTGACCTCTCCGTCCTTCTTTCTGAACTGTTACAGTGCCTGATTATTCTAATTGCTTGGAAACCACACATTATAATTTCTAGGAGGTTTTTTTGATTTTTTTTTTTTTTTTTTTTTTATCTCAGGGATGCACACTTAAACTGGTCTCACTGTTCGCTGAATACTGTTACAAATTTTTCTCTGCACTTGCCTCATTAACAATACAATGCCAAAACCAATTTCTTTATTAAGCTAAATAGATTGAGCTCTGACAGTTTTTCAACATAAAATATGATCTACGGAGCATTTTTACTGCTTTCCTGCCATATTCCCTCTTGCATGAGCATTTTTCTGCATCATTTAAAAGACTGCACCACAGAACTGTTGGGGATCTTGACAGATCATGTACAGAGATAAGGCAATTTCTTTATTTTTGTTTGACAGTCCTGCTTTTTATACTTCTGAAGACAATATTAGTCCTTTCTCTTACAACACTTCACTGCCAGCATGTTGAGATGATATTTTCTTGCTGAACAAAAGGGGTTTTTTTTACAACTTACCACTTTCCACTCTAAGATCCCTTACAAAGTAAATTCAGCATGAATTTCCTGCACTTGCACGTGTTCTTGTGCAGCTGATCACTGGGAAACAATTGCAAGGTACTTTACAATACCCTGTTGAAGAACAATGTCTCCATTATTTATCTCACCTTTTTTTTCCATACCTCTAAGATTTATCTGTAAATATCTGATATAATTATTAAAAACTTCACTAAAAGCATTATAAATTGGTCACTTCATGGATGACTTTCCTTTAACAGCTGCTAAAAGTGATGCTGATCCATTTGATGTTTTATTTGTTCCATAGAAAGTAAAACATCATGTAGTACTTTCTCAAATGCCCTGTAGATATTCCAGTGTGCTACATCAATATGTTTATCTTGATCAGATGAATGAATTAGAACAGCATAGAATAGGAAGAGACATTCCATGTCATTGAATTACAGTTTTGTTTTGTCACAAACAATGATGTTATGTAATACATTCTATGGACTGTTCTATAAACAAAGAAGGATATCTGCCTGACTGCTATAATTATCCTGGTGTATCAAAACCTCATTACTGTTAACATTAAAAACTTCCTTCTAAATTCCAGCTTAATTAATTATACTCATACTTCCTCTTTGCACATTTGCCCTTTTCCTGAAAGAGTTTTTCTGTCATCTTGATATTTAGCCCCAGATATTTCTAAACAGAATTCTCCTTTTTTAAATTTTTTTTTTAATTTTTTTTTTTAATTTTTATTTTTTCCCAGGTAAATGAATCCAAATCGTTTTACACTTGGAATAGTAAGAAGACTAATTTTTCTTGGATTTTCATAGAAATTATTTTCAGAAGTTATACTATGATGACAAAAATGACATGTTTATTTGATGAGCCACATGGATACACATTAATCATGGAGTTTGATGTTCTGTGTGTTGGATAATCATTTTATCATTACAGTTCTGTCTGGGACTGACATCAAGTAAAGCACTCTTTAATTTTCGTAAAATTTGTCTGCCCTGTTTAATTCTACCCATGAAGCTGGTGGTCTTTTCACTCAAGTCTCACAACTCCAGTTTATTTATTTGTTTATTTGTTTGATGCTGTTTCTTGCTTGGGAGGCTTTTCAAAATAGATCTCATAAGAGAGGATTTTAAGGCTATAAAAATTCAGTATTTCAGCAAATGCTACTTTTAACCACCTTTATTATCAATGCCATGTTTTCTATTTTATTCACAGCATTACATAAAGCAAAATATACATTGAATATGTTTCCTTATTGTGCATCCTTACATCTTATATTTCCATCCAAATGTAACCGGGGATGCACACATTACATAAGGCCCCACATCCATTGCAATATATCTACTTACTGGGCCATGACCCATGATTTTACTGGGCCATTTAAACTTCAGTGATCATTTTGCTTTCTTTATCAGCTGCCTGCATTGAATATTCCATTTGAAGTCATTATATTGCAGTGGCTCTTTTTCCATATCATATTGCATATTAAACCAGAGTAGTCATTTTTACCTCTTCTTTTAATCAAGACATTTTTGTGTATAATGAAAGATTCTCATGTTTGTGAAATCATAGTTTCTTATGCATTCAGTAAAATGTCCTCAGAGTATTCATAATGTAAATTAACACTTCTTTCTTTAAATTTATCACTTCATATAAAACATCATTAAGAACTGGGAATAAATTTATTCTTTATTATAAAACATCATTAGTGTTAGGATGTTAATATAATCTCTTTAATTCAGAGAAAGATTCAACAATGCCAGTTTTAAGTGATCACACCTGATGAGAAAATTCCAAGAGTCCTGTAAGCTTTGTGATTTCCGTAAGCTCAGGTGATTTTTGTAGATGTGGACACATTGTTTTCATCACCATTGTAGCCACAGCTGCTATAGTGACTAATCCTACTAGTCCCCAGCAACCCAGCCCTGTGTGGTTCCTCTTGTTATTTCAGACTCAGCTCTTTAATTTGTCAGTGTTCCCAGTGCTTATTGTTGCTCCTTACAAGCAGCCTCACAGATCAGTTGCTAAGTCCTGTAACTATTTATTTTAAGCCTGCTGCTTTCTTGAGTGTGCAATTTTATCTGTATTGTAAAACTGCCTATGACAAGATCCACCTTTTTGAAAAGGGCCATACCTCTGCAAGAGAGGGACTTGCTGACGGTAAGGCAGGATGTCACTGAGAATGCAATAAGTGCACAGTCAGAGGAAAATAGGAGATTGTCAACAATGCAAGAGGGAACATAAAGGAAATAATCTTTTTTGCAGGAACAGCCGGGTTTGTACTTTTGAGGAAAAAAACCCCAAAACATGGGGTGCTAAAACATTTCTATATGATTCAAAAATATGATATGACTGTACAAAACGATGCTCAGAAGGTATATTATTTCCTTACCAAGGTGTTAGAAGGAAGAGCCTTTCTTGCTAACTGAAAATGCCTAAGAAAATGAATGGTTAAAAAAAATTCCTGTTCTTTAAAGTGATGAAATTGCATAGTATCACTAATGAGCTCTGGAAGTCAACTGGTCCAACCTCCCTTTTCAAGCAGGAACACCTACAGAGCATTGCTCAGGATTGTGTTCAGACAATTTTTAGTAATTCCAAGGGTGGAGATTCCACAAAGGAACTGTGGACAAACTGTGCCAGTGGTGACCACCTCACAGGAGAAAATGTATTCTCACAGTCAGAGGGAACTTCCTGTGTTTGTGCCTGTTGCCTCTGGTCTTGTCACTGGGTGTAACTACAGAGAGCCTGGCTCTGTCCTCTTTGCACGCTCACTTCAAGTATGTAGACACATGAATAAGAATCCCCTGATCTTTCTCTTCTCCAAGCTGAACAACCCCAATTCTCTCAGTTTTTCCTCAGAGAAGGGCTCTCCTCTCCATCCATCTTTTTTGCACATCCACTGGATTCACTCCTGTGTGTCCATGTCTCTCGTCCATATCTGCCCTCAGATCTCCTAGTGGCTCGTACCAGGGCTTTAACTTCCAAGCAATTCTCTTCCTAATGCAGCCCAGGGAACTGTTGGTCACTTTTATCGTGAGGGCACATTTCTGGATCACTTACTGTCCACCAGGACTTCAGGACCTTTTCTGCAAGGCTGCTTTGCAGCTCCTCACTTCTCAGCCCTCATGTGTATTGCTGAAGGGGGTTGTTCCCCTCCAAGAGCAGGACTTTGCTTTTATTTTGTTGAAATTTACAGTGCTACCATCAGCCCAGTTCTCTATCTTGTTGAGGTGCCTCCAAATGGCAGCACAATGTGTGAGTGTGGGAATTAATTAGTCTGGATAGGGAGGGCAGGAGTTTCAGTCTGTAGACCCTAAGACCATATTATTTGCGTACATACAGTCAGTTTCCTTTACCCAGTGATTTCATATTCAGACGCCAAAATTAAAATGTTCTCATAAAAGGTTTCTCTTTGACAAGATCTGAGAAGTTTTCTGATACTTAACAGCTCATTTTATGCCTTTCAGACATTCTGCATTCTTTCCTTTTCAGGTAATGACTACATCCCTACTTACTGCCTAGATACAAAATGAAAGACATCTGTGATCTGAGTTACAGTAAGCCAACAAAGGCAAACAATATACATTACTGCTGCAGTCTATAGAGAAATTTCTAGATTCAAGGTCATAAGTCAAGAAAAACATTAATTCCTCAAAGGGGCACTGAAACACTGTGGGGAGAGCTTGAAGGAATATCATCATAATTCCTCCATCTGGCCACAAACACTCTGTCATTTGCTGTCCTAATAAGGAACATGGATTAAATATGGCTAAGCACTCAGGCTAGTTGTGATTTTTTTAATTAAAAGGAAAGCAAATTGTTTTGATTTTTAATCATAAGGAAAAAATGTATTTTCAACCCTTGTGCACAGACAAAATTCAATTCAAATTCTGACTAAGCCTCCAAAGCAGAGAACAAAACCCAGCATGGCCTTGTTTAGGTTTTGTTCAAAAAGAGAGTAACACCTATAATCTGTGCACTTCCTAATGGAGGGTTTTATGTAGCAATGCTTTCGGCTTATTTCTGCTGCTTTTGAAAGTACCTGTACACGTATATGGGTAGTCCTTTAAATATGGTATAGGCTGCATTGCACAGACCTGACTGAGCCTGATCCTGGGGAAGAGGAGAAGTATCAGATGTTGAAAATGTCTGAGGGTTTTGTTAGTCTCCATATTTGCAAAACTTCTCTTTCACTGTAACAATTAATTCTTTGTTTTCTATTTTTCCCATCTTCTATTCTGATACAGACCATTTTCAGAGACAAGGATACCGTGCCAGAATGGACTTTTGGGGTGAAACCCACATTTTTCTTTACAGAAATGTTTTGAAGCAAAAGCAGTTACAGCAATGCAGAAAGTCAGTCAGTTATGCACATAAGTGAAGAGCAGTATTTGTTGACAGCTATGTCAGAGCATCATGCCTGCTGAAAATGGTCTGGTTTGGTGCCAAAACCCATTAAAATCACAGAACATCCTCTGTTGATCTCAACCAGATCCTTTAAGTAAAACTGCATGCTTTGAAAAAAAAATCCCTCTTTGTTACCTTATGAAATACTTGCTTATTAACCAACAAGAATGCTATTAACTGATTTCCGCTCCACCGATTCCTTTTACCCTCCGATTTTATACCAAACCTACCACAGGTGAGTGGCACTGAGAAGTTCTAACCATCCCAAAAATGTCTGATGGTCCACATGGAATAAGATTGTGGATCAGCTTCCTTATCTGTATTTCGTTTATAGTAATGATTTCTTTTTTTAATTTTTTTTTCCCCCGAGCATGAAGTCTGAGTATGGTGTAGGTAGGAATCTATCTTCCCTTATGTGTACCAGAATCTTTTACCATACTGTCATGGAAATATGCAAGTAAGAAAATATTCTGTGCCTAATTTGAGATAGTGCTAAAGAAACACTATATGGCTTAATTAAACAGCAAAAATTAAATGGAGAGAGAGCGAGACAAGAAGAGGGAAGGTTGTCAATACACAAAAATATGTCCTGTTATCCTGTGGCAGTACTCTGAGATGTTTTTCACATTGGTTGCTGTACCCAGTTAATCCTGCTAACTGTAAATGATGAGTCAAGTTGACAGCTTGGTCCCTATTTATGCTTGTATTTTCTTTATGCTCAAAGTTTAAATAAATGTAATTTGATGGGGATGAATAAACCCTTCAGGCTTTTTACTGAAACAGCTCAGGAAGAGTCTATTTTAAATGGAAATACAAGAATGCAAACCAGAATTTCCTGAGAGCAAAATAGCAGAGCATTTCCAAAATCCTGCTTAACCTGCTTGTGAAGTAAGAAGTGAAAACAGAAAAGGATCTTAATAGTGAATGAATCTACTATCTAATAACTTCAGCTTTGTGATACTCACAAACTACATGAGCAGAAAAATAGGTTATATATGATAAAACCTATGCCTTTAATAGGGTATAATATTTGCTATAGAAGATGAGGCAAAAATGGAAAATATCTTTAACAGACAGCCTTAACATGAGATATCAGCAAATTTACCTTCCAACTACTGCAAGATCTAAACAGCTCTGTTCATTAGTGAAGTATGTCTTAACTCATCAGTTTATGGTCAGATAAATACTAATGAAAGCTTCCCTTCCCTTCCCTTCCCTTCCCTTCCCTTCCCTTCCCTTCCCTTCCCTTCCCTTCCCTTCCCTTCCCTTCCCTTCCCTTCCCTTCCCTTCCCTTCCCTTCCCTTCCCTTCCCTTCCCTTCCCTTCCCTTCCCTTCCCTTCCCTTCCCTTCCCTTCCCTTCCCTTCCCTTCCCTTCCCTTCCCTTCCCTTCCCTTCCCTTCCCTTCCCTTCCCTTCCCTTCCCTTCCCTTCCCTTCCCTTCCCTTCCCTTCCCTTCCCTCCTCTCTGCTCCTCTCCCCCTCTCCCTCCTCCTCTCTTTTTTTTCTGATTCTATGATGGTACTTGAGGCTGCCCAGAGAAGCTGTGGATGGCCCATCCCTGGAAGTGTTCAAGACCAGGGGCTCTGAGCAACCTGGAATAGTGGAAGGTGTCCCTGACCATGGCAGAGGGTTCAGAGTGAAATGATTTTTATGTTCCTTCCAATCCAAGCCATTCTGTGATTCTCTGATTTGATTTATTGCTCAGGACTGTAGAGACATCTGTGCAGACCACAGAGGTTTCTGTTAGCACGGAGTGATGTAATTCTTGTCAGACTGACATTCATTCTCACTTGCTCCCCTCTTACTCTCAGCTGAAAACCAGATTTCAGCAGCAAGCAGAAAACTAAGAGGAAAAGAAATAAAGGAAGAAATATAAAGCTTTCACAGAATCATTTTGTGCAGATGTTAGCATCTTAGGGGTATCCATAGAGGTTCACACATTCACAAAACTTCTAGCTGAAAGATAGATGACACCTAGTCTAATAAGCACTGGTCTCTGACCAGGCATTCATTGATTTTAATCTTGTTAAATCATGTTCTAGTTTCTCAGAGACATAAAGAAGGAAAGAAATACAAAACACAACTCAGTAATAACCAAATTACCCAGGAGATGAAATCAACAATTTTAGTGACTTCTCAGGCTAGAGAACAGAAGTTTAAAAGAATTTAAAGGATAGGTAATGAAAGCTGGTGTGTTTTACAACATGGCAACAAAACAAAATAAGTAGCTGCAGAGAAAGCAGATTTTTAAAGACAAAATGTGAAGAACACCCTGAAACAAGAGTAATAAAAGATATTCCAGTGAGATCCAAACTCTCATGGCATTCATGTGTTCATAAAATAAAATAGAATAATAATAATAATAATAATAACAAAAGATTATGCTGTATTTATTTTTTGAAGCAGGCTTATGTCCTTCTCTGTAAGGCTGGTCCATATAATGATGGAATAGTCTGGATTTGAAGAGATCTTTAAAGCCCATCTAGTCAAACTTCCCTGCAATGGGTATCAGCTTGATCAGGTATCTCAGAGCCCTGACCAACCTGACCTTGAATGTTTCCAGGGATGGGGCATCTACAACTTCTCTCTGCAACCTCTTCCTGTATTTTGCCACTCTTATCATAAAAATCTTCTTCCTTATATCTAATTTAAATTGACCCTTTCTCAGTTTAAAACCATTACCTATCGCAGCAAGCCTTGCTAAAAATCCTCTCCCCATCTTTTCCTTAAGCTCCCTTCAAGAACTGCAAGGCCACGATAAAGTCTACCTTTGCTAAGTCTCCAGTTGAAAAGTGAATTTGACACTTTTCAGGGAGGATATGATAAACCAGGAGCACTGTACAACCCAAAAGCAGAAATCAGTCTTAGGTCTGAGTCCCAGCTTTTGAGACATCACAAACAGTAAATCTTAACCAGCGTCCCAAATGGTCATGGATTGGGTTGATTTATTTTATTTTATTTTATTGTATTGTATTTTAAATTTACAGAAAATGTACTTTCTCCATTACAAACACTCACAAAAAGAGGGAGGGCCTGGACTAGAGTTCAGAGCTTGGCAGTGTGTGCCAGGTTCCATCCTGTTCCCAGTCTCACCAATGGTTTAAGAAGCAGTTCAGAAGAAATATCTCTTTTTGTTTTCCCCATCTGTAGAATCACAGCATCATAAACTGGCTCAGGGTTTTAAGCCATTGAAGTGACACTATTCCAGTCATGGAGTGATAGCAAACAAATAACACTGCAATAATTACCACTTAGTGTCCTCTCCTCAGATGGAGGGAAACTTAATCCACCAATGCCTGTAAATACTTCAAGATTCTGCAGTGAAAGTCAGCATGAGAATGTAGAACATTAGCCTTGTAAGTGACAGCAGAGTGCCCTTTGGAAGGAAGAATCAAAATAAAATCATTGGGTTAAATTCTCCAAACTCAGAGAAATTTTCCAAAGAGTATGTCTCAGTAGCAGCTCTAGTTCTGATGTTAAGAAGAGCTGACTTTAGATGAACACCAGTGTGTCATAAGGTCTCCTCCTTTTGCTCCTGAGCTGGAGGGATGGTATTGTACTGAACTTGTTTGCTAAGAAATTAGCTTGGTGTCTCCCCATTTCTGTGACAGTGAGCACTGATGTTTCAGAGCAGGTCATGGTTAATGCTGCTGTCTCCTTCTGGAACTGCTTATTCAGCTCTTGGGAATTCCAGCAAAGAGAATGTCACCTGCTGCATGTGGATTTGGTCTTAAAAATACCAAGGAATTCACTGAGGTTCATCACTGTCTCTCTGAATAGTTTAACTGCCAATATTTTTATGATAGGCCTATTGACCCTTTTACTGCTTTTAGCCATTTATCATATGGCAAGTTGGAAATGATCATTTGGAAAAAATGACTTCCAGATAAACGAGCGAAAGCTTTGATCATCTGATCTGTATGTCCCAGTCTTAGCTAGTATGACTGTGTCTGGTGCATACAATGCTGGATTAAACTGTGTAAATAACACACTGTGTAAATAATACAATTACTGTGTAATTTAACTCTGTCCCAAAGAATTCACCTTTCAGAAAGATGTTTAGAGTCTTGATTCAGCTGAGACAAACAAAGAGATAACCCACTGCTGACAAAAGTTATTCCTTGTGCTGACCGTGGATTACTGACAAATGCAAAATTGCCTTTAAAAATAGCCCCTATATCATTGTAGGGATATAGAACACAAAGTCATGGCAGTTCTCTATTCTGGTGACTGATGCGTGGTGTTCTCCTCTACAGCCCACCAAATCACAAGGTGCTATTGGCATTACACAAGCATGGCATTACTATAGTGTCCTTTTGGAATATTTAAACTAGCAAACCCAGAAATAAAATGCTATAGTTCCTACTTACAAAGTCAAAATTTGGATGTTTTAGGTGAATGTCACTCCAGAGAGTCCTGTATTTAAAGACTGAGACCTTTTCTTATCAAGAAGAGCAGAGATTTCCTTCTGTTTGGTGTTCTCACATGAGAGTCAATTGCTCATGTACCTTCAGGGATCTTCTGTGTCTTCTTTGAGAAGGGCAAAAAAACAGGTTTGATAGTTTGAAGCTTCCATGTTATTCTTAATCCTTGTTGCCTGCACTTCTTTTTGCTTGTTCTTGCCCAGAAAACAGGGATTATCTGAGAGTCCAAACCTCAGTGACCTAATAGAAATCATCTGTCAGAGTAGGATGATAATCATCCACCAAAAATTAAACATCCAATCCATTTCTTCCCCCTCCTTCCATCTATTTTTTCCTCTCAAACGAGCAGCTCAGTCACTCCTGGAGCACAGTAATAGAGGGAACAAAAGACACAGGAATCATATCTGCATTTACAGGGGTCAGATTTTCACCTGGCTAAGATGTGGCATGAGAACTTGCAACTTGTATAACGGACATTTAATTTGATTTCTAAATGTACAAATAGCTGCCATTTTACTGTAGACTTGTCAGGGGAAAGTTCTTTCCCAAGCATTTCTGTTTCTATTGTCATTGCCAAAAGTGAAATTATTCCTTTCCTTTGCCTCAGGAGCTGTCAGGAGGCAGGTAGAATTGTCTAACATCTTCAGACAGGAAAAGTAATGCTACCTTCTCCTCACATCAAACTGCTATTATAGATGTAAAATACATGGTAAAATTGCTCTGTCAAATGCTGTTAGTTGGTCAAATGGTCATCAGTGTAATGCAAATTTTTATTAAACAAAGGCAGTTATAGTACATTTGAATAGAATAGAATCAGAGTAGACTACTTCTATTAGAAAGGGATTTAGATTTTCAGTGGCCAAGGTCTGCCAATCTCCTTTCTAAGCTCTACCATGTTTCTCTTCATAGCCACTGTCAGATGCCAGCAGTGGCCCACCACTTCCTTTGGGATTGGGTTTTGACTTTGTGATATTCCCCTCCTCTGAGTTTGTGTGCAGGAAAGGCAAAGCACAAGGTGTCACCACAAGTCACAAGTTTGGTTTCAAAAAAAAACTTATCACAAGATCACTGCTTGATATTTTAACACTGTTCAATCTATATCCTGCTACATGTTTGTGCTTGCCACATAGCAACAGGAAAATGAGGGAGAGTGCACAGACATGGCAGGATCCTAAATAATTCTGTTTTCTTACTAGATATAAGCACTTTCATGAGTCTGTTCTTCAAATACCTTTCTCTAATCGGCAGTAGGAGTCTGTGACACACATCAGATGCTTTCTAGAGCCTTAAATGGACAAGTCCTTTACACTTTATGTCAGAGGGCTGTGAAAGTGGGCTGTTCTGGATGAGGAGGGGAGCCATGGGGTGGAGGTGACAGCCACGACAGTAGGGCAGTGCTCTGGAGGACAAGGGGTACAGTCCCACAGCATCTAAACCAGGACAGCAGAGCAGCTCTGCTGACAATAACCAGCACAAAGCAGCAGTCACCACATCAGAGCAAATGATGAGCCAGCTCTGAGCTCAAGACAGCAAATCAGGATCTGCAAGGTGCCAGGCCAGGCATGGACATACCTGCAGTGTAGTTCAGACAAAGGCCAAGGGCAAGGGCTGGGCTAAAATCCAGCTCCTGGACAGGGCAGAGGGGACAAAAGGGTCAATTCCTTGGATAAGGTTTTCCACAGGGCTTTCTCTCAACTTAATTGTTTCCACCTAAGCCTCCTCTAGAGTTACACAGCTGAATCATAGTAAGGCTGACTCTGAACACAATCAGTTAAACACTCAGGCTGAAAAGAAAGAGTTTGCAGAAGAAGATTACAGACAATGTTTTCAGGCTGGCCAGAACAATCAGAATCTGTGTGTTCATTCTGGTCCTTGGAACTCTGTGTTTCACTTCTGACCTCTGAAAACCAACATTAACACCAACCTCAATTTACTGGACTGTGGATCTTGCCAACATCATTAAAATCAGCCTGTAAGGTAGCACGAAGCTCTAGGTTAACACAGCTATCAAGGTTTGAGTCAGCTGATCCACTGAATTACCTGAGACACCTGCAGGAACTGGCAGATGTGACAGAGGGCTTGCAGGAAACCTGTAGCAGGAGGCCAAGCATGGTTCTGTGAGATGTTTAAAATGATGCTGAGACCTAAGTTTGGCAGTTGAATCAAGCAGTTCCCAGGATCATCAGGACTGTTTTACCTTTGTTTAATTAGATGATAACTTTGACTGTGGATTGGCAGGCATAGGGCTCCCTGTGAAGTGGAAAGGCACATCTTAGGGAAATGTGCTGTGTTAAGCAAGCTGTTAGTGCTAATTGTAGATGGAAATACCTTTGACACTTATATGACCCATTAGCTTGTCTGGCAGAATAAAACCCTAATATCAAATTGTGCATGTGCTATTAAGAAAACATTTTTTTTCATGGTCCCCTGGCCTCAATGTCCCATAGTGAAGGGGAGTAATATACTGCTATGTTACAACTGGGGCTATGCACAGGGGTTGTGAGTTTTGAGAAAAAGAACTGTGCATCAATGCTGTTGTTTCCCTTAATTATTGCTACAGCCCTGCTGATTTTGATACCTAGACCCCAGTGATAAAACCTATTATCTTTGTTGATAACTGAGACTGGCAGGTGATCAGAATGATCAGAATTCATCTGGCTGAGCATGAAACTAGCTTCCAGCGAATGCTAAAAAGATGAATGTGTAGGTTTTTTTGTTCTGAAACAGAGTCTGAGATGCCAGTTTGTAGAGGAAAAAAACATGTCCTATTCCTCAACATTGGAACAGATCTGGATCAAACAGCTTTGTGAACATCCTCTTCCACCTTCTGTTTTTACCTGCATGTATTTATACGTGGGCAATGAGAAAGGAAGTCTGAACATTTTCATGAAGGGAATTTAAACACAATTCCCATGTCTTTTAACTTGCACATTAGTGTTTGGCAGGTGTATGTCTCATTAAGTCTCTTTGAAACCAGCATCAGGGAGCAACTCTTCCTCCTCATTATTTACCTACATTAAGTTGGAGCTAATGCCTCTACTGGTAGGGATAAACATTTTGTAAACACTAATATAAATAATGTTTTTGCTTACACTTGAACCACTGTACAAACTGACATTAAAGGGATATTTGAATGAGTAAGGGAAAATATCTTAGTGGATGAGCTAATATGTCTGACTATAGGGATAAGAAAAAGAAATTTTTATGTGTTTAAAATTTTTAGAATTAAAAATTTGTTGTTTTCTTATTCCTCTCCTGTCTTGTCCTTGGTTTCCCTATCACACATGCATTCAATATCACAGTCCATAAAACAAGATGGATTTTTAGGGAAAAGACAGCATATAAAACAGACAAGGGCTGAATTAATATCTCAGAAATCAAAATGTTTTCAAATGGCAGAAATCTAAAGTGCTTAAATATATCAAGCAAATAATACAAGGTAGAAGACATTCTACACAATCATCAACTATCCTCTGACATTTTCTAATGTTGGAGGTTGTCAAGTCCAATATTGTGTATAGAGTTACATATGGATATTTTTTTTAATGGCATGTACTGTTTGGAAACTAAAGATGTAGGAAGGGTATCATTTGTTTTAGCAGCTCAAATCACTTCTGTTTAACTCTCCCTTCTCCATGTGATCTATTTACTGACATCTCAGTCTCCTTTCAGTACATGCTTATCTGTTGTGGTGAAGAGAAACGCAGGGAGCCTGGGCAGGTGCAAAGGAGAGCTCTTTATTGCCAAACCTGGCCTTTTTAAGCAGTTATCCAGTTAACAGTTTGCATAGTTTTATGTAACAACCAGCCCAAGTCAATCAACCACCACACCAGGATGTGGACGTGACACATCTTTCACATCTCCCACATCCCTCACATCTCTCACACCTCTCATGTCTCTCTACCCCTGTTCCAGCTGAGTCACTCTCTCATATTTCCCTTCTACTTAGCCCAAGTAACAGGCCAGAGCCATGTTGCATGTCCCTTCATAAACTTTTAGCTACAATTAACACATATCCATGTACATCCCAATGCAGATGTTCCTACTTGGAGGATTCATTCAAGTTAAAAATAAACTTATTTGTCTGCAAAGTTATTTGGCTGGAAGTGTTTTATATCCCAATTGCCAGATCAGTGTAAAGAAAGGAGAGAATGATAAAGAGTAGATTAGTGATTTGGCATCATGATTGCCAAAAAATTTTTTTCTTGAATAACTCCTTACTAGAAAAGTAGTAAGAAACATCACTCCAGTTGTTTAAATTATTTTTCATTTATGTAGGGATCCTGGCTTTTACACAAATGGCATTGGTTGTAAGTCCAGTGCATCTTTATTGTTGAGCTGATGAACACAGAAAGGAATAAAATTTCTGCTTCAATGTTTTTAAACACAAGAGGGCTAGTGAATAAGAAGCAATTTAAATACATATGATCTCATATACTCTGATCAGGCAGTGAAGATGGCTTAGGAAGTTACTACCTCTTAGCTGCTTTTTATTGCCCCCCTGCTATGCACTGGTACAGGAGTAGCAATGCTGGCACATTATGACATGGACTTACACTTTAGCTACTTCATTTCATGGAATAGTTCCTATATTCTAAGTAAAAATATCCTGATCATCTCTGAAAACCTGGTAACTAAATTCCATCCCTCAGTTTGACTACCTAATTCCTGCTTCACAGCTGGAGAAAAAAAAAAAATACTGTGTATCTTTTGGACAACCAAAGCTTTTAAATTATTTAATGTTATATGATGTTCTTTCTGGATAAGTTTGAAGTAGCTGCACTCCTTCAAAAAAAAAGGTCTCTGCCTCTCTCCCTCTTACATGAAAGTTCCTGCAGTGTTATGTGCTCTTGAAACACAAAAAGCAACACTTATCTGGGAGAGAAGAATCCCTCTGGTCTCTGCAATCTTGGAGGTGTATGTGCTGTTTATTAGACCAGGGAATACAAAAGGCACTGTCTCAGAAATTATCTGGCTGGGGAAAAGAGAAACAGAGAATACAGGAGGCAGGGAAGGGTCCCTTGCACAAACTCTCAGAGGAAGCCTGTGCTGCAGCCCAGGCACCTCCAGCCTCATCACCTGAGAGCACAAGCCAGTGATGCTTCAAACTGCCCACAAGTCTGTCACCTTCTCCACATTAAGATGAGGACAACAATGGGATAATGCAGGTGCCAGTTCTGGGGAAGAAATTGCTGAGCAGGGATGTGGATGCTGCTTTTTTAGCTTATCCAGATCTCTTAATCCTCCCTGGCATTCTCACTCAGCAGAGATGTGATGGTGGCCAGCAGTATATAATTCTTGCTGATTTTCTCTGAATAACCTTTCCACGGGTCAGCCCTAGCAGAGATAAGACTGTCTCTCCTGAGAGAGACAACCACTGATATATTTGGATACTTAGCAAATGTGCTGTCTGAAGCACCTGTCACTGATAGCAGTGGAACAATGCTGGTGTAGAGCTGCTCAAATTATCTCAGGTTCAGAATGATTTTTCAGTGCCATCCACTTTGCTGCTTTTCTCTCAAGAGGCTTTTCAAATGTCATATCACCTCTGCTCTTTATCACAATAGTCTGCACGTTAAAACAAGCTATAAAAATCAGCAAGCTCTACTGGGGAATGCAGGAATGCTGTGCATATTTCTCTGCAGGGCAATGAAGAATATTTTCAAGGGGAAAAATAAAAAGAAAAAGATTTACATCTTTGCTGAGTCTAAATGAAGACAATCTGTGGTATAAAATTCTAATTTTAATGCTTACTTGTATAGGGGTATGTACTATATCAGACATCTCAGACTGACTAGCATCCTAATAAACTAAATCTGAAGGTTAGATGCAATAAAGATGTAAAAATCACAGAAGATAAGGCCTTAATATCTCAGGTGGCTCTTGGAACCTGGAAAACACTGTGACAGCCTGGGTCTTTGTGTCAGATTTGAGGGGCCTCAAAACCACACAAAGGAGCAATCCCTGAGGATAGAACCTTTTGGAGCAAGGCAAAGAGAAACACTGATTCCAGAAGTGATTTTAAATTGATATTCCTCTCCCAAAGGAGTCCAACTCCAATATCCATTCTAAAACTGAAATCTCAAACTGAAGCAAAGCTGGCAGAGGATTGTCTTCCTGGGGGGCAATGTCTCCTTCTGCTTTTCCAGAGTTAAAAGAGACTTCATCTTTTTGCAAAATAGCTTTATGGTTTGAAGAGTCGTTTTGGATGTGTGGGGGGATCCAATTCAATACCATTTTTGGATGGGAATGAGTGTCAAAACCTGAACTCATATATTCTCAGAGAATCCCTTTGCCATTCATCAGTTTATATCTGTCACTGACATTGAACTGACAACACTTGGGAGTGCCATAATATTTGAAGCAAGAATTAACATGGAGGATAAGACTGTGAGCCCTTGTACTGGAGCTGTCTGGTATCCAGGTATTAATTAATAAGTAAAGCTGATAGAAAGAAGAAATCATGTCCAAGTGAAACCTGTGCCCATCAGCATTTACTGCCCTCTGAAGATGCCCTTTAAGTCACTCAGTTTCTGCCTTTTGGTGACCATCCTGAGCTACCTCACTCATGAAGAATGTACATACACGAAGAGCCTCCTCAGGAGGACAGGACCAATCTTTTCAAGCAGAACAAAAACAATTCACTGATTTGATCTCTGTGCTATTGGGGACAACCAGCTCGGCTTCTGTAAGGCCACTGCTCCTTTGGAAAGTTAGAAGTCCAATTCCTGCAGTGTCCTCTGCTGGTTAAACCATAGGAGATTGACATTTTTTTTTGCCTGTGGACTTCAGCATAGTTCTGTACACCAGAGCAGTGGGCAATTTACAGTGTGAGTCTTGTCTGGAAAAAAAAAAAAACAGAAAACAAAAAATTACCCTTCAAGTCCTTGGTTTGCATCATTGTTGTTTGATTGTGAAACTGTGACATTTTTTATTTAATGCCCAAGTTCCAATCACTGTTAGTAAGGACAGGGTTTCGTCCATGGGGAATTATGTCATTGATTTACGTGAAAGTTTTCTTATTTATTTTGAGTTGTATGGTTTTTTACTCCACTTATATGTCTAAATCTTTCTCTTCAAAGCTAGAATATAGTCTAAAGGGAAAACAAAACCTTTTGCCATGATAATTGCTTTTAAGAAAAGTTGTGTTCCTCAACCTATTCAAATGATCAGAGAATAAAAGGTTGTCTGGCAGAATAGAAAATCACATAAATGTTATGTCTGGGCAGGGAATTTTCTATTTAGTACAGAATGAAAAAGCAAAAACCAAGGCCTCAGCAGGATCTAGGGAAAAGAAACTTTTCTTTCTTCCAATATAAACATCCTTGGTTGTTTTTGTGTTTTGTTTTGTTTTGTTTTTTCCTTCTTCTTTTTATTGTCTCAAGAATAACACAGGAAGACTTGATAGGATATGCTTGAATACATCTGGGGTATAAAATACATCTGTGAAAAGGTAGATCTGTCAGTATTAGTAAACATGATCCCACCTTGCTGAATCCTTTTGTATGATGTGTAAATCTACCATAAATAGATACAACATTGGCATTTCTAGAGGGGTTCCAATTCTTCCGTGTTAGGCAAATGCACCTTCCTTTCTACATTTGTTTACAGTCATGAAGACACCCCAGTGAAGTGTTTTAATACTGAATATTGAAATTCTGCAATTCCTCAAAGCTAACAAGGCAGACTGCAAGGATAAATGTGAATCAGCTGGTGGTAAAACAACCCCTCTCCTGTTCATTTAAAAAAATATATTTTCCCCTAATGTAGTTCCATCAGCTCCTAGCATGAATAAATAATGTGCCAAAGTACAGTCTTCTTCTTGTTCCTCTTCTTTTTGTTCCTAATTGGTCATTAATATAGAAACGATTGCTGTATGGAACAGATTTTGGTGTTTTAATTATAAGAGCAGAAGAGATGTTAAAAGTTATCAGGTGCTGCTGATTTACCACCAAGGGCTCTGAAAGTCTTGAGAATCCAAATTAAAGCCTGGTCTTTGGGGGGTGCTAAAGTGATGTGTGACATCATCTCCTTCTAAGATCAAAGAAAATGAAGGGACTCAATGTTTCACAAGGTGGGGTCTTGCACTAAAAAGACTAACAAAAAATGCAAAAGAAAAAAATCTCCTCATGTGCAGCTTGTTTTCTGTTTGTACCTGAGTTATGAGCAACAAAAGACTCCTGAGCACGTTTCAGAAAGAGAGATGCATTGTTATTTTCTTTCAGAGGAACATAAACATGGAGTGCCTGAATACAGTAAACAGTAATGACACCAACATTTTCTCTCAAACTCTACAAAAAGCAAACATTTTAATGAATGTTTCCTTATATTCCATTTACTTTTCATCTCTGGAATAATCAGCTCTATGTCTGTGGGAGTACATTTCAGCTCTTTTTCCCTTGGAGAATCAGCACAGTAGTTTGGATTCTGAAATTATTCTGGGCAGCAGGGGAAACTGGGACCTAATTTTCCTTTGATACTGGACCACAACACCATTATTGCAGCATATCCATAGAAAACTCAAAATGGTTGTTTAATAGCTGAGCTAATAGTGGTCCACAAAAACAGAGTTTAAAAACTTTTAAAAACCCAACATATCATGCTTCAATAAAGTAATGCTATACAGACACTTGCCCCACCAAAATTCATGTAAAAGAAATCAGTATGAGTTTCTAATCATTTTTCCATAAGAAAGTATAGTTTTACATTGAAGCACAAAACTATGTCAGAAAGACTTTTTTCCTTAAAATTTTCTTCATAGAGGAATAAATAATAACAAAAAAAAAAAAAAAAAACCAAAACAAAAAAAAAACAAACAAAAAAAAAAACACCACCAAAACTTCTTTAGCTAAGTGTAACTAGATACTGGTGAGGCATTTCTTCTCTCTTTTTCACCACAGAAGACATGACTCAGGGTGTTCTGTGCCAGGAGATGCATCCCCTGGGTTTTGTTTTGGCAATTTCTGTCAGGAACCTGTGATTTCTTTACACACATTTAGTACTTTAATCTGTGGAATTTTTTATACTGAACAAAACTTTGCTTAAGAAAAGGATTCCACAATAATGTTCCAAAAGGTCGGATGGTCCAACTTCCTGCCCACAGCATCATGTCTTGTGGTGCCTGGTTGCCTCCTGTCCCATCACTGCACTTCTGAGAAGAGTTCCATTCTGTTTTCTTTACACCTTGCTGTCAGGTAGATCAAAATGAAACACAAAATCTTCACTCAGCTTCCTCTTGCAAGGAGAAAGCAACAATTCCCATTCTTTTCCAGTCTGCCGTTCATCCACAGTGCAAGTGCATTACTTTGAATCCAAACCTTGACATGGAGCAAAGTTAATTTGGGGGTGGGTTGTTGTTGTTGTTGTTGTTGGCTTTGTTTTTGTTTTGGTTGTGTTTTGGTTTGTTTGTTTGTTTTTTGTTTTGTCCCAATTATAGCTCCACAAATGAGATATAAATTCCATTAGACCTCTCGGAATGGGTGTTTTCTATTGAAAGCGTCAACTATTTTTTTTCCTCCAAAGAACAGGGAGTTGGTGATTTCCACATTTTTTTAAAAAAATGTTATTCTGACTTGACTAATTTAATTCAAAATTAAAATGTTTGCATCAACTATTACGCAGTATTACTATAATTGAAAACTCTCCTGGTGAAGGAAAAAAACATTAATATTGAAACCATGGTATAATATATTTGTGACCCAATTATTAGTTGTGCTTTCAAACAAATTTCAAAAAAAATATCAATATAATTAGGGTCATGATTTTTTATTTCTTTGGACTATTGTCTGTCATGTTTATCAGCAAACCAACTACAAGGAAATATTATTTTGACTAAGATGCCAAAGAAAAAATTCAGTAGTCCCCTATATATTTCTGAGAGAAAAGTTGGGCAGGAGTGGGGGGAATATCCATGGTTTAGAGTTGGTTTCTAATGATTGAATCAACAAAACAGTTCCCAAAGTCACATTTAGAGATGTGACTATGACTGTGTTGAAAAGTTAAATCCCCTCCTATTTTTAAAAACATTTCTATTTTCACCTAGAATACATCCTTTCTGAGATCTGCAAACAGTTTAAACTCTGCTTAACTGGTATTTCTTATCATGAGTTTCAAGCAATGCATTACCTAATTTAATCTTCTTGGTATTAAAATTCCCAGCTGCTACAAGCCAATTCCTGCCCTCCCCTATAATAGCTTTGGTTGCCGCAAGTGTGTATTGGAAACTGGGAAAATTATATTTAATTTCCTTACAACCTCAGTTCCCAGGGGTACACGGGGGATGAGAACACCTCATGAACATTTTTTGCCCCACACTTGCTCTGTTTGCTTCACACCTTCAGGAATGACCGAGCTACAAGCTGCTGAAAGTCAAGAAGTTTTACCACGAACTGGGTAATTTCATCCTTTCTGTGACATCCCCTTTGCTCTCTGAGCTCTTGTTTCAGGCCACTGTCAGCAATGGACTGTGGTATTAAATGCGGGATACCATACAGCTCCTCTCATTTTCTTATAATCCCAAATCACTGCCAGCAGCAACACAGCTTGGATTAGACGACTGTTTTGAAAGCTTTTGAGGAAAGAAATGTAAAGAAAAATAATAGGACTATTCTGTTTGTGCTTTTAACAACGGGCATTATGTAACTACATAAAATTATCATCCATTATCAGTTTATTGGTAGAGATACACAAATAAGAGATTTATCCCAGACTTACTTTGGATTTACTGAGAGGAAAATCATATCTCTATTTCACTAATTTGGCTTGTAGGCATCTTTAACTTTTCATAGTGCTTAAAAAGTTAAAAAAAAAAAAAAAAAAGCCAACTGTGTATTTATTCATTAGTGTTTATTTAAATTAGAGACGGTTGTCATCTTGCAATTCCTTGTACATGGAGAATTCTGCTGTACCAAAAACTACTTTAGGTCATATTTAGTACTTGGAACAATTAACCAAGTGACAGAATATTATCTGAAGAGAAACAAGTGACTGTTCTAAATATTTTTGCCATTCAGGATGCCCCAGAGAGGATGAGCAGGCCCTCAGTGATAATGACAGGTCTGCAAAACTCATAAGTTATCAAGGTGAGAATGTCCCCACAGGTAAGGGGTGAGTGACCAGCACTTTATTGGCCCTTCTTCAACTTCAATTATGTCTTTTGAAAGTTCTATTTAGAAAGCAATTTTCAAAATGCTGGATTTAGGGAGCTAAGTGTTAGTCAGTTTTTTAAGTATATTATGAACAGATATCTGTAAATCAAACAGCTTTAGTTCTCCAGAAACAATTCAGATATTCTTTTACAACAGAAATCAATTCCTCTAATAAAATAAATACCCAGAAAAGGATGCTGTTATGATATATGTGCTGTGATTAGCTAAAAACTCCCCAGCTAAAAGCCATCATTATTTACCAGTGTGGATTTTAAGGACAAGCTTTTCAAAGCCACTTAGGGCTGAGTATGCCCAATTTTCATTAATTTTATACATGATTTGGTATCCAAATCCCTTTGAAAAGAGGAATAGCTCATTTTCTGAGTGTCCAACAGGCATCTATGTCTGGATATTTCCTCTTGGGATCCCAATTTATATGTGGCCTAGACACTTGAAAAATGATTTTTCCCATTAAGTTTTGAAGCAAAAAAAGTCAGGGCATGGCACTCATGTAATATATATATGAACATAAAATGGAAACTTTGATCTAACAAGTCATGATATGAACAAAGATAGAAAGTGAGCAAGGAAAAGACAGGAGAGAATATTCCTTTCTGCAATAGATTTTACTTCAGGGTAAAGAATCCCCTATTATAAGGGAAAATTACCCCTGGTCATGAATGCAAAAGCCACAAAACCTCTAACAGAGCCCAACTTTTCCAATTTTTCAGTTTTTGTCTTGCAACTCCACACTAAATTCACAAATTCTTACAGATTTCTTACAAAGGTGCTCTTAAGACAAGATTTTCTGCCTCAGAAGGAGGTTTTTTTTTTACTTGCCTCCATGAGGTGACATCCTTCTATGAGAGAAAACCAAGAGTTTTAATGCTAAGAAAAACTTCTGGCAGATCTGTATATTTGATTAATGTTACCAGTGATAACAGTATGCTAGAGAGTAGGCAGAGCATCAGATATAAAAAATACTGATTTCTTAGTAGTAGTAATTTTCTTCCTGGAATTTATCTGTTTGTAATTTCTGTGGTTTCAGAATAAAGAAATGCTCATTTTGGTGGAGCAGGTGTTAAATGAGAAGAGGGTGAATAGTGTATTACCAGGAGTAGAGGTTCAGTAATCGACTCTTATATGCTTGAAAATAAGACTTTCGCTTTATAAAATAATAACATTAAAAGTTTTTTCTCCGTTATCTGGAATGTTGTTTGGGTTTGTTATCGTCTTTGGTTTTTTTTTTCCTAAATCTCATGCACCTTTTTTTTTTTTTTTTTTTTTTTTTTTCCATAACAATTGATGTTTTCAGTAAATTCTTTTCTGGTGTTGTGCTAAGAGCTGTCAGTGTCCTGGTTGTAGCCTCAGTCCTACACACCAGTTGTCACTTTCCAGCAAAGAATTGGAGATTGTAAAAGACCTAATGAAGGAATATTTATCTTAGTCAATCAAGTATCAACCAGCTTGTCTTTCTCCCTCACCAATCTTTCCCTACAGTCATCCATTCTCTAAGACCACTTGCATGAGATTTCCATTTTGACACCCTGTCTAAACCCTCCAGTGACACATCTCTGTTTTTCCCATCATTTTAACTCTATATCCACACCAGATATTTTACAAACTTGCTGCAAAAACTCCCTACAGATTAATCTCTGAATTAACCTGTTTTTTGGGGTTTTTTTTACTGTCATTTGTGCCATCTGAAGACTGATTTTTGGAACATGCAGGTATGAAAATAAAGAATAGGGAAAAATAAATGAAAGGTTGTGGTTTTTTTTGGGTTTTTTTTTTTTTTTTTTTTTTTTTTTTTTAGGGGGAGCTTTTATTTTGTTTTGGTTTTGTTTGTGGTTTGGTTTTTTTTGGTTTTGGGTTGGTTGGGGTTTTTTGGTTTAATTTTTGTTTTCCCTTTTTTTTTTATTATTTTTTCCTTCCCAGAAATTTGTGAACACTTTAGGGCCAGCTTGTTTATGTGCTCTGAATTTGCAGGGAGGTGTACATCTCTACTGAGTGCTGAGCTTCTACATGATGCTCTGCTCAGGGCAGGATATAAAGTGCAATTCAAACCCACAGTGTGCAGCACATCAGTTCACACACATTTCTAATTAACACCTAATTTTGGATTAATTTCTGATTCCCTCCACTGGGCTTTCCAAACGAGATCATGAGCTACATTGGCAGAAAGTTAATATTTAAAATGTATCTATAAGGTAGAATCAACTAGGTAGTTAGCTGACAATAGGATTGAAAAAATGTGAATCAAACATGCAAAAAATCCCCCAAATCCTTACTTGTTGCACATCTGTAGTATTATTTTTTTTTTTTAATTTCATCAGCTACAATCAAGGAAAGAATCTAAATACTTTCTGCTCCAGCAGTTCTTTCTCTCCTTGCCTCTCTTTTCAAGCATTAAGAAGGTGGGTTTTACTAAGGAACTGACCTCAGCCCCATCCCAAAAGCTGCATCCCCTGTGGGAGAGGGATTGGGAGAAAAGGGGGAAAGGTGATGATGTGAAAGGGGGATATAGATAGTTTAATTTCTACTTTGTTTCTTACTAGTCAAATCTATTTTGATTGTTGATAAAAGCAATAATTTCCCTAGGTCTAGTCTGTTTTACCCATGGTGGTCACTGGTGTGTGATCTCCCTGTATCTCAACCCATGACATTCCCCAATCTGTTTTCTCCCTGTGAACTGCAGGGAGAGGGGGTGGGGGTGCAGCTGAGTGGGGTTTCTGACTGCCAGACAAGGTCTCATAAGCACACACAGGGAATGGAGAGTCCTTCATCCAGGAAAAAAAAAATAAAAAAAATTAATAAGACAGTGAAACTTCCAGACACGGTCAAGCTCACTGACAAGGAACTGGTTAAAATGTTTATCTTCTTGTCCCTCAGTTTTACTTTTTACCATACTCCTAGGATCATGCAGGCCTTTCCATTTTGCTACCTCTTTATTCCTATAAAACCCACCTAGAAAGTCATGCACAGTCCTGGGAAGTTCTTCCTCTGTGTCCCATAATGTGTCCTGTGACTCTGGGCAGTGAACCCAGGGCTGTGGGTGCCACTCCTGGCCCATGGGACAGCCCTGGAAGGGGCAGGGCAGGGACTTGTGCCTCTGGCTGGAGCATTGAAGTTTTTCTGCTTTTTTTGTGCCTCTGAGCTCCTCTGTGTGGACAAACTTTATATCACAGAACCTCCCAGTGTTAACCAGTTGGACTTCTTTCTCACCCCAGACTTCTGAGGAACTTAAAGTTCAGACACCCCTCTGCCTTGCCCATAGGCCTCAATCTCACTGTCATTTTCAGGGTTTTCCAAGGATTTTAGACTCTCTGAAAGACACAGGGACAGTAACTGCCTTTATAAGTTTCCAAGAAAACCCTGTCTCTGTGTTGAGAAAGAGGGGAGAGGAAATGGGTAGAAGAGAGAACTTTGAAGCATGGAGAAATTTGCAGCCAAACATCTCAGGAGAATGTTAAAACAGACTGAGTGTAGGACCTCATGGCTGGCTGGAAGCTGGGGAATCTCATTCCCTCCTATTAGAGCTCTTCTACTTTAAAAAATCTTAGAGGGATAATGAAATACAAACTGTGAGAAGCATTCTACAGAACTGAACATGTATCTTCCACGACAGAACCAGAAGGGGGAAGCCATCATCTTTTACATTATTCTGGAAAAAGTACAATGATTTTTGAAAGAGATGCATCAGATATTTGACCCCAGGTTAGGATTGCAAACAAAAGGCTGAAAGACTTGAACTCCAGAGGCAGAATATATAAGAAAATGTATATTTGTTCTTTGCAATTCATATAGTGATAGATGACTGGCTTAAACATTTTTTTTTCCTTAGGAAATAAAGAGGATGCCCAAAGGTAAAGGGTTTTGTCTCTGTGTATTTCATGAAGGACTATGCAAGCAATAGAGATACTTCTAAGCTTTTAATTGTGTGCAATCTTTTGTGCAGATGTTGTCTATTTTCCAAACACTATTGAATTCCACACTGTAGGTCCAGAATGTGGGTGTAATTTCCACAGCTTTTGTATATTGTTTGAATCTAATGGCAACCTTATCTTCCTGGTAGATCCAGTGACACAGGGTCACAAAGGGCTGAAAGGAAATGCCACACAACAGGGCAGAACCATCACTGAGACCAAAGCTGAGGTTTTTGATGTCATTGGTAAAGGTCTAGTTACAAGTTCATTATACCCTCAAGATATACTTTTAAACTGCATTTCTGATCCTGTTTCAACTACTGTCTGCCTTTGTTTTTTGGTTGGGTTTTATTTTTCCTGAATGTCTCAAATTCTTTGTTCTCCTTCTGTCAAGCAGTTATTTGTGAACTCTGAACAAATACATATTGCAGGGCTGGATTACAGCAGAGATAGAAGAACTGTCTGATGCAGTTTTCTTTTTGGAGAGGAAAATTTATTGTGGAGATAAGACTGCCTTACAGCTTTAACAGAAAGGCATTTAGAAGGAAAGCTGAAGTGATTAATTATTTCACAGTAGACAGTTAAATATTTATTAAATATCACAAATGCACACTGTAGTGAACCAACTAATATGAACACGAGCCTATTACCATTATGGCAATAACTGCATGATCAAAGTGAGCTAGTCAACTTGCAAGTATTTAGGGTGCACATTCCCAGGAGAGTTTGAAGCTTTTATAAGATATTCATGCACAGGCAATTCTATTTAAATAGTGCACTACACAGTCTTTGCAGAAAGGACCACTTCTCCCTGCAGCCAGAGCATCTGAGCTTCTCACAGAAACCACCCCTGTAGCTCCCCTGCTACCAAAGCTTTGCCATGAAAACCAGTTGCAGGATTAAAAAACACCATAGCTCCATGTGTTGTACAAGGAATGGGTACATTCTTCCCTCAGAGGTCAATCAGTTGACATAATTATTCCAGGCTGGAGTTTTTATCCTCAGTTTATTCTTGGACGTGAGAACTGCTGTTCCTTCTTGTGACCTGAAGATGATTTTGTAAAACCCCTGTGCTCTTCAATGTCTGCTTGCCCTTAATGTGTGAATTAATGTCATTAAAAATAGCACCACTCCCACAAACCTTGCCCCTGTTATATCTTATGTGCCACCAAGGCAACTACTCTAAGTGATAAAATTAATGAATGAAATGGGGATAAAAAGCATGATAAAGTGGTAACAAAACTACATTTGCCTTCTAAAGAGCTGCCATGGCAGCCAGGAAACCTTGAAGTAATGATGCCTTGCAGGAATATACAAATCTTAATAAAAATGTATTTTCAGGCTGGGGTGTGACAGTCATTTCACAACAGAAGGTATATCAAATAAAATAAGAGCTAGGAAGAAACACAGGCATCTTGTGTCACTTGGGTTGCCCAAAAGTATCTAAAGTTGCTGCACATGAATGGCAAAATGACACAGAACTTATGGGAGGTTAATATCTGTCTGAACAGTCATTTGCAGTCTCTGGTGAGATCTGAGACAGCCCAAAGTTTCAATTTTCAACAAACTGAAATGCTGTCTCATGACTGAATGGTGTTGCTCCATCCCATAGATGTAGCTGCTTACTCTGGAGGTCACCTGTTCTGGAGGCAATTTTAATTTTGAACTATGGGAATCTAGTGAAGGAGATATAGGGAGGTATATGAGAGCAGATGAGAGGTGGGAATGACTGTGGGAAAAGGGAAAAAAGCACTGTAATCCTTCAGCACTTGGAAGAACAAAAAGTAGAAGAATTTTACACGCAAAAGGGAACCACTGATGCAGAGCTCAAATGGGGGAAGTAGAAAATCAGTTCTTGCTGCTGATTGTTGGGATTGTTATTTATTTGGAATGTAAAACTCCTAACCTTTTTCAACTACTGAAAATATGTGCTTTAGTAAGCAAGAATACCTGTGCAGTTACTGTTAGTAGGGTAGCTAGAGTAGTCTTTCCATTAAAAAAATAAAAAGAAGGAAAAAAATAAAAGTATCGCTTTTAAAAGATAAAGTCATCTTCATTTTGATTCAAACAATTTTTCAGGAAAAAAAGATTTAAAACGTATTCCATGTATTAAGAGTGTTTCTATGCTCCAAGAGGCTTTCCGTTGGGTACTGCAGGATGGTTTATTATCCATTATCTGTTACATGAAGATAATGAAAGTGGTTCTATTGTACTCTATGTGAAACCCACAGGAATACCAGGATTTGACAGTCATGATATATCTCAGTTAGTTTCTAATGTGTAAAGCCATCACCAATCATAGAGAAGACAGTCTGTTGGTTAAATAAGTCCACAAAGTAAGATGATAGAGTTCTTCATTTATCTTCATTGAAACAGCTTTGACTGCTGTGTGGTTGATAAAATAAATCTAGTCCTATTCAGAATGTCTCCTCTCTGCCCATTGAAAGCAAGCAGTTTCTCTTCTCCTATATCAATTCTTATGCAGCCCTCATCACCCACAAGGTGGGAGTATCTTCCATTAACACCTTGAGTAAAGTGACTCACATGTGTCAGCTGTACATCATTTCCTTGCTCATCCTCTCCCAGGGGAGAGAACTGTGATTGCAATGAAGCATTTTGATTAGAAGGGTTTTTTTAAATATATTTATGAAAGAGATGGTGGGTCAAACAGATGCAGTAGGAAATGGATATTGGACAATGGACATTGCCCCTGTCAGGGCAATAATGGTTCATTATTGCCCTGACAGGCTGTGGATGCCCCATTTCTGGAAGTGTTCAGGGCCAGGCTGGATGAGTAACCTCACCTAGCGAGTGACATCCCTGACACGCCCATGACAGAGGGGTTAGAACTAAATGATCTCTAAGATTCTTTGCAATCCAAACCATTTGATGATTCTATTCTGTTTCCTTACTTTTAGGGGAGTAATTTAGGAATAATCCCACAAAACTCCATGAATTTCCCAATTGTATAGAAAGTTTGGTGCTGACATCCGACCAGAGCAGTTGATTAGTCTCAAAACCTCTGTTTTCCACAAAAGCCTGTTTGTTCCTCTCCAAAGGCTATAGAAACACTTGAAGCACACAGACACATATATATGATGCAAATTTTACTGTTAGACAACGTAAATATAACCTCTCTCCTTTGAGGACTGTAAACAAGGCTCAAGATCTTGAATTTTATTTGCTGTCAACAGATAAAAGTTATAAAACCAGACAATTATGTTTGTTATGTCTCCTGGACACTTGAGATCCAATGCAGACAGGATCTGCAATTAATGATTTAGTTCTAAACTATATTTCATGGTTTTAACTCAGCCAAGAAGTGGTAAAAACATGAATATCACAGTCATTGCTATAAGAGTGTTGAGTCTCCTTGGACAGCTGGTGAGCAACAAAAGACATTACTCAGAAGTGTGGGTCAGTAAGAGTATAAATAATCCAGGAATATATAAAGAGGAATAAAGTGCAGACTGTGTTGCCCAAACACAGATATGAACCCTTTAGACAAGAGCTGTTTCTTAGTAGGTTCCTGTTAATGTGCTTTTCTTTCCTCATCTGCATCACCACTGACCTTTTTGGCTCTTATTTCAACAGACTATTTTTCAACTCACACCTGGACCTGCTTTCCAAGTTTTGTGCCATGTGTCCTGAAGTGGTGCAAGACTATATATGGTGAGAGACTGCTGATATGAGGCTATATCATTTTATGGCTGCATTTAAATGCCACACAGCACCAGGGAGATGGTTGACCTTTGAAACCCTTTTCCAACACGCTCTTTGAATGTACTTCAGTAGGAAAACATTACCTTGGAAGTTTGACAGATGTGTCAAATGAGTCAGGGAGGTCAAAGATAAGAATGTCTCCCTGTTAATCATCCCTGATGGTAGCAAACCATCTATCATGTCACCAATACCTTTCACGTGCTGGTCTGAAACTAGATTATATCAAGTTCAGGATATTAAATGTAATTCTGCATGCTTGCGACTGCCTTGAACTTGCATTTATGTGAAATTTCAGTTAAAACAAAACAAAACAAAAAACCAAAACCAAAACCAAAACCAAAAAAAAAAAAAAAAAAAAAAAAAAAACCAAAACAAAACAAAAAACAAAAAACAAAAAACAAAAAAAAAAAAAAAAAAAAAAAAAAATTTCCAGAGAAAATAAGTCTTTCCTGATTAGAGATTTTCTGGAATACAATTGTATATGTCTTTAGTCATTTGTTTACAGGGAGGCTAAGAATGGCATTTTATAATAAAGATATAATTTTTTAAGAAACAAACAGCAAAACTAATGAAAAAATTCTTTGAGAAGAGAGGGGAAAGGAAAAAATATTCTATTGGAATAAGATTGTGAGTTGTGAGTGAGCAGCAACTTAAAATAAAGATATTTTTCTTATCTGCCATCCCACATTAAGTATCGCTGTGATTACTTTAATGTGTCAGTTTAGAAGATACATTAACTGTTCAGGTTTCAGTAACAAGAATGAAAAGTCCTTTTATTCTCGAAATGGTATTTATAGATTACAGTAATAAATAGTCAAACTTCCATTTAGACTGGTATAGCACATAAAGCACATATAGCTCCTAAATTGCTCTTATTGTTTTCTATCAGAAAGAGGAGGTATGGTCATAAAAGCTAATGTTAATTTCAAAATTTGCAAGGAAACATTTGCTAGCTCTGTGAGGCCCTCAGTGCTTCCATTTAGCTTAGTCATGTTAAGATACTGGCGATGTCAATATGACAAAATAAATTAAATGTCTCCTTTGTATTTCACAAATCTTCAAAGAAATTTCAGTTACCAAGACCTCCAGCCATCCCAGATTGGTTTGTTCTTGCCTTTCAGTTCTCAACTTATCAGAGATCAGAAACCTCAGTGTCCCCAGTGTGACCATCCCCAAGATCAAAAGGAAAATGGTGTCATGGACAACACAAAGATGTCATGAAACTATCAAAATAAAAGAATCTCTAGCATGTAGCTATTGCATGGCTGCATGATACTTTGGAAAGAAATAAGATAGAAAACTTGAGCATAGGTTGCATCTCCAGCTGGGTAAAGGGGTAAAGACAACTAAATTTCCCCTCCTTTCCTTTGCAACACTGATGTCTATGGTGCAAGTCTGTCAGATTCTAATAGCTAAAGCTGGACTGAATTCAAGTGTGGTAGAAAAGGAGAGAGGACCTGCACAAGGCTGTTAATGTCCCTGGATAAACTGATATCACTTTTCCTCTGGAAAGAACATTGAAGAAAATGTCCTGTAGCAGAGAATAAGCATCACACGTAATTTTTAAAACTCTTTCATCAAAATGAAATTCCAGGCACTGTGCTTGTATTGCCACGGCTCCTTCTGCTGGAGACTGATCACTTAGCCACAGAAATAATAGGCTATGAAAATATTGAGTTTTGAAGAGTTGAGAAATACAAGATATTACAATCCAACCCATCCCTTTCATCACAGAGCAATGAGTGCCACTTGCATACATCTTAGTCTGGGATACATTGTGACTTTAAATTTCTTTTTAGCAAAACTCTGGGAAAGTAAGATCAATTTAGTTTCCTCAATAAAATTTAAGGACTGTGACCAATTCTTCATGGTGCTTTGTAGCACTTAGTCCTATGAGGTCTAGATCATCCAGGCATGAGTTCTTTAATTTATATTTGTACTCATGAAATATGTTACTGCTAAAACCCAGGAAATACTCTTAAATTAGCCTCTTACCTTGCATAGTAGAAGAGCTGTAGTAGAATTTGTTGCGTTAAATTAAAATTATTTAAAAAACAGTACTTCAAGTAAACAAAAAGTGCAAAATGTTTGCTTGCAGATGTTTACTGCATTTGCTCACCAATTCATTGATTTAGAAACCAGAATGGTCTATAAAAACAAAGGGTTCCTAACTCAGAGACCAGTGAACCCATTCAAGCCTTGAGCAGTCAGTGTCTCCAGGAGCAGGTTGTGGGAAAGTGTAAAAGGCTTTGCTGAAGTCCAGGTAGAGACATCCACAGACTTTTCCTCATCCACTGGGGGGATCACTTTGTCATAGAAGGAGATCAAGTCAGTCAGTCAGGACCTGCCTTTCACAAATCCATGTGGCCAGACCTGATCCCTGCCTGTCCTCTCTGTGCCGTGTGATGTCATTCAGGATGAGCTGCTCTCACAATGGTCTGGTTACCCACACAATGAGCTTGCAAACAACTTTCAGCCATTTGCAGCACATTCTGTTCATTTGTGTATTTTGAAATGCTGTATTTAGCTATTTCCTGGGTTTCATATTCTCCTCCAGAAAGTGCCAGAGGTGTCTTACGTAGAACATCATTAGTCCTTTGATGAATTGCAATCATCCCGCTCATCACTCTGGTACCAGCTGCTCATCAGTTAAACTGCTGAGTTTTGCTGATATAGACATTAGCATCTGCAATTCTTTCAAAATCAACAGTTGTCCTGGAAGTCAGTCCCAAAGAAATCGGTTGTAAAGTTAGGCATAAAATTTAAGTTTGACTTGTTCTACAACTGATTTAAATGGGTAACCCAGGGAGCCATTTGATGTAAGATGAATGCTAATTTTGAAAGAGAACCACCCTTTGAACTCTGTGACTGTAGAGAGAGCCTTGGTGATTAGCTTAGATTTGACTTTTACACAGCATAAGTTCAGCAATAGAAACCCCAGCCTTCATACCTAGAGTTTATTGGTATTTAATCAACAGATCTTATTTGTATGCAGCTTTCTATTTTAAAACAAATGTAATCCAGTTAATGAAAACAAGCTGAGACAACAAAGTGGTAGCTATAATGAATTCCATGGAAATTTGCCTTACTCTACCTGCAAGCAAAACTTTATCTTCATTTCCAATTCCTAGTGCAGAGTTATTGATTGTACATATGAGGACTGAACCTTTCCTAGAAGCATCTCTAAATATTGTGTTATCAAGATATTCAAGCATTTTTAAGGACTGAGAATTTACCTGTTAATCTAATTCAACAGTTAAATAATGAGGAAAATGAATTTTCTTATTTTAATGCATGCAGTAATATGCAATTGTTAGATACAATAATAAGTGTATCTAAGGGAGTGTATCTAAAAAAGCCAATGCAAGCCAAGCCAACATTAACAAAAAAGAAGATATGAAACAGGAGTCTTCTATATACATTGATATGAATCATTTTCAGCTCTGAACAAAGTTGTTATCTATCATAACCTACTGCTTTTTCCCTTTTTTTACTACATTAAGTGAAGTTTACAGCCCATTAAGATAAGCCATGTTCCTTGACCACTTCTTTTATCTGTAAATAGGGTAACAAAAGTTATTTTAGTTAGAAAACAACATTGTTAGAAGTAAGAGGGTTATTGAAGATTATGCAACAATACTTATGGAGAATAATGAAATCTGTGCAATATCCATCTTGTCCACATGGAATATTAATCACACCTTTCAGCACAAAAATAGGTCTTGATACAGGCTGAGCTCCCTGAAAGGAATCTGGGATGTTCTGAAATTCACTCTTTTCCAGCACCTGGATTAAGTATTTCATAGTGAAGCAGGTTAGGAGGTTGGTCACTCGCCTTGTCTCAGGTCAGTTTATTGTCTTACACCCAACCCTTGTCTCACCCATACTGAGAAGACACTTAGGAGCTCACAAGAACAACAAGCTGAGGAGTTCCTGGGCAACCCTAAGGATTAATGAGGGGAGTGCACTGAGTGCACACAAGATCTCCCATATTTAATAAGAAAACATAAGAGTCAAACTGACAACTAAAATTCCATAGCTCTTTCCACATTGATATTTTTGAAGTTTGTATTTGAAGACCAGAAGAGTGGGACTGCAATGGTTTTTGCTTTACTGGTAGTCCATAGTATGTATTATAGAATTTCCTGTTCAAGGTTAGATGTAGGATTATTTTTTGTTTAGTATGTCTTCAAGCTTTTTCAAAAGACTTGTTGAAATGAGTTAAAAAGTTTATTTGCAAACTGATTAGTTGGGAAGGTGACCCTATTTTTAATTAATTAATTAAAAAAAAAAAAAAAAGACTGTAATTTCTCTCCATTTTAATTACATTTCTAGAAAACTTTTAAGGAATGATTTTATGGCCTTTTTTCTGCCTTGGTCTCTTACAAGCAGTGCAAGGTTCTACGGCATTTGCTTTTCGGCTCAGTTGAATACTAGAAAAGAAAATTCATACTGATTGTTTGTAGCTGCAACTAGCTTTGTCATTAAAATTTTTAAGATTGGTTAAAGCTTTATAGTGTAGTAGAACCTTCTTTAAGATCAGACTAAAAAAGCTATTTTTATTAGCTAACACAGAATGTATTGAAAAGGAATCGAAATTAATAAACAGAATTAGCAGTTGCATGAAATACAGAATACCTCCCAAACAGTAAAAAACAATTATCTATATTGTCTGAAAATAAGGAATAAAAACACTTGTTCAAACTTAATTAGGAATAGGGAAATATCCAAGACCAAGCATTCTCTGTTTCCATTACAATGTTGAAGTCGGTGGCAGCACATTCTTAACATTCACATTCACAACACTGCTTAGAAGATAGTTTGAGTTCTGAGACAAACTCTCTGTCTGTACTTCAAAAGAACTCTAAATGCAATATATAAGGTAAAGTCTACTCATAAAACATGTAGATTATGTGTGGTGGGTTGATCCTTGCTGGATGCCCACTAAGCCTCCTTGCCCTTCCCCTCCTCATCTGAACAGAGGAGAAAAAATATAATGAAAGACTCATGGGTCCAGGTAAGGACAGGGCAAGATCACTCACCAATTACCTTCATGGGCAAAATAAACTCTATTTGGGGAAATTATTTGAATGTACTAAATATCACCTCAGAGTGTGCTGAAAAATAAAACCAAACCTTAAAACACTTTCCCCCCAGCCCTCCCTTCTTCTCAGTTCAACTTCACTCAGTTCATCACATGTTGTGTTTATTGCTCCTTCTTCTGCCCTCTCTTCCTCTGCTCCAACATGAGTTTCCCACAGGTCCACAGCCTCCTTTGGGCATCCCCTTTCTCCAGCATGGGGTCCTCCAGGGGCTGCAGGGGGATCTCTGCTCCCCCAGGGACCCCCATGGGCTGCAGGGGCACAGCTTCCTCACCATGGGCTGCACCAGGGGCTGCAGGGGAACCTCAGCTGTGGCCCCTGGGGCATCTCCTGTCCCTCCTTGTGCACTCACCTGGGCATCTCTAGAGCTGTTTCTCTCACATGTTCTCACTGCTTTCTCCCAGCTCACAGCAGGGTTTTCTTCCCCTTATAAAACATGTTACCCTGGAGGCATCACCTCCATCACTGATCAGCCTTGGCCAGCTGTGGATCAGCCTTGGAGCTGGCTGCCACTGGCTCTATCAGACATCAGGAGAAGTTTCTGACATCTTCTCACAGAGGCCACCTCTGCAGCTCAACCCCTCCAACCAAACCCTAGCCACACAAACCCAACACAGCATGTTCCTTTTTAAATACTTCTTTGGGTTAATTGAAATATTTTTCTTCAAAGATATATAGATTCTTAAAACTCATTGATAAATAAGGTTGATCTGATAGCTATAAGACTCTTCTTGATCAATATATCATACCTGAATGAGTAGATTAATGTAATTACCAATACCTTGATTGAATACTCACAGGATACAGGCTCAAATATACTTACTTTAGCTTTTGCACTGGAAATGTTTCAACTCCAGACTCAAGAAGAATAAAGGAACAATTTGTCCAGAGTTAGAGCAGACTTTTAGTGCAGTGGTTATATTTTTATCCCTCTGACATTTATATATGAATGAGTAAAAAAAAAAAGAAAAAAAAAAAAAAAAAGAAAAAAAGCAGTTGCTGTTTTTTTCCAGGTGACAGGTCTTTTCCAAAAAACAACTGACTGCTATGATCAACATGTTTTGCTCAAAAATATTTCTGACTTATTTTGTGAAATGTCAGAACAATAAAGCATTTTTCTTTTGGAAGCTGGCCTGAAATTAGCAAAAACTGCAGAAAAGCCCAGGCTTTTCAGCTGTAGCCAAACTACCCCACCTTGTGTATATTTTTTCAAGGATGTAACAATCATTGGGTTTTGGCTGGACATTTGATATTTTCTAGAAACACTAATTTTAATTGGTGATGTTAAAACTAGAAGGCTCCTTAACACAAGGCAAGGCTGGATTGGAGACTACACAAAGCTGGGAGGAGTGGTTTGTTCACCAGATGGCTGTGCTGCCATTCAGGAGGACCTTGTCAGTCTGGAGAAATTGGCTGACAGACCCTTTTGAGGTTGCACAAAGGGGAGAGCCAAGTCCTGCTCCAGAGGCGTAATAGCCCCATGCAGCAGTACAGACTGGGAGCCAGGTCTGTAAAGAAGGAGATGAAGGTCATGGGGGACACCAAGCTCCACATGAACAGTGTTCCCTGGCAGCAGAAGGGTTAACAGCCTCTCACTGTGCATTGGGCAGAGCAGTGATGGAAGGTCAAACTACCTATGTTGGTTCTATAGCACCACAAATGGAGTTAAACACAGGTTTTAAAATTCACTCATTTAATCTAAGCAGTTTTAGATGCACATCTTCAAATAATTTCATTGAGAAGTACCTATTTATTTCTATGACTATATCAGGTTAAGACACAGACACACTTGCTTAAGTAAGTCCAACCTCTAGAGAATTTATTCAATAAGAAAATGGGTTTCCTTGGCTGCAGAACTACACAACTGCAATGAATGTGCTGCCACAAGCTTGTGTCCACACAGTGCTGCACTGAGCTTTATAGACATTAATTTGAGCTGCCCTAACCCATGATCCCTGAAATCCATGCACCATTACACAAATATTTATTTTTACAGTGATAGATCCACAAATTAGTTGCCAATTTGTATTTGGAGATTTCTTTCCTGTGGACACTTCATTTTTAAAGAGACATGTCAGGATTCAATGAGATGTCATTTTGAAAGAAAAAAGCTGCCCAAAACAGCATGGTATGTTCTGCTTCCTTTTGTACCAGTGGATCCTCAATGCTTTGTTGATCCCTTTGTTTCTGATGGACATAAATTCAGCACAAGCCAGGAAAGGTCTGTTACTTTCCTTGGATAAGCAATTCACCTGTACATTGAAGAGCTGACAAAAAAATTTAGTTACTCAGAATGCCAGGTCAATTTTCACTGCTGCCTCTGTTTTTTTTGGGGGGATTTCACTCTTTTTTGAAAATATCACTTTAAGTTTCTCCAAGGTCAACATGCATCTCAAGTAATGTAACTTCTGGATCCTCATCCCTAGGTGTTTTTCATTTCAGTTACTCTAGTTTTCCTTCTAAAATAGGTAGTGTTCTGTTTTTGCCTTCTCTATTGTCCCCTGTTTGTGTCTCCTGAACTCTCTAAGGAGAAGGGAACGAGATGAGTCCAGAATATTTAAAAGGTTAAAGTCAGTTTGTAAATCCATTAAGAATTTCTAGTTTTTAAAAAGATTTTACTGGCCATTAAAATTCTGATGCCATTGCCTGACAAAGATTGTAATGAGAATAGAAAATGGCATTAAATGGAATCCATTCTGAAGATGATTGCAAAAGATACAAGCTTAACTCATTCTCATTATAGCTTTGTGTTGGTATAATTGAGAATGTTATTCAGATACCTGAAATACTTGGAGAGAATTTTATTGTGATTGTAAAAAGGTGCTATTTAATTTGATTTAAAATTGGAACTATAGTTGGCTACTTTTAGGTGTTCTGCAAATGGCACAGGAGTGGCTGAAACTGATTTTGTGCAGCTCTGAAGGAGAGTTTTTCTCTTGCATAATCTCAGCTACTGACACTCAAGACATCTGTGTAGGAGTTTAATACTCAGTTTGTGATTATCCAAAAAGCTGACAATTCAGCTCTTCCTCTCTTGCTGTTGAGAGTGAAACCAGGTTGGAGGAAAACCCTTAAGGTTTAGATTGTGTTGGAACATGCCCTTCACTTGGTGTGGATAATCTTGAAGACACTGCCTCAATATTTACTTCCAAGCAGGGTTTTTTTTTTGGTGTTTTTTTTTTTTTTTTTTTTTTTTTTTTTTCGTTGGTTTGCTTTGGGGGTTTTTGGGTTTTATTTTGTTTTGTTTTTATGACTCAGTCTCCTATAAAGATCTCAGTGTGGCTTGCCCAGCTGAATCAAGCTAATAGGAAAGCAGAAAATTAAGGAGTGATCAAGCAGCTCTTGGAGCCAATGGTTTTGGGCAAAAGAGTAAAGAGGTTCTATAATTTTATGGAAGAGAGAAATTCATTGATTCGTATGAAGTTTTAAGGCAAGGAAGCCATGTCATACCAGGTGCCATTTGCTGAAACATCAGTAGAAAATCATGGAAATTTGGTTTGCAGCTGCTGAAGAACAGTAGATTTACATCTTTTTAAATTGACTTTTATGGAAAAAGAAATCTTCAGCTTCTCTGCCTAAAAAAATAACATACATCTATCTTTTGCAGTGATCTTAGAGATCCTCTGACAAATTACTGAAGTTTAGAGTTCAGAATTCTAATCAAGCACTAAATACTTGCACTTTTGTCTGTTATTAGACAGCATGCTGGCAATGTTTCATGAGCCTGGCTTCCAGATTCAAAAACCAAGGGCTTGGAGAAAGAAAGCTTAGCTTTGGCTAAATACCATATCCAGATTTCATCACTTCTAAGAGCAATACAATCAACAGCCAAAAAAATTGCAATACAAATTAACACCTTTTATTTAGTCACTTCTAGAAACCATAGAATAAGAAAAAAAAAAAAAAAAAAAAAAAAAAAAGACCAGAGCATGGGATTGTATTTTGATGAAGGAGATCATTGGAACCTGCTCTCACTTCTTGCCCTTGAGCAGTGTAATAAAAGATTAGTAACACCAAAATATCAGTGTGAAAGCTGTATTATTCTGTTCCAAGTATCATTTACTCTTTAAGAAGTCAGGTGCAGAACAGAGGAGCAGAGAAGGAACTAGTGTGTTTCTCAGACACCCAGAAAAAAACAGGACTTTTTGCAGAAAAAAAAATTATAAAATTTGTAAGAATTATGGAAAATATACTTCAAATTTTATAGCACTTTCCGATTTTTTTAATTTTTAATATTTTTTTTTGGTTGGTTGGATTTTTTTTAAAAAGGAAATAAGGGGACCTGATTTCCTTTTAAAAAGGGAAATTTTCTGAGAACTCATTTAAGTAAAATATGAGCAAGTCTCATCATAATTTTTCCTAGGTTTCCTGCACGGGTACTACCTGAGGAACAATCTATAAAGAAAGAAAATTTGAACATTTAAATAACCTGACACTTTTAATTTCATTTGAGGTGTATCTCAGATCAACTGGAGGTCATAATCATTAAGAAATTTTAAACAATCTGTCCTATAGAGTGAAGCATTTGTTAAAATCCTACAGCTTCATACATTCCAAATGTTTTGTCGTCCACTTTTTTTTTTTTTTTTTTAAGCAAATATAAGTGGATTTGGTTTGGGATTTTGGGAACTTTGTTTCATTTTTTCCAGGAAAACGTAGAAGAGGAGAGAAAGAAAATTCATAACAATTACTCAAATTCTCTAAAATAAAAACTTGTGCACAGTGCAATCCAAAATTGTCCACACTGGACAATCTCCTCAAAAACAACCAAAGGGCTTTTATTTTTTAAAATATGTTTTCAAAAATAAAATATAAGCTCTCTTATCTCAAATAAACCTTTTCTTACTGTTGATCACAGAACTCAAGGCTAATAATAAGCACCAAATGTTGTAAGAAGACCTCTGCCTTAGTAGAGGTCCAAAAATACTGTTAACATTTCATTAGGAAAAGAGCCTATGATTTCATATCATCTGCCTTGATTCCTTTTGCCCCAGTATGGTACTGGTGAATGCCAGCATCAGCTTGTTCTGGGTGGCTCTGGGCTGAACTTGCTGCAAGAACAAATGAATGCTGTGAAAATCCTTGTAACTCAGTTAGAGAACATCTAGCAACTGGAAATGCAGCATCCTCTGCAGAAAGAAAGGAAGACAGAAAAGAAAGAAAGAAAAATAAAAATCAAGAAAATGTTACAAGCTGCACGAAAATGTTGAAAAATCAAAGATGACAATCAATTGAGAAGAGGAAAAGAATGATTCTAAGGCTGGTAAGAACAGTCTGAGGCCCATATGATTTTAAGGCTGGTAAGAACAGTCTGATGCCCATATTCTTTTTGAGTTGATTAAGAATCAATATTTCGTATAAATGGAATTAGTACCAAATCTAAAAGAAAGACAACTCAGCTGAGAAACCAACAATCTGTTTTGTGCAATACTTGCTGTTCATGCAACTCTATGTATGTGTTTGCATGTGCACTTGTATCTTTGTGTGAAAACACACATTCGTGTATATTACTTCCCAAAAAATCAATATAATGCCATGTTCTTGCTTAAACTTCTGCTTTGTAATATGGATTCCTGGGGAGATTCATGGCCTGCTAATGTAGTGCAAATTGTCTTACAAGATTCTTAGCAGTGGTCAATATGTTTACTGTTTTAGAAAATAAAGCATTACCCTTGAGAGATGTGCTCATATCCTAAATAACAAAGCAGTGTTTAGTGAATAGAAAGCAGGGAATACAAACAGAGCTTACCCTGAACGTATTAATTTTAAATTATATGGTCACATTTTCAGCACTTGCTCAGAGAAGATTTTGCTTGACATAGTAGAACTGCTTCTGATTTATGTCATGTGAATAATAGGAGAATCTGTGCTGCCATTTAAATTCTCTTCATTGGAAAACAATGAGAACAATTCCAAAAGCATGCATTGTTGAACAGCATAAGCAGTCCAACTGCACAAGCAAGATATCTGTATTGATCCAAACAAAATCATTTTAGTCTTACAGGGAAGAAAATAGAAATTGAGAAAAAGAAGATTGCATGACTTGTCTGAACTTGTCTTAGCTTGTGCTGATTTTAGCTTCTTTCACTGGTGACAATTGTCCAGCCATCAAATAAGCGTCATCGAAATTTGTTTAAGCTTTAGTTTAGCTTTGTGTGGTTTACTGCCTATTGTTCATGGATAAGTAGTAAAACAAGGACTCTTCACAGGCTGAAGAACTATCTCCTAGCCACAGAATAAAAATGAAGGGTTTAGGTGAGGACAGAAACAAGAGGACACAATTAGTAGGGCTTCACACACAAATCATGGTGGCCACACACTGGTGACCAAAGGCACAAGCAAACACATAAATAAACAGGTATGAGTCAATTGAAAGATGTTTCAGAGATAGCAAGAAAACAGGAAAACAAGTCTACTGTTGTACTGGAAGGTAATGAAATACTGGGTGAGTCACTGGAAGAATGAAAGAGAATATCCTTCTAGAGAGGGACTGAAGGTGATAACCTTTAGAGGCAAATGAACACTGCTGAGGTGACCATAAAACCACAGAAGAATGTGGAAGATTTTATCAGTCTTAACTTTGTTACTAGCTGTGTTGTGTCACCAAAACTGTCCTGTTGAAACTATTGTATTTGATTATATTACCTCAGTGTCAATTTCAGTAAACATAAACTCTTAGATCTGTATGAAAGGTGTATTTCTTTTGATCCAGAAATGTGAACAAGACACTCCCTCTCTAGACATAGTGGCTGAATAAGGAAAGAGTAGAGGACATGGGGAAATAGGGAATAATTCCTGCTCCTGACTGCCACCCTGCTCGTTAGCAGTCTGAAATTTAGGATATTCCTGGGCCAAATATATTCAATATTTCTTTAATTAACTAATCCTCCATGAATTTTTATAAGCCCTTTATGGAGTAATATGGTGTCTCCTGAAAATAGCTACCACAATTCAATTATGCATTTGGTTAAGAAGATTAAAAAAAAAAAAAAAAAAGAAAAAAGAAAGAAAAATCCCAGTACTTCCTTCTTTTGAATGCATAGAGCTCTTCTTTATGCCAGTATAACACTGTCTCTTACACTGTGTATGTTTTAAACAGCCATCTTCTGAGCTATGCTTTAAGGTTATAAACATAATGCCAGTTATTGTTTTGCAATTCATTAAGAGTTAATGAATGATACAGGAGAGATATTTATTCAGACTCTTTAGGAATCAATTTTTAAAACCTCCACAGAAATACTTTGCTTTGCAAAGCCTTTATCCTGTTTTCTTTCTGCCAGGCAAACCCATCTGTTTTTTCCTTGGGACTCCAGGGCCTGTAGTCCGCAGTCCAGTTTAAACGCAAGAACAGGCCAACATGGCTTATACAGGCCATGCTAATACTTTGTGACCTGGCAAACCCAACTAAATATGGGATGGCTTGTAAATTGAAACTTAATCTCCTTACATAGCTTATAGTCAACATTCTTTGGAAACTCATTGCTTTTCATTGTTAAGACAATAAATGAAAGCTAAAAATTCATTCCTTAAATTCATTGTTATAACAGGTTTCAAAACCAGTCCCTTCATCAAAAGACTGAATATTCACAAAGAAAATACTTTGTATTATGAATCTGTTTTTGAGTCAGAACAACCTTACTTTTGGCAGTATGACAAAGACATCCCTAATAGCTTTGTTTTTATGACTGACATTCATCCCAGGTGAACTCAATTGATACCAAGGGATTTATATAACAGGTATAATAAACAGGTCTTGGCATTTCCAAATTAATTTCCTTGGCCTGATATAGAGGCATAATCATAACCTTGGGTCTTCTTGCCACAAAATTCTCCCATTTTTATTAATGCAGAAACAAATATTAGCAGAGTTTAGGCTGTCATTTGCACAGGAGAAAACTTTGTGAAAGATCATTTGGACATTAGGAAGAAATGCTTTACTGCGAGGGTGGTGAGGCCCCAGCAAAGGCTGCCCAGAGAAGCTGTGGATGCCCCATCTCTGGAAGTGTCTAAGACCATGTTGGATGGGGCTTGGAGCACCCTGGGATAGTGGGAAGTTTCCCTGCCCATGGCAGGGAGTTGGAAGAAGGGAATCTTTAAGATTCCTTCCAACACAAACCTCTCTGTTATTCATTTGAGCCCTTCTCTCTGCTCTCAGTGAGGGCAGACTTCATCCCTGGGTACTTGCTCGATGAATGGGTGTAAATAGTTCAACAGTATCCAAATTTTTAGAGCAGTTCAGGTTTCCTCCTTTATTGGTATTTCTTACTCTTCAAATCAGTATATGAGTGACAACCTTCTACTGCAGTGGACCTGACTTCATATAAAGGATTTTTCTGGTAGCAGGGATTTGCTAGGTATAGTGGCCTTGGCAAGCAGAAGTTTGTTGTTAAAGAGCATCAGAGCCCTCATTCAGAAACGCTTTCTGCAGCTGTGAAGAGCTAACTGACATCCCCAGTACCTGTGTATCCACAGTCACAGATCACCATGACTGAGTCTCTCTGCTCTATTGGTTTAATTACAAGGAAGAGTTTGCTTATAAAACGAGTACTCAGGTTTTATACCTTATTGACTTTGTCACATTACAGTGTCACACACTGCAGTTAATGTGTTGTCTGTCTTTTGCGACCTCTCTGACTTTTTTTCCACTTGTCCTTACACAATTTATTAATTTCATTAACAATCTGGATGGAAGATTGCGTGGGATGTATAATTGTTGGCTGAAGATGACAACAAACAGTTCTGGACAGTCTAGAACTACACTATGAGAACTGGAAGACCAGATGAAGCAGCAGATATTGCAAATTTGGAGCATCTCCTGAGCACTGAGGATGCTCAGAGAGAACCCAAGTAATCTTAGCCCATCCCTGAGCCACAGAATAATGCTATTAATGATACCTTACATCTGAATGCAAGCACATCCATGTGGAATAAACTAGTGTAATGCAGAGATATTAGATTCAATATGCAGAACATTTATGATTTTACCTGTCTGGACTTATAAGCAGCCTAGTTGTGCTTGTTGTGAATGGTGTCCCACACCCTCTGTTGGCAGAGATACAATACCACACAAATACAGCAAAAAATAAATTGTGCTGCTTTTCATTTCCAAATCTTTCTGGTTTGGATAAGTACACAGCATTAACTGCTCCCTGCATAAACCCAACAATGCTTTACAAGGCAGAGCATCAGAAAGCTACAATGCTCAGCACAACATTTCTTCAAGAAAATGATTCCCCTTTTCTTCCTGTCCCAACCTGTGGTCAAAGGTTAGTGATTTTAAAATTATTCCTGTTTTACATGTATTTATGCTTATGAAAACAGAACCCTTGATATGAAATCACAGGATCACAGAAATGTCTGGGTTGGAAGAGATCTTATAGATCATTTATTTTCCACCTCCCCTGCCACAGGCAAGGATGTCACTCATTAGAACAAATTGATCAAGGCCCCATCCAACCTGGCCTTGAACTATTCCAGAAAAGAGGCAGTGAGCTGCATGTGTCCTACCCAGAGCTTTGCAAAGCTTCACACCTCCTCAGGCCTTCATGCTTCTTTCTTCTAATAATGGTCATGTCCAGCTGTCTTCTTATGAACTGAAACCACGGTTTAATCAACATGGATTTTTAGAACAACTGGGTAAAAGATTTACTAATAATCATAGTTTCCCCATGGTATATGGTGAAGTCCATTATAGGTCCTTAGAAGTCAGTAGCAATGACTGTAATTCCTGCTACAGCTCCTGCCAGGAATGTGCTCTCAGAAGTGTCTGACACTACTAATATGTGTTAGCATTTTCTTTTGAGGTTGGCTAGGCTGCTCCCTAAAAACAAAAAAAAAAAAGCCTGAAAATCTATTACCATTCTCTCATGGCAAGCTCTGCCCTGCACTAAAGAGATAATCAGCACTGAATTTCTTTGTATCTCCCCTTGGCACTTTTGTATTCCCTTCCTTCCTCTGCAAGAGAACTCAGCAGGAATTTTTAGCTTACTAGAGGCCAGTGAAATAATGTTTGCTAAGAAAAAACTTTCCAGCTATTGTTTTCTTGCTGCTGTTTTTTTATTTTGGGTTTCTTTCTTTCTTTCTTTCTTTCTTTCTTTCTTTCTTTCTTTCTTTCTTTCTTTCTTTCTTTCTTTCTTTCTTTCTTTCTTTCTTTCTTTCTTTCTTTCTTTCTTTCTTTCTTTCTTTCTTTCTTTCTTTCTTTCTTTCTTTCTCTTTCTCTCTTTCTCTCTTTCTCTCTCTCTTTCTCTCTTTCTCTCTTTCTCTCTTTCTCTCTTTCTCTCTTTCTTTCCCAGTTCATCAGAAAAGGCTTATTCATCCCAAGGAAAATTTTACTGGGAATGCCTTATCTTGGTTATGTTTGGGAATTTCTCGAGATTAAAGATGAAAATCTCCACCAGAGAACTTTTCCTTCAATGCTGAATAGCCAAGATCATTATGGCACATTCAGAGTCGAAATCCCTTGTTCCTCCTTTACCTCAGCCAAGATCAGTTTAATAAAAGTGGAAAAAAAAATTCCTCATCAAAAGTTACCATATGAATAAGTGGAATTTTTTTATTTTTTAAATTATTTTTTTCTCCTTTATAATGAATCTCACTGGTAGGTTTGTTTGAAGTTTATAATAGGGATGAGGCTTCATTCTGAATCACATTAAAAGAAGTGCTTCAACTTACATCAGTTAACATACTGGATAGGAAAAGGAATATGTTGTTACTTGTTCATACTTACTTGGAAGTTCATAAAACTTACATTTTTCTTTTGAATTCCTAAGAGAGAGGGGTGAGTGGGAGAGATGTTAGAGGAAAACTAAAATCAGAGATTAAAATAAATGGCAAATATGGAAACATCGAGTGTTCTTTTGACAACACAAACCTGAAAGAAATTCATCTGACTGAAAAAAAATTGAGGAAACACCTGCACTTCACAGCCTGGCTGGCAAGAACATAGTAGTGAAACCTCAAAATTCTCAGTTGTTAAACTGAGACAAATCTATGAACTATGCAAAATTGTACCTTGAGTTCCAACCCATGCAGTCTGACTGACTCCACTGAGTGTGAACAAAGTTACTCTTAGACCTTTCAGAGTTACAGAATTCTCACACGGGCTTTATTTCCCACAGATTTCACTCTATTCCTTCAGTCTTGCTGGGAACATTTAGACCCTAACACAGAGGACTGAAATAGGAGTACTTCAGTGTTCTGTTCTGCCTTTTCATTGCACAGAAAGAGGATTTGGGGCTTGTAGGAAAGGAATATCTGATCTATACACCTTATCTTTCAGCTAGCTCAAGTAATACATCTCCTGCCTCTCCCACTGTCTCTGTTGTTAATTCAGGGAAAAAAAGAAGAGCAAAGTGAGCCAAAAAGTCTATGGGAATGTGGGATAAAAGAGTATTAGAAGGAAAAGCATAGAGTCATGGAATTGTTTATATTGGAAGGGACCTCAAAGATTGGTAGTTCCAAATCTCCTGCCATGTGCAGGGACACCTCCCACCACACTAGGCTGCTCAGAGCCCCAACAACCCGACTTTGAACACTTTAAGGGATGAGGAGTCCACAACCTCTCTGGACATCTGAGCCATCAGAGCTTTAAAATATTTCTAGTTTAAACCTGGTACAAAAATTAAAGTACACTTCGCTAGAAGAGAAGAAACCCTATTTTGGTTTTATCCACTTCACTCGTACTATTCAATACTCATCTAATCTTCAGACTCTATTGGCATCAAAACTCCAGGCTATTTGGGAAACTTTGGAGTGTATGAGTAGCTGCTAAAGTACACTTACAAATTCAACTAATCCTTAGTGATAATAGTGCTTATCAAGAACAAATCTGGGTCTGAAATATTTATCTACTCTTCACCTCACTCTTCTAATATTAGCATAGTAATCTCTTTCCAGTTCAAATGCAGCATTTGTAATACTACTTTTGCAGTATGTTTCTGATGTCTTCTGCCCTTGTCTGTGTAATTCATGTTTGAAATGCAACAAAAGACTCTGGAGAACAAGAGAACTACATAAATCCTTTCTTAAATCCTTCAATCTTTAGATTAAAAAAAAATCCCCACATTAATGTTTGTAAACCCAATAATGGGACCAGGTCCAACCATTTATGGATACATTTGCAATTCAGATCTCTGTTAACATGAAGATTAAAGAAAGGATTAGTTTCCAGCCCCAAAAGGCACAGTTTAGCAGCCAAATATGAGCTGATCATCAGATGTGCCAAAACGTAAATATACAGAAAAATTCAAAACGGCCATTTCTGATGTCTCATCTTTGAAACAAAGATTAAAACCATTTTTAAATGCCTTAGCATTCTGAATCTTCCTGTAGGACTTGCCAAATTGCTCCTTCTGATCCTGTCTCATTGACATTAAAAATTATGAAGGGCCCAGCTTCATTGTCTTTCTGCTGAGGGTAATTTGACAGCACCGGTGGAGGTGAGAAGCTTCTCCCCTGCCTGACCCGGGCCAGCAGATCTGGCAGATAAACAAGTCTGTGACAAATAGCACTGACATCCCTGTCAAAAGAAAAGACATGACTCAGACCCAGTATCTGTACACAGCCCAGTGCTGGCTTTCAGTGACAAATGGTTTTAGTCTGACAGTGTTTCACTGCTTGAACTTTCAACTATCAAAACAAGACTCAGAAGGAGGGAACGCGAGAGAAAACCACACATAGAGGCAGACAGCCTGGCCTGCCCACTCAAACAGTACTTATAATTTTTTTTCCATTCTTTTGATACCACTATCATTCTCTTTAATTTTATTTAATATTTATTTAATATTTTATTTCTTTTCCATTTTTTTTTTGTTTTGTTTTTTAAGTTAAACAAATAAACCAAGGAGACTTCAATTTCAATTTCATTACTTGCAAATCCAAGCATTAGAAAAGAGCATGTGATATTTTAATGAAATCTCACTCCACACAGGACACCAAGTTTCACTTAGCCATGGAGAGAGTCTAAGAGCTGGCACTGGACTAATGGAAAATTCAGTTAACTTCCAGGCAGTCATCCACTTTGAAGGCATCATCAGGTAGAAAATCAACACCAGGCAGTTCCTTCTGGATGTTCTTCATCTTTTGACATTGGCAGCTTAAATCTGGATTCTACTTTTTAATTCTCTGCCTCCAACTTCCAGCCAGGAATTGATTTAAAGTTTTTTTTCTGCACTAGAATAAAAAAATAAAATAAACCCAAATAAAACACAAACATGAATGGACTGCTGTACTGTGTGTCCATGTCAGGATATTGACATGAGGGCTCTGCAGGTTGAGCTCTATCAGGAGAGACTGTGGGTGGCCAGCTGTGCCAGCATCTTCTTAGTATCTTTTACACAACACCTCTACTCTAGAAGGCTGTTTTATACTCTTATCAGTTCCAGTCCTGTCTTTTAATTGTTCTGTCTCTTAACTTAATATGAAGATTAAGTGATACTTTCCCTTACTTTGACTTATAATCACCAAGTCATCTGACTTTTTTTGTTGCTTTGAATACTGGCATATTCGCAAATATTGGTTTTGTTATGTTCTATTATTATATCCCTTAATATAACCAGTAATTCAAAATTACCTATTCTGCACCTGTGGTTCAATAGCAGGTATTTCAGGTTTGTTTTTTTTGTTGTTGTTGTTGTTGTTGTTGTTGTTGGTTTTATTTGGTTTTTTTGTGGTTTTTTTTTTTTTTTTTTTTTAATTATAGAAGAAAATTTCAGTGTTTTCTTAAAAAAAATACATTTTTAATAGTGGTTGGTATATCCTCAGAACTTGTTTCTCATAGTCTTTTTTTTATTTGAGCCATTAATTTTCCTTTTTGTGCTTAGTTTTTGAATCAAAATTTACTTTTGGTGATTTCTAATTTATATCAATTAATATATTGTTCATTTATTTCTTTTGGTAGATACTGATTTTTATTTTCTATGAATAACAGGTTAAGGGCTAGACAAAAATGGTCTCCTTTACAAATATTGAATCAGTACTTCTCAAATAAACAGGAAAAGAGGCTCAGAAATCGTTTTCATAAAACTCTATTTTTCAAAGACCATACAACCATAGACCCATAGAATGGTCTGGGGTGGAATTGAGCTTGAAGATTATCTAATTCCAACCCCTCTGCCTTGGGCAAGTCCACCTTTCACTAGACCAGGATGGTCAGAGATACTCAGACACTATTGTTTCCTTTTTTCTTTTTTGTCCTCTTCTTTCCTTTCCTTCCTCAGCTTGGAAACTGAGCTTGTTTGAAATGCCATACATGATTCATAGAGACAAGTTAATCACTAGCTTGGAAGCTGGTGGTTTCCTAGGAAGTGGTGGTCAGGACCATCTTACAATCAGTGAAACAAAATAAAAGTGATTTGGACTATCTTTTATCTTCTTTTATTAAATATAAGCAGGTTATAATCACCGGTCTCTAAGCAACAGACAGACACTAATCCAGCAATTAATTCATCTTTATCCATATAATAGGTCTAAAATAGAGATGGCTTGCATTAAACGTGGCACCTTCAGTGAGGAAGAAAAAGAAAAAAGAACTCACCTGTATGTACATGTATTCAAGAACTCTAATGGCTAACTGCTGTCTGTGTGAGACCTTTAATATGTCTCCAAAATTGAAATTCTCCTTAGTAACTCAGTTTTTCTATTACATACAGATATTAAAAAGCAAACCCTCTGTTCACTGCCTTAAATCTTGAATAGAGCCCATTTCCATCCTTTGCTATTTAGCCCTTTGGTCTTTTCACATTGAGATCTATGGACCTCTTGATGCTAAAACAGGTACTGCCATTGCTACTAGTGAGTGACATCATTTTATCTTTTCTTCACCCTTCCTTTTCCCTTGTTCAATCCTTTCTGGTTTTGCTAAATTCATTATAATTGGCAACGAAGCCAACTTATGGAGCTGGCAATTCCAGCAATATAAATTAGCCCAACATCAACATTTCAGTCACTCCACTTACACTTCTCCTTTCTCAGGAGCTGGAAAACCAAGTCTGGCCCCCAGTTTTGTAACACAGATCTCAAAGCAGGTAAGGGAAAGAGGAAATTTTGTTCCATTGTGTTTATAACAGTCTGCATTATATAACATATAACAGTCTATTTAGTCTGCATCAGACAGATTTTCATTTTTACACAATTTTAATATAAATTCTATCTGTTAACCTTTGACTATTCCAGCTACTTTCCAGTGATTCAAAGTCCCCCCCTGTTTGTGCAAGATGCAGGGAATCCCACACATATAATGCATTAGTTATGGTGTCAAAAGGTTCTTGCCATCACTAGTTCATTGAACTGTTGATCCATTATCAAAAGCTGACAACCAGCAGTGCATAAAGAGACTCACCTTCAATGGAACTAGACTTTTACAATAATATGGAAAAGGAATTTTTAGCCCAATACACTCATAGCTTGCCATCAGCTTCATAAGGAGCTGCCCTACAGCCTCTTAAATAAGGAACTGTTGGTGAATCAGAGATTGCACCCCAAGGAAATAGTCAGCAAGACTTTTACATTTAAGTCACTACTTTTGATTTCTAATCACCAGGGATTGTTTCTTTCACTTCTTTTATGTCCCCATACTACAGTTCCTCCAAAATTTCTTAATAGTATTATTTATATATATATATAATGTATGTGTTTTATTAGTAGTATGTTATTTCTTGACAGTGCAACAGAAATTTAGATAAGAATACACTGAGAAGATATTCATATTGCCTGCAACTTTTTCTTACTCAGTTGAGTTGCTAAGAGTACTCATGTGGAAGAACAGCTGCACTACCCTGGAGAGAGCTGTGACACAAGAAAAGGCTATCATTCTTGACTGCTCATTACTGCTCAACAGGTACAGGATATATCCCTCCAAAATATACAGGCTGGTTTATTTAGGTGCTTTCTAATTAACTGATAAAATTACCTTTTTTTTTTTGAGACTAACCAGCCACTGCAGTTAACCTAAGTCCTTTTGCCTGAATTTAACCATGTACTGCTCACGACAGTTTTTTGCAGGCTGAGTGACAGGATTGGTAATATGAAGGGCAAAGCCAGCAAAGCAGGGGCAGAGACAGTAATCTCTTTCAGCCTAACAGATTCTGAAGTGAACATGTTGGTCAGTGGCTTCAGTTACCAGGAAATAAGTTGCAAACATTGCACAAAATCCCCACATGCTCTACACTATAAATTAGTAACCATGACAAAAGAAAAAAAGAGAAATAATGCCAAATTAGCCCAATTGCAGTCTCCTCTGCTGGTGGTCATGGTAGCAGATCCTGTTTCATACTGTCCTCTTTTTTCTGTTTCTTAGATACTTTAGCTAGAATTTCAACTTACCTTGAAGGCTCATCAGGAGAGAGCAGTGGTAAAAAGTCAAAACCAAGTCTGTTCAGTTTCTCATCTGGTTCCATGTGGTATTGAAAATTTGGGTTCAATGTTTGCTGTCAGTATTAAAGATTCCATATTTTTGCTTTAGTGGCACTTTGCCAGCTCTCTCTGTGTTCTCTCCTGGATATTCTGGGCACTTTAATGGTTTTGGGGTTTGTTTTTTTTTTTTTTTTTTTTTTTTTTTTTTTTTTTTTTTTGCTTGTATGATAACTGCTTAGAGGAAATTCACTCTGGAAGGTAATGCCACATATTGCATGAATTTGAAATTCATATAATCATAAAATCTTTTATATGAGAAAAGACCTCAAAGATCACACAGTTCCAGTTGATAACCCAGCACCATTATGTTTACCCTTAAACCAGGGTCCCCAGTGCCATATCCCTGAGCCTTTTGAACACTTCCAGGCACAGTGACTCTACCACTTCCCTTGGCAGCCTGTTCCAGTGTGTGGCTACTTTTTCAGTGAAGAAATTTACCCTGATATCAAATGTCAGGGAAGCTCCCTTGAAACAGTTTAAAGCTATTTCCTGTTGTTCTGTCACTTGTTACTGGGAGAAGAGCCCAACACCCAACTCTCTACAACCTCCTTTCAGGGAGTTTGAAAGAGAGATAAGGTCCCTCCTCAGCCTTCTTTTCTCCAGATTAAACAACCCCAGTCCTCTCCTCAGCCTCTCCTTATATGAATTGTTCTCCAAAACCTTCACCAGCTCTGTTTTCCTTGTTTTAATGTTCAAAACTTCTGGGCTTTTATGAACATTCCCAGTGCCTATTTCCAAGAAAGACTAAAAAGAAAAAAAAGTTTAGTATGCTATCTCACTCTTTGTTAAGGTGGCTGCAGCTTTATTTAAACATTGTTTAAAATGTCAGCCCAAATAATGGGATTTTTTGTCAATGATATTTTTAAATTTTATTTTTCAGAGAAAGCAGCTAACAGAAATAAGCATGAGCATGTGATGTGCAGTTCTAATAAAATACATCCCCATACAGCTCTGCTCTACATGCCTCCTTAGAATATTAAACTACTTTTACTCTTTTATGTGCTATTTAACTGACGTAAAGATTTGTGGCTACTCAAAGCCTGGAGACTATAAAAGAACATTCACAGAGATGTAAGGTAGGAGGGATTGGTTTGTTTGCTGTTTGTTTACTCTCTCAATATAAAATATGTTTCTGAGCTAACTTGACCTCTATTACTTACTCTGTGCATGAATTGCTTACTGATGTCTGAAAATACTTCAATTCCATCTTAATCGCTTCATTTATGTGCAGAGATTTACCACCGCTCTCAGAAGTTCCTTGCTTTGTTAGATTCTGATTTACAACATATAAAAGTCTCTGAAAATATTTCTTATATGTAATTTAGGCAGTTTGGGTTAGCTATCCTGGCCATGCTCTCTCTCAGCTTCTGGTGCACCTGCCCACTGGCAGAGTGTGGAGAGGCTGAAAAGTCTTTGGCTTAATGTAACTCTCTATGGAAACAACCAAAACATCAATGTGTCATCAATTCTGATCTCATACTAAATCCAAAAATCAACACTGTACCAGCCACTAAGAGAAAACTAACGTTATCCCAACTGAAACCAGAGCAGCACTAAAAACTACTGAGTAGTTATTTGATGCTAAGGATTAATCACTTGAACTCAGTGTGAAAAACAAAAAAAAAAAAAAAAAAAAAAAGGCATCTTTTCCTGAGATAAAATATATGAAATCTACTTTCCTCCCTGAAAAGTCCAGTTCCCCAAGTGTTATTATGTAATTAGTGTTGATTTTGTTCATTAAATATAGATCTCCCTGTTCAAACAGCTCTAGCATCTGCAAGAGTTTTTAAGTAATGTGAGGGCAGGTGTGTGTATCATGGTTAAAGTGTTCTCAGCTGTACTTACAAATCTCTCCACTTCTCTCCTGTTTGAAAATGGCAGCAGGGTAATTGCTTATCAGGTCAGATTCTCCTGAAAGTCAGGGAAACCTGTTTATCATGCTCCATGTAAATCCACAACTCCACCAGCAGTTGTTTCTACACCTGTGGCTATCAGGGAACTGTGAAAGGCTGCTACAACAAAATAATGACTACAGGGAAGCTTCTGCAACATGGCTGGAAAGCAGAAGATTTTATGATTCGGTATTTGAATCAGATCTAAAATTAGCTGGTTATCATTTATTAGTTCCAGAACTATAAAGAACTAAGGATAAGTCTCATCTGACTGATAGGACATCTGTAATGTAGACACCTAACCACCTACCTGACTACCACATCTGAGTCCTGCTCCACTAGACAGTGGAGAAAAATGGGCATTTTTAGGGAGCAACTCCCTGCTCTAGCTGTTCATTACACAGTGAAATAGAACAAATATTTGAAGTGCCAATTCTTCCTTGACTTTACTTTGAATTTAGATAGTGAGCTTAGAAACGCATCTCTACCCTGCCAATTCTTGCAGCTGATTCTCCCTCAGTGGGTAGGATTTATCCCATCAGTTTCAAGCTCTTATTTTCAGATAGGTTTTGTCACAATTTGGCAGAACTGTGCTCTCTCTGTTCTTTCAGAGAGGGACACCATTGGCTCTTCCTGGGATCATAACCTTTCTCCTTTTAAATGTGGAGAGAATGAGTCCTAGACCTGGTCTTGATTTGGAAAATATTCAGGATCGATTGACATTTGTATCTAAACACTGAGTTTGGACATGATATGCAAAGAAAGTTTTAAGTATGTGGATTTAAACCAAAGAAATTATCATACTGAACTATATTGACCAAAATTATTTGAATATAGTATTTTACTTTGGTCTTCATTAAAAGAGTTGATATCGTTCAACTGATGTAAATTAGCATTAACATAACTTTACAGAAATTGACAGTTACATTGATTTACACTGGCAGTTATATCACAGAGAATATACAAAATAGACAAATAAATGATTGGAGATTTAAAATGGGTTGTATGATTGAATTTTTCCCTCTGTCACAAAGTCTATGAATATTTTTATCATACTGATCAGTATCTGCAAATTATCATCTGTTTATTTCATTTAACTGTCCCTTGAGTTACACCTTTTGTGTCTTTCTCTGGATAGATCTTAATTAATTCAAGACATGTAAATGAGATTGATAGGCTTGAAGTTTCATTGCTCTTCTTTGCTAGTCAGTAGAGACACATCTTGTGATGCAATGAAAATATGAAATTTAGTTGATTTTTGGAAAGTTCTTTCTCTATAATGACAGGAAAACAAAGACACCAGTTAAGATTCTAACTTTGCTTTTTAATCAAGTGCCTCCAGTGCAGAGCGGTTGAATTGACCCTTTGTGTCTGCCATAACAGTAGCTCCATTTGGAGGCTCAAAACCTCTCTGCAGTGGTAAAACCATCTTGAAGGCACAGACCAGAATTAACCTGGCCTGTTCACAAACATTCCACATGGATCATCACTTTTAAAACCTGCTCTTACATCTGATGCAGGTCCATTTTAAGGAAGAGATGGATATATCTGGTTTTTGTTTATTTTCCACTGATTCAGTTTACCCTTCTTATAAAAAAAAAATTGAGTACAAACCTTTCTTTTTCGTATAAACAATAAAAGGTTTAATTTACTAGTCCTTGCAGTTGTGTTTAGAGGCCATCTGGTGGAAGTTAGTTCTTACAGAAGGATAAAGCATTTAATATTTTATGTTTTTTCTTGTATTGTGTAGGACAAGATATTTTATGTAATTTATATTTATAATTATAAATAAATATATATATATATTTACACACACACAGAGGGAGGGAGGGAGAGAGAGAGAGAAAGAGCACAGATTTAAGTTCCAGCCACTGAAGCACAAAGTATTCTTTCATTTAATTTCCATGGAAGTGAAAAGAAATCCCTTTAAGAGTGGAGCAAAGGAGAAAAGCTCTCTGAAGTACTCACCCATTATGTCTTTTCTTTTGCAAATAAATGTAAAAAAAATTAGAAAGAACGCAAAAAGTGGTCAGGGAGTAATTAATTATCACTATGAAGCTCAGACTTTTATTCAATTATGCACAATTCATGATGATAAAATTATAATATCGTTCCACTTTATAACTCTGTAACCACACTTATTCAACAAAAATGCAAAGATCAGGAAAAGCAGTGAAGAACAGAGCAGTGTAATTAGTGAAATGGAATCAGAGCAGTATGAGAAAAAAGTTCTATCAATGGTCACTATATCACAGAAGCACAGAAGCATAGGCTGCTGATTCTAAAATGGTCATCTCATTAATCTGATATGTTCAAGAAAAGAGCCCCACATCTTTTGTTTGCATCTTTGATCGATTTATTCTTAATAATTATTTTTATGGAAATTCTGCTCCAGAGACTTTGACTGCTTCTGATGCTAGAAAATTTAATTTTTTTATTTGGTTAAGCAAATACCCCTGATCCTAAAGTACACAGCTGCTTTCACCATACTGAGTGTTTCTTTTTCTATTTCCACAAGCTACAGACAAAAATTATGACCTATAAAGCCTCTTTTCATAAACAAAAATGTTCATCTTGTCCACAGCAGGAGGATTGGGACTGCATACTTTGGGAATGAGAGGCTGTGTCATTGGGTATATTATTCTTCTGCCTTCCAGGGGGGCACTCGTGTTCTCCTGGGCTTTTCACACCTTTTGTCCAATAATTCTTCAATAGAAATTTTGATCCCTTGACTTTGATAAATGTTTTAAACTTTGTGGGGTGGTTTTTTTTTTGGTTTTTTTTTTTTTTTTTTTTTTTTTGTTTTGTTTTGTTTTGTTTTGTTTTTTTTTTTTTTTTTTTGTTTTTTTGTTTTTTTGTTTTTTGTTTTTTGTTTTTTGTTTTTTTTTCTTCATGTTGTTGTTGTTGTTTTTGTTTTTTTTTTTTATTTTATTTTATTTTATTTGGAAAGTGTAGGGATTTTGCAGTGGTTTTGTTTAGGTTTGTGGGGGTGGTTTTTTTTTTGGGTTTTTTTTTTTTTTTTTTTTTTTTTTTTCTTCATGTTGTTGTTGTTGTTTTTGTTTTTTTTTTATTTTATTTTATTTTATTTGGAAAGTGTAGGGATTTTGCAGTGGTTTTGTTTAGGTTTGTGGATTTATTTTCCTTTCTATACAAAATAAAAAATCTGGAGAGAGTTTGCATTACCATTAACTTCTGCCTTAGGCATTTAAAAAAAGAGAATCAATCCCTGGTTGGAAAAAAATCCTGAAATAAAATGCATACATAGCTTGAAGAAATCACACGTTGCAAATGGATGCAGAAACACTTTAAATCTCCTAATGACATGCCCAGTGTAGCACTGCAGAACTGTAGACACTGACAGGTAAGGTCTCCTGCTGCTGCCCTCTGGGCATGTTGTGAGATTTCCCTCTGCATGGACCAAATTCTTTTCAACCCTTTTTTGCCAGAGCTTAATCCTCCTACACACTGTTAAAGAACCAAGAGTTTGACTATTTCTATAAAGAAAAAGGTTATGCAGTTTATCAATGGAAAATCCAAATTCCTGCTTCTTTACTTATGCTAATAATGAAGGTTTCACTGATTTCAATGGATATGAAATTAAGCCTTCACTGCCCTCAAGTAATGAAATCCATGTTTCCTCTGTAGTTAACATGTCTGATTAAATTAATTAGAGAAAACTTGCTTTGGGATTTGATCTGGGTTTTCCTTCATGCTTTTAATTAATTATTTGTGATCTGACCCTATTTTTTTCTTGTTTTAGGGTTTTTTAAACTGATTTTTGTTCAACTAGTGTCCATCAAAGTGTAAAATTTAGTTTTTCATATCACATGTATGTTTTCTATGTGCTGTTTTCAATATTCTGTCTTGTTAGAGAATTTCCTTTATTTTTTCCTTTGTAGTTTTTTTTAATATCATTTATATTCTTTAAACTCCAGATCATTTTCACAATTTTTACTAGATGTGGCTATTTTATCTATTAAAGATGTATTCTTTAAGAGAAAAGAATTATAATAGAAAAGTTTTATTACTTTGCTAGATTTTTTTCTGTTTCCTGATGGGTGAATACAAAAATACTAACAAGAAAATACGTATCAAATGATGAAGACCTCACTTTCTATTGTGGTATTTTGGATAAATAATTACTTTTTCTAAATCTCTGCCATATTTCTGAGCTACCTGAAACTTAATATAACTCAGGAAATGATTGGCTAACAAGGTTTGTTGATTTGAGATTTTTTGAAGCCAATTCTAGTATAAAGCAGATATTCTGGTTTTGTACAAATCACCTCATAAAAGCTCTAAATTGCACTAGTGAAGTTAACAAAAAAAAAAAAAAGTGTATTTTTCTTATGTACTGGTACTTACCTTGAAAAAGCTGAACTAAGAAGTTTCAAATTTTTTGTATTACAAAATTTTGTATTAAAACACAAAGGTTTTCTCTCCATGGTCATGAAGCTGCCATGTATGTGTGGAAACACCCTGGAAAATGCAACATCAGACAGATCATGACAGGTGAAATCCTAATGAATGGGAAAAAGGACAGGACTGAAATAGAAAGAATATTCATTACCCTGGTAATATGTTCTAAAATTGCTAAGTGCCAGACTGAGCCTCATCTGCTGTGAAATATTCTAATGGCCAATGAGTATATAAGTCTAAGTGAATTAGGAAGTCCACCTAAATCAAATAAATCTCATAACTTAGTGCTCACAGATCGTTATTAAACTTAATATGAAGGATAATCAGGGCTGCCCAGGGAAAATTTTATCACTGGAAATCCATGGCCATAGGTGACTTGCAATTCCCTGTAATAATCAAAGACAAATTTTCTTTGAATTTCTAATAACTACTTGAAGTACTTTGTTGTTGGCCTTCACTTATAATTTCCATCACACACAATGAGAATACAGTGGTGGGACAATTACAGCACACTCAGGAACACAGATTGTGCATTTTAGTATTTAGCTAGAAAACTATTTGCAATTAGTAGAATTACTTGCAAGTATACTTCAAAATAAAGAATGATTAAGAAAAAACCCCAACAAAATATAAAAATAACAGATTTTGATGTGTTTTTATATTTCAGCAGTCTTTCATTCCACATTCCTTACCAATTCCTTGTTCCCTCTCTTTCATGCACAGATTTTAAAACAATATCAATCTGCAAAGTACTTGCCAGTTCCACAGACAGCATTTCGTATCCTCAAGTAGTTTAAATAGAGAATTTACATTAGATAAAAAACCTATGGCATTTAATATTAGTTGAGTGTTTTATGGCAAGTTTCCATTCAGATTGTGTTCTCAGCCTGGAAAAAGTCACACAGTTCTCTGATGATGATCTGTGCTGAAGACTGGCTGCCAAAGTTTGTCTCCCTGTTGAGAGAGTGGTTAACAAAATCTCTGCCATTAAATAAAAAACAACATAGACACACACATCCACACATCTGCACATGCATAGAAGTCCTTTGTAGATGGGATAACATATGGTCTTTGTTTCTTATTTGGGCTAGGAGTACTTTTCCATAAAAGACAGCTGCCTCTCGGTGCTCTGCTGTTGGCACTCACCACAACACCTTGGCAGGACACCTTGAAACAGCGTAAGAACTTTTTACTGACAGATGACACCATCATCTCTATCAAGTTGCTGGACTTTGCCTTTCATTTTTCCTGACATAATACATCCTAAAAGTCATCTTTCCTTCATTTTCCACATCTCATTTCTCTTTCTTCTTTACTTGAAAGACTGAAATTGCTCATTATCTCCTATAAATTGGCATCAATGGAGTTATCTCAATTCATACCAGCTGGACCAAAGCAGTGAATGGCTATAAAATGCTGTTTTATTTTATTATAAAGTTGGCTTGGATTTAACCTATTATTGTATTTCACTGACAGTTTTGTTTTTTTCCCCCTCCATCATCTTGTAATAAAAGTATTTAGTAAACAAACATATTCAGCTATAATAATTACCCTTAAATTAAGAAGCCATATATTTATGATGCCAGACAGACCAGATAAAGTGTGTTTGTAAAACTGTTGAAGCAAAGAATGTACAATGGTATGTGATGGAAGTTCATATACAAACCCACAGAGGAGCTCAGAGAGTGAAAAGGATGTAAATATGCACATTAATTCTAGATCTCACTTACTATTGATGCAACTCTTTACTTGAAGCATTTGGGATATTAACTGAGTCATAATCCTAGAAAGATCATGCATTTTCTTAAAAAAAAAAAATTTAGCAGTATCTTGAAGCATAAAATTCTCTTGTATCTATTCTGAATTTCTGGTAGGTTTGACTCTGGTTTCTATTTCATCTTGCAGTGTTTACCTATTCCTACCTGTTTTCTTTTAAAATCTCCAACTTTCATTTGATGAAGGTGTTGCCATTCAGTTTGAGTCAGGATCATAATGGATCTGCTTTGCAAAAGAACAAATTTGTCAGTGAGGGATAGGTGGGAACAGCATTTTCTAGTATTTTAGTTTAGATTATCCCCACAGCACTAAGAAGTACCTCTCAATAATTTAGCTGCCATTTAACTATAACATTGATAACTGATAGAAGTAATTATAGTTCTTTCTTAATATCACAAATCTCTTGTGTGCATTACAGAAAGACATTGAATGGTATAAAATATGCAAAGGATTAACTAAAAGTTCTGAGTTGATTAAAATGCTAAATTGAAATAAGAATATATTTTTTAAAAAATCATAGTGGGAACTACTTTCTAAATTCAGTGAAGAAATGGGACTACAAACTATGCAGGTGCATGAAAGTATAGCAGGACAGTACTTGAGGTGAATCAGAACCAGGTTATAAATGACAGAACAGCAGAAGTGCATTGTGCTGATTTATGGCCTCCAGGAATCTGATATCTATATCAAAGGCCAGTGTAAAGCAAGCAGAACAAAGACTTATCTTTTTCTTGGTTTTTTTTTTGTTTTTTTTTTTTTTTTTTTTTTTCAGAAGTATTCTATATAAGTGTACCTAGATGAATAACAACACTAATTTAATATAATTAAAATGTCTAATATAAAAACTTATGTTTCCAAGTATGACTATTTCACATTAGCATCTAGAATGACCAGATTTTTTTTCCCCATTAAAAATTATCCTGATGATAAAAGATTTTGAAAATATGTTGGAAGTCTGAAAGTTTCAAGCAAATCCATTGTGCTTTAGTCCCAAATAATTTGTTTCTGCTCATAACGCAGAATACAGTAAGTGCATGTGAAGCTAATAGAGCACATAAACTGTTTTAATTTTTTTTTTCTGTGCAGTTATTTATACTTTGAGAAAAAAAGTGATGAATGAAACGAATAAAATTTGCAATAATGATTCTTTTTTCTCTCTCTTTTCTTTATTCTTCTTTCTCCTTCTCATTTTTCTTTCCATTCTTTCTCTCTGGCTCTTTCCCCTCTCCCTTATTTCCTTCTTCCCTTGCTCCATTCTTTCCTTTAATTCTTTCTAAAATGCAAAATAAAGAGGAGAAAAATGACAAAAGGTGAGGGGAATCAGAAGAGAAAAATCACTGCAAGGTAAATTTTATTTTCATATCAAACTCAAAATTTTCACTTCTTTCCTTGGTTCAGGATGGAAAATAAATCTCTTAAACTCTAAAATATTAAAATTACACGTGAAACTGGAATCTTATTTTCAGTCATCTTTATTTATTAGCAAAACTAATTTCATTAATAAAGCTATGCTATTTGATCTGATATTTATATTACATTTTAATTCTACTCTTGAATTTTCAGCTGTTGGATTTCTTTAACCATAATAAATCTGAGTATTGAGATTTTATAAATCAGAGGCTTCTAGTAATTCATTTGAGTGGGAGGATGCTTAGATAGATCCTACTGTAAAATGCTTGATTTGGGTTTACAATGTTGATTAGATCTCTCATGTGCAGCTTTGCCCTCTTACCCCATCCTGTATACGCCTAATTGAGAAGTTATAACAAAACCAACCCAATAACACCAGCAGCTAGTGGAAAGGTTCTCTTTCCCTGTATCTTCACAGGAAGTTCAATTCATTGATACAGTTTACAAAGGTTAGCATAAAATCAAAATATGGTTGCAGTTTTCATGTAAATCAACTAACCATATAAACTATTTTTCCCTCCTAAAAAGCAGAACACTTAATGGATTGCACCAGGCTTGATAAACAATCCTGACTAAATTTCAGAATACATCATAGTCTTTTGTCATTAAGGTGTTTTTTTAGTCCATCTTTTGTATTTGGTCGACCAAGTTGCCTCTTTTAAGGTTGAAACAACTCAAAATACCTTTGATGATTAATTACTCTTCTGATTTCTATTTCTCTCAATGTTTCTTTCAACCTTGCTCCTGGGAGCAACATTTACCCAAAACTTAATTCAGTCCATTACTTCACCCCCTGCTCAGCAGTGGTGAGGCCATGCACGGAGTTCTGTGTCTGTTTCTTGGCTCTCCAGGACAAGAGAGACACAGGCACAGCAGAGAGAGTCTGCAGACATGTGCTCCTCTGCATCTTCCCAGACATTGTCCTGAAGGCAGCCCTGCAGGCACATGATGTGTGACACTTCTGCTTGATCCCCTGTAAATTGGAGACACACAGCATGAATCTGCATCTACCTTTTAGTGGGTTTTGTTCAGGAAAGAAACTGGACAGCAAATTGAGGTGAGTCAATCTTACGCTCATGTGCAAAAATAAATATCCCATGCACAGTGCTCTTGTGTAAAACCAGTCTTGGGAGCACTTGCAGGAGTGGTTTTGCTCAAATTATTTGTGGACTGTTGGGTTTGACTCTGCTTTTATTATATAAAAGCAGGACTGGGCAGAGCAGAGCAGATTATTATGGTATCACTTAGCTACAATTATCACAGAATCACAGAATGATTATGTTGGAAGAGACCTTCAAGATCTTTAAGTCCAACCTATGCCCCAACACCTCAATTATGCAAATATCTACGCTATCAGTCACTGTCAAATGCAGCTAATACAACCATTTGCTTAATATTCAGTTCATAAAAAAAGTTAATGTGCCATTCAACTGAGTTTATTGATCTCAACAATGATATTATGATGCTCTGGTGAGATTCAATTATTGCAGGAAAAATGCAGAGGTAAGGGGATGGATACCAGAGGGGATACAATTTCTCAGTGAGTTTGAGGTGTGAGAGTGACATACTTGGGAAAACAAACAAAAAGCTATTTGTACTGACACAGTAGAGACAAAATTGTGTAGCCCAACAGGAAGCTAGGAATTCAAGTTGCTATTAAACCCAGTTTGGACTCATTTCCCAGAGTTTTCCACAGCACAGCAATGCACTCACTGTTACTGTCACACACCCCACTTAGCAAGGCACAGTGGTACAGCCTAAACTTCAAAGTTGTGTGCAGGCTTAGCCACCTGATTTAAGCATTCAGAAATTGGCAGCTATTCCTTAACTTGCTGCCTAAGCTTCTTTCTATAATCAATGGAGAGCAAGAAGTATTTCCTGAAAAAGACATTCCAGACAGACATCATGAATCACTTTCTGCTGGAAGCTCTCTAACACTCTACTGATTATGTATAGAAACTAGATTAATAACTTCATCACCTAATTTAAAGATGGCTAAAATGAGACAAGATGAATTCCATGCATTTGAAATGTACTGGTCCTGGATAATTAACCTGAATTAGGAAAGGACAGAACTGGACATTAATTTGTCAGCTCCCAACATATCTTTGAATACTCATGCCATCAGGTTTAGAGGTCAGAAGACTTCACAGGGGAGGTAGTTTGTGTAGGAATTGGAATACTAGCTGGTGGCAGAGGAACACAGTAGCTGACTTTTTTATCGGCATTGTATAGATATTTTTGTTTGAAGGTTCAAAAGATGAAAAAAGGCTGGACTTGGCTCTCTTTGCTGGCCACACTGCTTCTGTGGCAGCCTAGGATACATTTGGATTTCTGGCCTGAGAGTGCACATTGCCAGATCATGTCCAGCTTCTTATCCACCAGAATCGCAAAGTCCTTCACAGCAGGGCTGTTCTTGATCTAATATGAGCATGGACCACCATGATGATAAGAGGGATGGAGCAGGTCTCTACAAGAAAAGTCCAGGAGAGGTGGAATTATTCAGTCTAGGAAAGAGTTCAGAGTGATTTGATTGGGGTTTTTTTCATACCCAAGGAGAGCCTGCAAGAAAGATGGAGACAATATTTGTACAAGAGCAGGTAGTGACAGGACAAGGAACAACAGTTTCAAACTGGCAGAGAGTATGTTTTAGAATTGATATTGGGAAGAAATTCTTTGTTCAGAGGGTGATGAACCTCTGGAGTGGGTTGCCCAGAGACGCTGCCCCTGACAATGTTCAGGCCAGGTTGGGATGGGGCTTTGAGCACCCTGGTCTAGTGGAAGGTATCCCTGCCCATGGCAGAAGGGTTAGAACACGATGTTTTTTAAAGTCCTTCCAACAAAAATCCCTTCTGTGATTCTGTGATGATTTTGTGATCGATATTTCAAGCTGAATATATTCAGTAAATTATTCTCTTTTCACTTTATTAAACAGTGAAAAATAAGTAAATACAGATGCAGATGCTTGTTTGGGATTAAAGACAAGTTTGTATTACATCTTATGCTTTGTGCTGGATGCCAAGCATCTTTCCATGCACTTGTTCATCTAGCTCAAAATTCAGCCAGACCTTTCTCCAGGTATTGCAAGGGAAAGGAGTGATAACCTTCCAATCCTCCACCTCTTATATCCATAGCTCCTACTTCCTTTCTGTTAAGAAATTATCTCAGTAATTTTTCTTTCTTTGCTCTGTATGTTTGAATTACATAAGCACTTAACATTACATGATACCTTATAAACAATTCTTCTTGACATCACTCTTGATTTTCAACTGTTTTTCTCCTTGCCTCCCATGGGACATTTATTTTCTTGAAAATAAGTCAGCTATGTACTGGACATCTCTCAATGCTGCATTGACACATAGGAGAATCCTCAAAACTGTAATTTTGAGCTTTCCATTCCTGTACCATATAGCCACTAGATAATTTTATGCATGGTAAGAGTGAGAACTGACTTTTGTCACAAATGTGTTCAACATTACAGCAAAAGAGGAAGATGGTAAGGTAGCCTCTGACTTGGTAAAATATATGAGAGTCCCTTGATGGCTTGTAATATTAAAAGATCTAGCCCAGCCTTTTCCACTTGTCTTGAGATTTTCACATCTAAACAGATCCATGCTGCAGACAATTACCATCAGTAGATGGGAAGAGAGAAACCTGTGTGTAATCAGACTTTCTATTGTGACTTTTGATTTCTGTCTTATCTAATTTCACTATCCCTGTAACTCCTTACAAAACTGACACCTACTGCCATACCACAATTACTGTTCATTTTTCCAATGTAATATGGACTTAATTCATTGGCATCTTGGAGTTCTAGTTCAAGAACTGCAGCATCTGTGTCCTCTGTTTCTAAACCCTGAACAGGCTGAACGTGTATCATAAACCAGGCAAAAAAATACATTACAAACACTGACCTATCATGAAAAGTCTGTCAGTGCAGACTCACTCTGACACATGGACTTTCTCTTCCTTCTGCCACAAAAATCTGTCTTTTCCCAAACCAGAAGAATATGGAACGACACAGCACAGGGGCACCAGCTAAGGTTGTTAGGCAATAATGGGTACTGAACAAAGATATAATAGCAGGGGATGCAGGAATATATCTCACAACTGTATTTCTGAGTTGCTGAACCCTTTGCATTAGTGCCTTTCTCAGCCAAAAAATTTATGCAAATCTCTCTGGTTTATATCCTTTGATGGGCTTTGTCTCCAAGGGACTGTATCACTGAAGTTCAAGAAGAAGAAACAGTGGTGCTAAAAGATGAATAGACAGGAAGGACAAAGGTGTCCAGTAAGTCCAGAAGGACGGCACACTGTGGAATGGACCTGTGCTGCAGTGGTTTGTGAAGAACTGCAGCAATGGGAAGTGCCAGTGCTGGAGCAGTTTGTACAGGACAGTCTCCCATGACAAGAACCCCAACAGTGCAAAAGCATGAGGAAGAAGGAATAGCACAAATTAAATGCTATAAACTGTCTCTAACTTGTTTTCCCTTTCCCTCTTCACTCCTTGGAGGGGATGAGGTACATGAGTAGGGAGAGAATTTGAGAATGCGAAGAAGGGTAGGGTGAGGAGAAAGTGCTTCAAATTTTATTCTTGTTTCTCACTAACCTACTATGTTATTAAATGGAAATAAATTAAATTCATTCTCTCAAGTCAAGTCTGATTTTCCTGCCACAGAAACTGGTGAGTGATTTCCTTGTCTTCATCTCGACTTATGAGCTTTTTCATTGTATTTTTTCCCCTCTGTCCTGCAAGAAGGTGGAGTGATAGAGCAGCTTGATGGGCACATCTCTGACATCCCAGGCCAACCCAACACACAAAGCTAGTCCTATTTTGCAAATTCAGATACAGCTTCCTTTGCTGAAGACTCCAGTGAAAAGGCATGAGGAAATCACTAAGTGATTTCTAACTGTGTTAAAGTATTTGGCTACACAGAAACCAAGTAGTTACTGTGTGTTTCCCAGAGATTCTCTTCTCTTTTTCAGTCTACTACTTTTTTTTGTACAGAGTTAGAGAAATGTTTTGGACTTTGTAAGAGATAAATAAAAGCTTAACTTAAAACACTAATGGATGTTGTTATTTCAGGTAGGAAAAAAAATAATCTATGTTTATTTTGCTCCCAGTCCTGTTCTCTACTTCCTAGAGCAAAATTCTCTCTCTTAGCTTGTGAAAAAATTTCACATCTGACAAAGCCATAATAATTCACTTCAAAAATATAAATACCAAAAAGGAAAACCTGCCTAATGAATTTAAATGCAAAATATGCTGGATTGCCAGATCAGTGAATTTGCTAATTCAGTATGTAAATCTCTCCAGGAACTCTCTCCTACAGAGAAATTAATTCACTGCTTGTTCAGTCTTTGGATAATGATAATCTATTGGTCTGTACAGTTGACTGCACTGCAAGGTAAAGATAGTTGATAACATTCTGCAAACATTTGGAGACACGGTCTTGCCTTCCTCTTCTGCGCGAAGGATCAGGTTTTAAACACCTGATTTGTTTAGAGAACCTCCTCCTCATAAAGCAATATGCTCCTAAAACAGAAGTATGGCTTTTCTAAGTATATGGTCACTGTAGCTTGACATGCATAATCTCTTAGATGTCAGAATAAACTCAGCCCCAGTGACACTGAGCTCCTTGGCATCAGCAGGAACAACATAGGTTAATGCTCTGCATTTTTAAAAGCAAAACCTTCAAGCATTTTTAGAGACCTCCTTCAATAGTTGTGGTATATGCAGATTCCCAGATCTGGCATGCTTTTCTCTCTTACAGAAGTTTTCTGTAAGATGTTCCTAGCTGAGTTCAAAACAACAATTATTACAGAAAATTATTACTGACACGGGAATATCAAAGCTAATTTCCCTCATTCTCTTTTGCCTTACAATATGTCTATTTGTTCATTCTCTGCCACATTGTCCTATACACTTGAATGAGAATGATTATTTATTCTAAATCATTTCCCTTTCTGTTTTTCTTTTCCTTGTAGCTGACATGCTGTCACACGCACTCTTCATCTGGTACATTAGTCAGTTCCTGAGGCAATGAACATCCACCAGGTTGTATTTGGCAAGGGGAAGAAGTGAACTCACACAACAGAAGATTCTTGGATTCCAAGCAGAAACTTCCCCTCACCAAATTGCATCAACAAGGGACAGATTTTAAGATTTGTCAAATCAATACTCTTAAGTCCCTAGATCAAATCTTGATCTGCAGGATCCAAGCCATCAAGATATCTAAAGCAGCATCAGAGAGGCTAATCCACGATACACACACAAGATAACACAGTTTCAATGAACTCACTAGCAGTGATCATCAATTCATCCTTCCAATTTAACTGTATTGACAGAAATAGATTTATATACAGACTTCCTTGGACAAGTCCATTTCTTGACAGTCATTTTCAAGATTAAATTATTCCAGGCACCATTAATATGACTAAAGCTGTAGATAACATCATTTAATTTATCTAACCTGATCATTGTGGTGTTTGGGACAAAAGATAAGACAAAAAGAGAAAGCAAGAAAAATACAATCAAAAGTCAAGGAAACAAGTTTATTTACATTCCATATTCTACTTTCAATTCCAATTCTTCTATAAGTTTTAATTCACATCCTCAAGATGAAAATTTCCCAGATATGAAGAGTTATTTATTCAGTATTGGCAGAGCTGTATACCTCTAAACTCAAAAGGATCCAGAAACTAGATTTTGCCTTTGAAAATGCTTGAGGGATTTAGTAATTTGGAAATATTTTGATAAAATCTGAGATTGTTCTGAATGGACAAATGCATGCAAAAAATATCATCTGCTTTTTTTTTTTTTTTTAATTTTTTCTCTCTATGAAGAAGCCAAAACCACCCACATGTTTTTCTAACACCTGAGTGGTTACGGGACTCTGATTTAATTCCAGCCTCATACCAGAGGGTTTCAGATTAAATATTCTCTAATGCCTGGAATGTTTTTTAACCACTGGCTCATAAGTTTTCCAAAGACAGAGCATACTTCAGCCCTCAGTGACTGCAATATTATTCTGCAGAAAATTGGGACAGTGGTGAGAAGACAGAAATAAAGAAAAGTTCTCTGTCTCCAAGTGACTAAAATAGTCACTTGAGTATTGAAAGTCTGAGGATTTAAACTCTACATACATGACTTGTTTCAGTATGTTCTTATTTTCCTTTTTTTTTTTTTCCTAATATTTTATTTATTTAAGTTCTTCATTCATTTTTAAAGTATCAAATATTGGAACTATATATCAATCTGTTAGATTTTAGGCTTTGTTGCTAACATCAGCCAAGTGTACTTTTAATGAAAATTAGCATTTGAATAAAGGAAAGAGAGCAAAATTGATGTGCTCTCTTGAAAACAAAATAAAGCAAAGCAAAAAGACAGAATTACTGAAGGACATATTGGTTAAAAGACTAATGAACATACAGACAGCTTTAAAAGCTCTGCAATGAGTGTTGCTTCCTGCCTTAGAGAAGGAAAGAGGGTGTGGGAGGGAAGCAAGAATGTTTTGTCATTTACAGAACATTCTGGGAAGTGCTCATGTTAAAATGCTAATCTAAAAATGGAGAAAACAAGACCTGATATGTTTAGGTGATCTACTAAATAATTATTGATACATATCAAGTGGATGTAAAATATAAACTAGAGAAGCTGTTCACAGGCAGAAGTCAAAGCAGTTAGTTTTTCTCTGCTTGAACGCTGAGACAGTTGGATACTGTCAAAGCATACTCCTTATTTCTGTGTCTCATTCAGTTTTATTCACAACAGTATAAACAGGAGGGTACAAAAACCCTATTCTTCCTTCTTAGGTCTCACAGCACTCTACTCTACAGACTGCTAGCAAGAACATGCTTCAGGAAACAAGTAATACTATTTTGAATATCTGAAGAGAAATGAATAAAATGTTGACCTGCTTTGTCTGAAGATAGTATTCTAAGTATCTGCCTATTGCAAAAAAAAAAAGAAACTTGTTGAGGTTTTGGCTTTTTTGCATTTTTCTTTTTCCTAATGTGCATTAAATTAAAATGGAGGTCTTTGCTGTATTTTGGATCAGTCCAGTTAGTTTTAATGTTAAGGATTTGGATGAGAAACAAAGGGAGGGATTCTGGCTGATCTCTAAATCTGGGTGTCTGTAAGGGTGTTAGGTGTCTCTAAACTCCCCTTCAGTCAGTGGATATGGTGGCAGTACAGCACAGGTGGAAAATCCATTCAGGTATTGAACTAACATAGGCTCAATTCTCTTATTCTTATGTGCCCTCAGAAATCTGCTGCAGGACTCACGGATCTGACCCAGGAAGTTCAGGAGACACACATCCCTCTGGGTCACACTTTGGGAAGCAGATAAAATGCATATGGCATGCCAAATAGCATTAGATATGTTTGGTTTACAAATCATGTTTTATTTGTCTACTTTTGGGTGATCCAAAAGGCTCAATAAGCTCTATTGATTGTATTAAGTAGTTCTAGAGTAACTTACAACAGACACAGACAGGTAGATCAGCCATTCAGTTTCTTAAAGATACACACTTAGTACCTTATAAAATACTCTGTATCATGACTGGCTGCGAGCTGCTTTTGCAGAAGGACATAATTCATCTGTAGGTGTCAAATATTTTCTTCCAGCTCAATTTAAATGTCTTAGGTATCCAAAGGTACCTTTAGCAGTACATGGTCTCCTCTCTCATGAGACCTCACCTGGAGTATTGCCTCCAGGTCTGGGATCTTCAAAGCAAGAAAGGTCAGGACTTGTTAGGGTTAGTCCAGAGAGGCCACAAAAATGCTCAGGGGACTAGAGCACCTCTGCTCTGGAGAGAGGCTAAGAGAGCTGGGATTGTTCAGCCTAAGGAAAAGAAAGCTCTGGGAAGACCTCATTGAAGCTTTCCAGTACTTTAGAGGTATCTTTGTTTAGCAATGCTATTTTCCAGTTTAGTACCATGGCTAAAACCACAAGCTGTTTCCCCATCCGATTGGATGCACAAAAGGCAGACATAAGAAAAAAATACTAGAAATGCAATAAGATAAGGAAATGAACAGTAACTTCAACTATATTAATAACAAAAAGTATAGGAAAAGAAATTATTTACACAGAAAGCTTGTGACAACAAACAATGCTAGACAGCTTCTCTCATGTTTTACTGACTGGAAGGAACTTCCTCTCCCAGGAGGTGAGACTCCCTATACCTCATCCCCTCAATTATGTGAATGTTATAGAATAATCTCTGCATTTTAGCCATACCCCCTCCCAGCTACTGCAAAAGTTAAACTGGTCTTGGCTGGAACCACAACATATATTAAGAGGGCTTATTAAGAGGAGGGAAAGGGACTTTTTAGACAAGCAGAACATGAGGACAAGGAACAATGGTGTTAAATTGGCAGAGAGTAGGTTTTAAAGTAAATGTTAAGAAGAAATTCTTCACCCAGAGGGCGATCAAGTACTGGAACAAGTTACTAAGGGAAGTTGTGGACACCCTATCCCTGTAAGTCTTCAAGTCCAAGTTGAATGGGTCTCTGAGCTGCCTGATCTGGTGAATAGCCTCCCTGCTTATGATTTTAAGGCCCCTTCTCACCCAAAACATTCTTTGGTTCTATGAATCCTACATTTAGGAAATTTAATTGACAATCTACACTAAAACTGAGTCACCTTTTGTTGCAGCAGATTGAGTGGGCTAAGAAAAATCCTAAATTACTCTTGGAAAAATAATTTTCTCCAAGAACCTTGAAATAAAAGTACAGAGGAGGAAACAAATAAATGATGAAATAACTGAACTGTTTGGTAAGGATTAAAACCGCTTTTAAGGTTGTACATTTTTCAGAAAAGTACAATTTTAAGTATCATAAATTTGTACTCTGCTATCTAATTCTTTAATTGCAAATTCTCTGAAGCAGCCTGTTATTATGCCTGACTATTACCTAGCACGGTATTGCTTTCAGATGCAGGCTCTGTGTTTTGTCATAATAGAAACAGCAAACAACAGTAACAAATGTACAAACTGCTAGAGAACATGGCCCACTGCCTAGTAATTAACTTGTGTGCATGCATATATAATCCACATGGTTTCAATGCCAAAAGCTCATATATCACAGTTTAAAAAAACCACTGTCCCTGTTGTGTAAGCAAATTCCCAAATCTGTGGCAGTTTCTTTGAAGAGGTGCCTTTCTGGGTCAGAATTCAAGACATGTCTGCACACATTTCAGTGTCCAGGTATACGAACAGTCTCTGTTGGGAAGACAGCCCCATCTCTTCAAAGAACAAAACTTTATTGCTTCAGAGACATACTTTGTCACAGTGTTAGCCATGGACTGATCATAAATATTTATGCTTTCAGCAAATGGATCTGTTGTGCCAATAACAAACAAACTGGTGTTTTGTCTTCTTTTTCAATATTTCATGAGTGGTATGCAAAAACTAGATTGTACACTGACAGGTAACACAATCCTCTTCAGCAGCATTGACTCGGAGTTCAGAGCCATAGAAAACTCAAAAACAAATATCACAATCGTATTGTTTGAATGTTTCCATTTTATAGTCATTCCCCTGTGTAATCAGGCTTGGAAAAGGACATGCTCTAACTGGTGAGGATGCATTCTGTTTCCAATGACTAATTCCAGGCAGTGAAGAGAGCTCATTTTGGTTTTTTGATTGTTTCTAATAGTATTCAGATAAAACAGAATGAAAGTTCTTTCAGGCTACAAAATGCACATAACTCAAATATATTCCTTTACAGTTACACCTAATGGATGTTGTGTTGCTTTTATCATTCTACACTATCAAATCATTGTGTTCAGGAAAATATTATGGTCACACAGCTAAAGTTAAATCTCTGTGTTTATATACACAGGCACCCATGTCTAAAATTCTTCCCAGGCTCTTTTATGTGACACAGTGCCATAATATGCCATTTTTGTAATATTGTAAATGATTTAATAGACTTCCTCTCCTAAGCTGTCCTTGATGTTCCAAGGAGCTTTTCAGACTAATGAAGATAGATATGGATAGCACAGTAAGGTTTGGACAGCAAAACTCTGAAGTTTATTTTATTGCAAAGTTGTTATTTTCCTGTAATTATACTCTTATATTTGCTGTAGGTTTCATTTAAAATGCTGCTGAGGTCAATGCTGTTTGCTCAAGGCTAAGAGATAAGTTTGGTTTCTACTGAAATTGCAGAAAGAAAAGTATATAACTTTAAAATTACATGTACTCACAGTTCTTTTGGACCAGAAATCATGGACAGCATACAAAAGGGTTCATTAATGCAGAATAAAAGTTATCTTTTTGAGTAAAAAATGAACAGAGATCTCTTGATACAATTCAGTCATGTAAAACACTTCCAGTTTCATAACTGTTAGCATGCTGCCATTTTTGGGTTTTCCTTACTGTAAAAAAAGCAGGAATACATTATTCCATGGCCAAATGGAGATCACAAATGGTCTGATGCCTATTTTTTTCCACTACACTGAAAGAAATTTATTCTCTGCAATGATATTGAGAATAACTTTTGAAGTTTGCTTCAATACACCAATAATTGCTGGACACCTGTTATCTCTAAGCTACAAGTGGGTTTTTTTTAACTCTTTTTTTTTTTTTTTTTTTTTTTTTTTTTTTTTTTTTAACTCTTTTTTTTTTTCATGTACAGTACACACAAAATTAGTCCAAAGTTCTTGGTGTAAGCAAGTGGAGCCACCCTAAAATCAGTCTCTGAGGTATTGCTGTCTCCATTCACTCTTTGTATAAGAGCAAATATAGGGCTGCAGAAAGTTTCTGATACTACTAGACATGTTGAAGAGTAGCTGGCAGAATTTCTGGTCTCAAGACAAGGAACATGACAATGATTTGCAAATAAATTACAGAGCCTTGTTGGGGGCAGTCAGAAGGAAAAGTAATCCTATACCAATTCTCATCATAGCTTCTCAGCTTTAAGCAGCTGCTGCAGTTTGAGGCTAATGCCTTGCAACACAGTTGCTCTATGAGTATGACCTGAAATGTGATATATAATCCAAGCCTAGAAATAGTAGCAGTATCTGTATAATCAAATTGATTTTAAAACAAAACTTGAAGGAAAAGAACTTTAAACTTGACTGTGATCTCCAATGAATAATATTTATTATGTGTTTCATGAAGACTTCTGTCCATATATTTTATGTCATAAAAAGGAAGAAATGGATTCAATATGAAGTACAGAAGAGGGAGTATATTACCTGTATATGTATTTGTATACAAATACAAACAGCCTAGTTTCATCCTGCATCCCATTGTGTCCAGAATAGTGGTGTGTACAATGAAAGAAAAACATTCAGTTGATGATTTATCACCTCTGTATTGGTCGCATTATCTTGGATGGATTGCTCTTTGGTTCTTATATTACTCCACTGCCTACAGAGCAGAGATGCAACTAGGTCAGCTTAGATGGTTAATTTTGATGCATGATCCATTGCTCAGAATTAAGTAACCACATTGGACTTAAATCCTGAAGAAAAGAAGAAAATAAGTACCTTATGAAGGCATGGCAAATGGGCTCTGAAATAGTGGAGCTCTGCATGTTTTCACCATGATCAGCACAGTGATACCATGATGCTCCACCTGCCTGTCAGATCTGACTGTCAGGGAATGGCTTTAAGATGAAGAAGGGTAAATTTAAATTAGATATTAGGAAGAAATTATTTACTGTGAGGGTGGTGAGGCACTGGCACATGTTGCCGAGGGAACCTGTGGATACCCCATCCCTGGAAGTGTTCAGGGTCAGGTTGGATGGAGCTTTGAGAAACCTGGTGTAGTGGAAGGTGTCCCTGACCATGGCATGGGGTTTGGAACTGGATGACCTTTAAGGCTCCTTCCAGCCAAAACCATTCTCTGATTCTATCATTAACCACCTGTCCTGGTTTAGGGCAAATCTGGGATGAAACTTCCAATGGGTCCCTCTAGAAAGCAGATTCAAGCAGCCCCTTCCCCAGCTGGTTTGGGAAAATAGCTCCTTGGAGAAAAGTGGAAAAAACCTGTTTGTTCAACAAACAATTTATTCATAAGCACAAAAATGAATCATATTAAACAATAAAACCTCTCACTGTTCTGAAATGATGGAAAATTCAGAGAGAAAGCCCTTTTCATGGGGTGTAGCTTGGCTTAGTCAGTCTCTCATCAGTCTCTCCTGTGCTGGAAAATGTCATGTCCTGGGGTCTGGTGGGCCACAGGTGTGAGCTCCTGGTGTTTTTCTGGGTTTTCAGTCCAGAGCAGGGCTGGTCAGTTCCAAGAAAAGAAAAGCCACAGTCCAAGGAACTTCTCTGCTTCAGCTAGCTAAAAAAAGCTAACTAAAAGCAAAGGAGAGTGCTCTCCTACTGTCTGTGCTGCAGACAACACAGTCCTGAGAAGGAATGTGGGACAGCAGGTGCAGTTTCTGAAAACAAACTGCACACTTCTGTCCTTCCCTTGCTTTCAGAGGCAGTCTTAAAGGTGCAGAACTTAATATCCACCATAAATAGAGCAGACAACTGGGGACACAAGCATCACAAAGTCATCCTAGGACACCACCTGTGAAATTCATGCAATTTCTTTATCCCTTTTTTCAGCTTGTCACACTGTTGTTTGTCACATTTGGTAGCTTCTCAATCAGTGTCCAGCACTTCTCCACAAATTTTGAATCTCTTTGATTAGCTCAACCTCAGGTCAAACTAGGCAGGCCTAGTCACAGAACAGTCATTTGTCTGCACAAAAAAAAAAAAAAAAAAAAAAAAAAAAAAAAAAAAAAAAAAAGGTCAAATCTGAGTCTACAGGCACTGATGATCTTCAGAATGAATATTCTTTATAGCCTTCAAATTCTGGGTTGATGCATATGAGACATAAATAAGGTAAAAGCATTTAGCATTTCCTAAAGAGGGACATGAATGGAGTTCAGTAACTCTCACATCCATACCCTGGTGTGTGTGAACATAAACCCTCCTCAGAGCTGTACTGCATTTTGCCAAGAGCAGCAGTTACTACAGGTGCCTTATAACTTGTAGATGAGTCATATTCTTCTTGGAAACTGCTAGAATTGTAGGAATGTTCGTAATTCAATGCTCATCTCATGCATTTTATGTATTTGCCTGAGTTGGAACATTATGTCTTCAGCTAACATAGCAAGGGTTTTGCTTGCAGAATTTTAGGAAGAAATGTACAGTTTGTTCAGATAGAAAAGAAAAAGGAAAAAATCCTTTAACAGATAAGAATATTCTACTGAAGTATCTGTCTTTGGATAATAGAGCTTGAAAACCATTGGATACTGTTTTTATTAAATGTCATAGTTTAGCCTGAACCAGCAACCAAGGCTCACACAGCTGCTCACTCACTCCCCCAGCAGTGGGATCAGGGAGAGAATCGGAAGAGTAAAAGCTGGAAAACTCATGGGTTGAGATAAAGACAGTTTAATAGGGAAAGCCAAAGCCAAGCACACAAGCAAATCAAATCAAGGAATTAATTCCCTGCTTCCCATGGGCAGGCAGGTGTTCAGCCATCTCCAGGAGAGCAGGGCTCCATCACAGGTAATGGTTACTTGGGAAGAAAAACACCATCACTGCAAATGTCCCCCTCTTCCTCTCCTCACTTTACACACTGTGCATGATGTCACATGGTCTGGAATATCCCTTTGGTCAGTTTGGGTCACCTGTCCTGGCTGTGTCTCTTCCCAGCCTCCCCTGATCCCAAATTTCCTCCCCAGTGTGGCCATACGAAAAGCAGAAAAGGCCTTGGCTCTGTGCAGGCCATAACAGCAATAACAAAAAAATCTCTGTATTATCAAGACAAATCCAAAACACAGCCCCATTCCAGCCACGGGGAAAAAAAGTAATTCTAACCCAGATGAAAGCATCACACTCGGTGTGTTCCCAAATTTGTTTTCAGAATCTAAGTCTCAGTAAGAAAATTTACAATTCACATTATATATTCAAAATAGTACAAATAGGTTGTTTTTGTTAAACTTTAGATCTTAATGCATAATTAGTCCTTTGGTTAGAAATCAGACATATCTAAAAGATCATTCTGGTCTCTCATTTAGAATTAAAAAGCATCTACAAGATAATTCTGGAAAGCTAAAGTTATCTTCTTTTTTTCCTTTATTTTCTTTTTGTTTCTTTTTTTTTCTTTTTTTTTCCCCTGTCTCAACTTTCTTGAAGGTCATATTTGCATAACAGTTCAGATTGCCCATTCATCCAATAAAGGTAGATTTTAGTCAGGTTGGAGATGCACATACTGACACCAGAAATTTCTACACATCTTAGAGAAATATTAGTCAGAGAGATTTATTTCTTCCCTTTTGAAATTGCATCAATATTTATTATGGTGTATAATGACTGAGTTATATGGTTGATTGTTTCCAGGTATTAGTGCAATATGAATATATTAGCAGTCCCTTTCTTACTGTAATAAAGCACAAAATCAAACGATACAAAACAGATTGAAATGGTTCCGTATGTATTTACAACCTTATATAAATGAACAACTAGAAAGTATGGAAAATATAGAATAGTATGTAATACTTCTTAACCTTCTTGCAACAATTGTGAAGGGCAGTTCTGCCTCAGCTTTTAAGTGACTGGGAAAATACATAAGTGTTGCCTCAGGGTGCGAGGCAGTGCGACCTGGTCGGGCGGGAGACCACGGCGAACTTACAACCTGGCCGGACAAACCACGCGTGACACCAATGTGGTGAACGGAGGAATGCAATTTATTTCCTGCGGGCGTCCGCTTAAGTAACTGCAGTGCGCCCACGTGGTTTTCCTGAAAGATGATTGACAGCGCGGTTGCGGGGTAACGCCATGGAGAGGAAGGGGGACCCTACCTCCTCGTACATCCCGAGATCTTCCGGGCAGTTTGGGCTAACTACATTTCCCCCCTCTCCATGAACAATTAAACTTGCAACTTATACAAACTGCACAAACATAGTAACAACGAAGAACTGGAACAATTTGTTAGTAAAACATGTGAGTAAGTTCACTTGTTAGCCTTTTTAAGCTAACTGTCTCTGCTCCAAGAGCATAATGTCAATTCTGCTTAAACGAGCTTTGACAAACTGGGTTATTTTGTTAAGCAAACAAGGGCCGAACACGAGGGCAAGCAATATGGTAACCACTGGTCCGATTAGAGTGGAAACAATGGGGGCGATCCAGGGGTGTTGGTTAAAAAGTGAATCGAACCAGTTTTGCTGCTGGAACTCTTGTCCACGGCATATAAGTCTCTATTTAAGTTCTGCCATGGATTGCTGGATGGGACTGGAATGTTTGACGTACGTGCAGCACTCTTCATTCAAGGCAGCGCATAGTCCTCCCTGTTGCATCAGTAACAGCTCCAAACCTTGTCGGTTCTGCAGCACCATCTCCGATAGGGAGAACAGAGATTCTTCCAGTTTTAAAATGTTCTTTTGGATCTCAAGAAGATCCTCATCGATTGCTCGCTGGAGCTGCAACAGATTCTGTTTCTGCGTGACCAGCAAAGAGATGCCTGTAGCTGCTCCTGTTCCATCTAGAGTCAAAAGTACTGCCAAGCTGGCAGCAGTTACCAGTTCTCACTTTTTGCGATGGCGCTGTGCTTTGAAGTGGAGCATGACCTCGTCATCTGTGTGGTACAGGATCCTAGGAACGACAACGACTTGGACACAGAAATCGTTAGTTGCATCGAACTGTCTGATAGAGACACATGGGGTAATACCTGTGGCATAGCAAGTCCACACGCTCCCTGGTGCTGGAATGGCCCATGACTGTTGCCGGTCTAGGGTGATCGAGGTATTACAGAGCTGCTTGTTTTGAGTGGCAAGGGATCGGCTACCAATGCACAGTCCGTAACCTGAGATCATTCCCAGAGTAATTCCCTTGTGGGAAGTGTCCTACTTACACTGTCTGGGATTGGCTCTTTTAGAATAGTCAAACATTGTGCTGACGCCTATTCCCTCGTAAAAGGGCGGTTTAGCGTCATAGCACAACCAACAGGACTTGGTTAGGTTGGGGTGTGAGGTGTTTAGGGACAAGAAAGCAGCATATAACATCCAACTGAACAGACCCTGCGAGGAGACTTCGGGTCTGGGACTGGCTGGTACTGGATTGGGCTCTGCTGTTGCGACAAGCGGTTCTTCCTTTTGAGAAGTTATCAGCTCGTTTGGCCCTACTGCAAAGTATTGTCTGGGAGATGGAGATCTGATAATTTGTATAACTGTGCCACGGTCATAGTGGCCTCGACTCAAGGGATCGTCTTCACGCCTATATACTGACCACAGTCTGCCTATCGCCCAAGTTGGGTCTTGGTGTTGCAGTACTGTGACTGTGAGGTGAGAGCAATTTCCCGGGGGTCGACCTTGGTAGGTACTTCTTGATATGCAGCCGTTGGGCCAGCCTGTTACTTTTAGGAACTCATCCTCTTTAGGAGGCTTCCACCGGTTACCTGTCACTATGGTTTCACAACCCCAATACCTACAGAACCAATAAACCTGGGTAAGTGCAATAACTCTTTCCGGGGTTGTTGCTCGGACACCAGTATGTCCCTTCTTTAATAACTCTGGCCTTACCGGATCAGTCGCTCATGAAGATGTCGGTCAGACGCACCGTCCACATGGGTGAGTTGGTTTTGGACTGGCCTATAACATCGCCGGTGATAAAGTTCCTAAAGGTCCAAATGCTGGGCTGGTAGGGATGATTACCTGTGCCAAGGTGAACTGATGGCAGCACAAAGCAGATGCACAAGAACAAAGCCGGAGGTTTGGCTGGCGACTTACAGCGAAGAACCTGTGGAAAGACGCTTGGAGTGTACGTTAGTCTTTGCTAGGCAAGACTGGTTTTATAGATTTCAGAGGACACCACTTAATAATGTCATCTTTCTTGACTGCTGCATAGCCCCTACTGGTTACCACCAACTTCCAACCTGCTTCCCACTCCCCTAACTCATTTTTTATTTTGATCGGGGGACCTTCTTTGACTGCCTCAGCAGCCCAATGTTTCTGTGATGGGGCCTGATCTTAGTCTCCCCTGGGGAACTGGTTCAATGCCAACATTGCTGTTACCAGTAAATGGGGCTGCTCTGACGGGGGAATGGCACTGGTGAAACCTTCAGCTTTTGCCAAAGTTTCTATTTTGGATTTTAATGTTTGGTTGGCTCTCTCCACTATGGCCTGTCCTGTACTGTTGTAGGGGATTCCTTGCTTTAAAACAATGCCCCATTTGGTGGCGAACTCCTGGGTCGCTCGGGACACAAAGTTGGTTCCATTGTCTGTCTTTATTTGCTTCGGGATACCGAGCCAGGCCATGGCTGTCAGCCAATGCCGGATGGTGGCTTTAGAGTTAGCTTTGGCATGCTGAGTTCCTACAATCATGCCACTGAAGGTGTCGACCGTGACTGCAAGCCATGTTCTTGGTTTTAGCAATTGACACATGGTAAAGTCTGTTTGCCAGATCTCAGTGGCTTTTAGACCTCTAGGGTTGACTCCGCTTGACCACAATGGTGATTTTTGGCAATGAGGACAGGTGGCAATGACATGCTTGGCATCGGACATGGGAATGTTACATCGCTTGGCCAGAGCTTTTGCTCCTATGTGGAGCGATTCATGTAGCTGTCTCGCATCCTGCAGTGTCCATAGTCCCTTCGCTGCAGCATCCGCTTTGTCATTTCCCAGCTGGAAATACCCTTTAACTGGGCTGTGGCTGTTTACATGAATGACTGTTACGGTGCCTTGCCGAGAATGCAGTGCCTCTTCAATCATCACTGCGGCCGGCGAGATAGAGATGCCTGGTTGAGACATCGCCTGACAAAGCTTTGCTGCGAACATTGAGTCGGTGACTATGTTAAGGTGCTCGGTTTGGAAAAGACTGCAGGTTAGCACTATTGCAGATGCCTCTAGCAGCTGGACTGATAGAGATTGGTCTCTCATTTTTACACATTGCCACTTGTCTTGGTCTTGCCACACAACTGCTGCTGTAGAGGTCATTGATGATGCATTGGTGAACACTGTTGGGCCGGGCAGAGGACGATCCACAACTTTTGGTGGTAGATCGATGTCCACTGTAGCAAGTAGCTGGATCCATGGTGGCTTAGCGGCATAGCAGAGTTCTCCTCCGAATCCGAACAGGGCCAAGGCTAGATGCTCTGATAGAGCGACAGATGCAGTTGGCATTTGTTTTCCGGAACGGGAGATATATTTTTGCAGGCTCAGTACCTAGATGGTTCAGGGCGAGCTTTCTACCTTTCATAATTAGGTTTCCGAGGCATTCGACGCCTGGGGAAAAGGCTCGCGAGGATCTCCCGAGGACTACCCATTGTATTGGTTTGGCTGTATCAGGTGGTCCTTGAGCTAATACTTCGACTCCCCCTTCTTTTGTAAAGTGCACGTATAGGTCAATGGGCAGGCTGGGGTTCCATCTGGACAACACGGCAGTGGACAGCTGTTGTTCAATATAGTCAAGCGAGGGAGTGGCCTCTTCTGAAATGTTCTTGGGTTCCTATGGGTGTTTACCTTTGAGAAGGTCATACAATGGAGACATGACCTCCGGGGGAATGAGAACCGTGTTTCGCAGCCACTGTAACGATCCCACTAGCTGTTGAGCATCATGCAGCGTCTTGATGTCACGTCGGATTTGATCGCAGGAGGCGACACATAGGAACTGCTTATTTTCATGCCTAGAAACGTGACTGAGGGACCCTTTTTTATTTTTGCCTCTGCTATTTCGAAGCCGTTTGTTTTCAATGCGCTCGAGACTGTCATGACAATGGCATCGACCTGCTGGGTTGAGGCAGCTGCTATTAGGATATCATCCATATACTGAATGATCGTGGCTCCTGGGTTTTGTGATCGGACCGGAGCCAAAGCTCTGCTTACCACAGTTTGGCAGATGGTCGGCGAATTGACCATGCCTTGTGGCAAGACTCTCCATTGGAACCTGAGATTGGGCTGCTGACCATTCGGGAATATGACTGAAAAGGCAAAACGTTCTCTGTCTTCCTCATGTAGTGGTATGGAGAAGAAGCAGTCCTTGATATGAATTACTACACAAGGCTGGTCTGTGGGGATAAAAGAGTTGCCAGGCAGTCTTGTTTGTACAGGGCCCATCGGTTGAATCTTCTTGTTGACAGCCCGTAGGTCATGCAAGAGATGAAAGTCTTCGCCACTGCGCTTAGGGATCACGAAAACAGGCGTGTTCCAGGGTGAAACAGAAGGTTCGATGTGGTTCTTTTCTAACTCTCTTTGAACCAATTGTAAAAGGGCAGACATTCGAGGCTCGGGTATGGGCCACTGTTCGACATACACCGGATCGGAGGACTTCCAGGTTAATTTAATTGGGAGTGACGGGTATGCCGCAGTGGCCCTGAGGGTAAATTTGTCACCCTCATTCCTAGCAGTGCTTGAGCATCTCTGCCCAACAGCAGTGGAGTGTTAGAGAGGACATAGGCACGGACACAAACGAATTTTTCTGGTCCATCTTTTGTGAACAGGGTTATTGAAATTAAGTCTATGCTCCTTTGGGCGCGTTGGACTCCTCTGACACCGACTACGGTTGCAGCGTCTTCCAGTGGCCAGCTTGGAGGCCAACGCGTGTCCAGGAACACCGTGACGTCGGACCCTGTGTCCACGGTGAAGAGAAGCGCGACGTAGCAGTCGTCAGGTCGGCGCGCTCGTTGGCAAACTCCCCAAGAGGTGGGGGGCCCTTGCGCGTCGCAGTTTATTGCCAGGGCCACCCGGGGGATACCATCAGGTCGGAAGCTGCCTGCGATGTGTTTTGGGCCTGAGTGTTGCGCTGTGGTGTTGTGCATGTGGTTGGCGCTTGTGGCAGTGGCGTCTGGGCTGCACCATTTGGCATAGTCTAGGCCATGAAATTTGTCAGTTCCCTGGGGGGCAATGGATTCGGGAGGTGTTCCACTCCAGCAGGGGTGAAATAATTGGGCCGCTGACTGTCCCAGCGAGGAGGGAGACGCATGCGGCCTGACTGTTCCCTCCCTCGCCCATTTCCCTGCTTCTTGCTATGACTGCAGCATCGGGCGATGTGACCCTTCCTTCCACAGATCCAAAAAGGCCCCCTTGGCCTTGACAGAGGGAGATTTGATGCGGGCTGACTGTGGAGATTACGATTTTGAAGGGCCATTATTTCAGCCACTGTTGCCCCAACTGCGGCTGGAATTGGGGCCATTGCGGCGCCGATTGCAGCTTGGACCGGGGCTAAATTTTCCTCTTTAACAACGTGCTTTATCATGGTCGCAAGGCTTGCGCTTGGTGGCACTGTCCGCAATAGTTCTTTTGTTGCTTGATTACATTGTTGCCGCAAGCACCCCTCTAGCATTGGTCCCTTTGCCTCCGATGGGAGGTCTGAGGCGTCTATAGCTGCCTGAAGGCAATCGACAAAGGTAGTGAAACCCTCACTCTCAGCCTGTTTAATAGTGGTCCATGGTGACGGTTTGGCAACCACCCTGCAAGCTGTTCGAATGGCCTCTCTCACGGCACGAGTCGTGGCAGCAACCTCTGAAGCCCGCAGGCCCTGCGCTTGCACTTGTGGACTGACCATTTGAGGGTCTCGACCCATCAGCCGCTGCAAACTTGAATTGCGCAGTGGGTGTTGGTCACCGGAAGCTTTGGCAAGCATTTTCTCTAAATTGTCCTCCCATTCCTGTTTAAAAACTATCATGCCAGCTCCATCAAAAATCATTCGACATGTCTGTTTGATATCAAAGGGGAGCATGTCATCATTGCCAAAAAGACCATCTATCAAGGTGGAGACCATTGCGGAATTGATTCCCTTCTCTGCTATGGCTTTGGCTATTGCGTACACGTCTTTGGGATTGACTGGAGAATATGTTGGCAAATTGTTATCTAGTTTTTTCACTGGAAATATTCGCACTGCAGCCTCCAGCAGGTCTGCGAGCGCCGTTTGCACCTTTCCCCAGTCTGTCAGGGGCATGGATTTAGGAGTCTTTTTTCTATGCACATGCCGCGTGGGCAGGTCTGTTTGTTTAAAGAAAACTGCCGATGTGGCCTGTGTCTGAACTGGAATCTGAATCATGACTAGACTCTTCACTAGTGTGACAATGTCCCTTGTATTCAAATTCCTTCCACCACCCCTCTCGAGCCAGCTTTGAGGCCTGCTCGGCCTCCTCCTCCTCCGAGTGAGAGGAAATGAACTGATCGGAGACTTCCTGTCTACCGTGCTTTTTAGTCTGGCTCCGCCCTTTAGTTTTCTGGTGGGCGGGTGCGCCACTCCTCCTGCTCCGCCTCCCTTCCAGAGGCATCTTTGCCTTAAAAGGGAAGGTTGGGGACCTTGTTCTCTGATTGGGCTCCGATTTCCCCTCCCCTCCGCGGGCCACACCTCTCTCTGTGGTCCCGACCGCGCGTGTCTGTGGCGGGAAATGTCATGGGGCCACGCCCTTCTTCTTCTGCCTCGGCGCCATGTTGTGGCGCATAGGGAGGTGGCTTTAAGTTAATCTGTTTTAAATCTGCACACACAACATTCTCTTTTGGGCTTGGGGGGTCATCGCGATTTTCCAATGGGTTAGAACCGACCGCGGAATGGGGCTTTGGGACGGGGGATGGGGATCGCGATTGCGAAAGGTTGTTAGTTTCAAGCACCCGTTCTTTCTCCGCGAAAACATTCCCGAACGTGGTTTGAGTGGTGGCTCCGATTCCCAGCTTCGGAGTTAACCTCAAGCATTGCTGAGCTGCCGCCCATGTCTCCTGCTCCTCCAATGCTTTCTGCAATGCCTGCATCATTTTTCCCCAGCTTTTAAGATTTTTGCTGGTATCAGAAACAATGACATCCTTTGCAAGGACATTAGTACATCTCTCCCAACATTCTGGATGCAGAATGTCTAAGGGACGATCAATGGCTCCCAATGTTAAAAGCCGCTTAACCGCAGCATCAAAATCTTTAACTTTACATTTAATTCCCCACTGTTCATAAATTTCTGAAATTACCTTGCCAAGCGGTTCCATGCTGGCGGTACTGAGGGCATCCCCTCCACCAGAGTCTGCCTGCTTCTCTGGTCGTCTCCCCTTTCCAGCGTGTCACCCGTCGCCCGGAGAGCACACGCACCTGTGTGTCTGGGGGCACTCCCAGGTTTCGGCACCACTATGTTGCCTCAGGGTGCGAGGCAGTGCGACCTGGTCGGGCGGGAGACCATGGCGAACTTACAACCTGGCCGGACAAACCACGCGTGACACCAATGTGGTGAATGGAGGAATGCAATTTATTTCCTGCAGGTGTCCGCTTAAGTAACCACGGTGCGCCCACGTGGTTTTCCTGAAAGATGATTGACAGCGCGGTTGCGGGGTAACGCCATGGAGAGGAAGGGGGACCCTACCTCCTCGTACATCCCGAGATCTTCCGGGCCGTTTGGGCTAACTTCACATAAGGAAAGTTAATATCCAGGTTTTCTTCTCTACTCATCAAAAGCTTTGTATCAATAGATTAGGAACCTAATATTGTACCCCTGCTCTGTTTGATAACCCTCATTTTGTCAATTTATAATTTAAGTTAAATGATTCACAGAGCAGAGAAAAAAGGAAGTGTAGAAGAAATGTATGTCGCAATGGAAAGAAGATGCCTCATAGAGTTTTGAAAGTATGAAAATATCTGATTCCTTATAGGAGGCTTTTTTTTGCTCTTTATGCTTTAAAACTATTTAAACTGTTAGATTCTGATTAGAGAAGTGAAAAATAATAAGTGATATCTAATTTGATATCTCCACCCACCAGCGGGACCACTTCTATAACAGACCAGCCATAAGGACCATCATGCTTCCATTACATTATTTTTAATGATCAATTCAATTTTCAATGGGAAATCTTTTTTTACAGAAGGACTATGGATTAATCTAGCCCTGTAAAATTCATGTCAAAGTATTCTGCACTCTACTGCTAATAAAAATTTTGGTTTTGTTTTTTAGTTGCTTTGAAATTGCCATTTTGTAACTATTAAATATCCTCCTCATACATTCAAAGACATGTGGAACAGATCTTCTCTATTTGCCTCTTCAAGAACAATATTTATTTTAAAATGTTATGCTTCCTTGTTATTATTTTGCTCCATTGGTCCTTTGTTTCATTTCATAACCTGCTCCATATTTTTCACTCTCTTCTTTTTGAGAAACTTTTGGGTCAATTTTAACTACTGTCCTCTTCTGAGACCTTTTTAATTCTGACATACTTAAGATTAACTTCCCTCACTCAGCACTTGGAAAAAGGGGGCTATTTGGCATCTGAACAGCACCATGGTGACACGAAAAGTGCAAAGGAAATAAATGCTGAATCTACAGGGCTGACAGTGATCCCTGCTCCAGGGCTTACAGCTTCTCCTGCCCTCCTCCTCCTCCTTCTCCTCCTCTTCTTCCTCCTCTCCCCTTTGTCTCTGAAGCAATATTTCTCATGTGTTTTCTCCTTATTCATCATTGTGCCTGGGTGGTGGTTTGCTCTTCCTCTGGTGTATTTTCACAGAAGATTCTCCAAACTTTAAAGAGACCCACAATCCCTGCTTTACTTGCTGTCCTGGGTTGTAGTGTAGGATGTACACAAAGTATTTATTCTATCACCATCTCCATGAACTGTTAAACCAGGTGGGGCAGTGTTTTCCCAGGCCCCCTTCCTTTGGGCTCTTCTGTTAATGGCCCATCAATGCCTTGCCCATGACTCACAGGTAACTCCCTCCAGGAGTTATCTCTCTTTAATGGGCCATCAAGGACCCACTTCACAACTCCTCATCCCATTGGGAGATGCTCCGCCCAGGGGGAGGAGCCAAGCATTCTCACCTGGATAGAGTCTGGGATTTGGGACAGTGCAAGCAGCCCTTACCCACTGGATTCCCAGAGGACCAGAGCTCCCAGACCTCTCTACAGGATCACTGCTTCAGGAAGAGCACCTCACCTGGACTGCTTCCACCACCCTGCTCAGGTTGTATTCTGACTCTGTCAGCGGTCTTTTGTGTTATTGCATTTATTTTATTTTATTTTATTTTATTTTATTTTATTTTATTTTATTTTACCTTTTTACCTTTCTTCTTATTAAATTGTATTTCTGACTTGGAGCCTCTCACTCATTTTGCTTTCAAACCACAACACTTGTGAGGCAAGTGCACCTGCTAAACACACTCAGGGATTGGAAAGGAAACATAATATGTGAGTGACTGAGGTTGCAGTGATGCCAAAGGAGAAAGCTTAGTTATTTTATGGGACACTGGAATAAGAAAACTTTATCTTTGTCTCTGAGGTTTAGAGGTTTTTGGGGTTTTGTTTTTCATTCTGTGAAAGACTAGGGAACTGTTTAAACTTAGAAGATTATGTGGAAGTTTAGATATCAGGTTTTCAAAAAACTACAGTGGGGCAGAAGGGTGAAAAATTACAGAAAGCCTTGTTTTAAACAAGGGAAAACTCCTCCACCCCACAAATTGAAAGAAGATTGAAAGTTTACTTATAGTGTAGAGGTATTTTCATGGACAGAAAATTGCAAGTAGCGAAGACCATACCACTGTAGTGGACAAAGTAATGAAAATAATAAAAAATTAGGAGCTGAAGCCAGAAAAAGATTCAGCGAGAAGTGAACTTCTTAACAGCAAAGCTGGTTAATTGTTCGGAACAGGCTGCCAAAGCAAATGAGCTCATTTCCTTGGCTTTCTGTCTTCAAATGAAAAACCAAGAAAACTTTATGAAATATTTTCTTCAACCAAGCTCAGGTTACTGGGCCATGTGCTGAACTATATGTAATTCAAAAGTACATTTTTTTGTTTTAAAGACTGAATCATGTATCATTTACAACAACAACAACAACAACAACAAAAAAAAAAAAACACAAACAAACAAAAAATCAAACCATGAAAAACACTTTCCTCAAAAATGTTTGCTTTATTCATATGCAAAAAATGAAATTGAAACTGAAAAAAGAAGTTTCAACTGAGATCTGAATCAGATCTCTGAACAAGTCAATATCTTTTCCTTCAACATAAACAACAACAGTTAATCTAATTTGCTTTTAGAGTTTCAAAAGAGCTTTTTAGTTGACAATGTCTATTCTTTTCTGTGCTCCCTGAACTCTGATTTTGATTGTTTCTGAGATTCTTTGTCTGATCAATTTATACTCTAGAGCTGTGTTACTATTATGCTAGTTAAGGGAATTATTGATATTTTTAAACAGTATCTTTGGAAATTAATGTATCACCAACATCTGTAATAAAGTGACTCTTCTGAGGATGGCCTGTGACATCAATCTGCCCTGCAGTCCCAGTCTGTGTATATGTATGACAGTTCTCAGATTTTAACAGAAATAGACTATTTTGTCACTGGACTTAAGAACCTGCCTTCTCACAGCCATTAATCTTTTAATGCAGAAAAGCCATGTCAACAGGTGCCGTCATAGCACTCTTAAGTGACATAAGAAATGTGATCTCCTGCTCCAGCTGTTTCAGCTCAATTTTCTGCTGTGCAGCTGCTGGAGCCCAGGCCAGTGGCCAGGATTCAAGGTCTCAGTGGCCAGGATTCAGGGTCTCTGCTCACCCTGAGGGATGCGCCTGCTGTTTTCCCAGTTGCTCCTTCAACCAGTTGCAAAAGAGGGCACAAGTCCCAGAGACAAAAACACAGAGACACACAGACATGGAGAATACTGGCATGGCTGATAACATACTGCCACACACAGGACTCATATACAGCATAAACACAGGAAACCAGGTCTTCTCCTCCTCTTTAACTTGCAGAGAGAATGGGTCAGTCCTGCTGACACACACACACTCCCACTCTCTCTGTTCAGAAGTACATAATAATTTGCAGACCCTTCGAGCCTCACCACAGCCCCTCTGTTGTCCCTGCCCCTCTGCTTGGATCCTAGGCCACTTTACCTGCCCCCTGCTTACCTGCTGGTCCAGCTTGGTGCTCACTGCAAACACACACACAGAGCTGTCCCTCAGGTACTGCACATTTGCAGCTCCTCCTGTGAGTGCCAGCACAGCCCTATCTGACTGACACCCTGTCCCAGCTTGAGTTTACTGGTGAATACACACACACTTCTCATTTTCACCAGGACTGCGGATGATACAGACACCCTGCTTCAGCAGCTGACACCAGGCACACAGGTGCCTACTCTAGACACTTCTTCCACATACTTCTTGAAATACTTTTGGTCCTTTGATAATACTTTTGAATCTATGTTAAACTGTCAAACTGGGGACCAACAACCTGTTGTGTAGGGGAAAGTTCACAGCCATAATGAAATTATATTCCCAGACTTCATGATTTTGCAGTTTAATATTTTAAGACAAAAACAAAGTAGAGAACTCCAGGGAATACATTAGAGTAATCCATGATAAGAATAAAATTTTTACACTTACTGCAATAAAATATGATTATAGTACATCAAATATCTGAATAAAGCCAATTGTATCCGTATCAGGGAAAATTAAAGAATAATTTATATCTCTACCCTTCCTACATAAGGCATATTTAAGACTGGCATTAAAGCAAAAGGACAAGGAGCATGATTTTTGAAATAAAGGAATCAATCACTTTTTGTACTCAATGGGTTTATACATTTGTAGCTCTATTATGTTGGTCACATCTCAAATCAGTTTCCAATTTTATTGGAATGCAAAGAGTAATGTCTTTCTTCCAAATATCTAATAGATTACGCTGAAACCTCATGACAATTTAATTGCTTGGCTATATTCCTGTTTATATCACAGACCAAGTATAAACCTTACACTTGGACTTTGCATAAATAACAGTTCACTGATAATTATCTCTGGGATGAGTTAGAAGTCTGAGCTTCTTCATAAACACACAGTACAAGACTGTCCTCACCCTAAGGAGCTGCTAATATAGAAATACTTAAACCTGAAGTACAGAATTTCTCATCTATTTCTCCTATAAACACTTCAGAGAACTTTGAACAATCAACTTACACAAAGAGTAATTGAAGGCAAAACACTTAATTACCTCATACTTTCATCCTGGATTATTTCAATAAAACCCTTGCAACATGCTCCGCTGTATTTCATGTAGAACTAACTTAAATTGTGTAATGCAAAACAAGGTAACAGTCACAATATCCAATTAACAGGAACATGTATAAGCTGTGACAGTGACACAGTAAAGTCATTGCAGTTGAGAGCCATTGGCAATGGTTGATTAACTATTAAAAAAACTGCTTGAATAAGTAATTGATTACCATTCTCCATATAACTAGGACATTCATTGTCCATACCCAGTTGAATATCAAATTATATACACATCTCATTTAAAACTTAAAGTTAATTTCTTTCCTAGGAAAAAAGAAACTCCTCCTTCCCATACATCAACTGACAAGCAAACCAAAACCATTTCTGAAATTCAAAACAATACTATTTACATTTACTTACATTTTGTTTTTTACCTTATTCTTTTTTCTTCTTTAATTGAGCTTTCCCTGAATTTAATGGCAAAACACAGAATCACACACAGATTCACTAGCTTGGAAAAGACCACTGCCTAGATATCAATGTTCTTGGTGTCCCAGACTAAACATGCTTGGTCAACTTGTTACATGAATGTAGAAATTTATCCTACCTAATAATTCATCTATGTTCTGAGAATGCATAAAATGACAAAGGAAGAAAAAACCCTTTTTGTTTTCTCCTCCTGCATCCTGTTTCATAAAGGTCTGAATTATGTAATTCAGATACATATCCAGTTGGAGAACTAGTTGTCAGCATGTTTATACAGAATCACACAGAGCCACACAAAATCAAAAAGGTTGGAAAAGACCTCTGAGATTGTGGAGTCCAACCTTTCACTGAACACAACCATGGCACTGTCATGTCCAGTCTGTCCTTGAGGACCTATAGGTATAGTGACTTCACCATCCCCCTGGAAAGTCTATTCCAACGGCTAATCACCCTTTCTTTGAAGAAATTCTTCCCAATGTCCAACCTAAACCTCTCTGGTGCAGCTTAATATGATGCACTCTTATCCTATTAGTCCTTGTCTGGCAGAAGAGACAGATTCCTGCCTCAATGAAACCTCCTCTTAGAAAGTTGTAGAGTGATAAGATCACAACCATGCACCACCTTTTCTTGAGAATCAAAAAATCTCAGCTCCCTAAGTTGCTTTTAACAAGATGGTGCTCTGGCCTTTTCACCAGCTTCATGTATGTTGTCTGGATCTGCTCCAGCAAGTCAATGTCCTTCCTGAACTGAGAGGTCCAGAACTGGACACAAAACTCAGGATGTGTCTTCACAAATGCCTAGCAGAGGGGAACAATTACTGCCCTGGTCCTGCTGCCACTGGCCTCCTTGCTCAGCTGGGCACATGATAGCTTGTGTTCAACTGCTTGTTGGCCAAGACACACTGGTCCTTTTCCATTGGGGAGGTCTCAAGCCACTTGACCCTCAGCCTGAAAAATTGAAGGTGGGTGTTGTGGCCGAAGTCCAGGTCTCAGCACTTCATTTTGTGGAGTCTCATACCTTTGGCATTTGCCCATGGATACAGCCTGACCTGGTCTTCCTTTAAAGATGTTCCTTCATCCAGCAGATCAAAACTACCAATCAAATTGAAATCAATGTTATTCACAGACTTGCAAAAGGTAAACACAATACTCTCAAGCAGATGAACAAAAAAGATATTAAAAAAAAAAAAAAAAGAGACCCAGCATTCATATCACAGGGGCAACAATACGGACTGAAGACCAATTTGATTTAGCAATGTTAACAGTCACACTTTGGGACAGACTGTTCTTAACCCAGCAAAGAGTGCATCTGCCAAGCCCTGGGCTGATGGCTTTTCCCAGACTTTGCTGATGGAGTCAAAGGGAGATGCTTGAGTCCAGGCAGCAAATGCACAGCTCCATGCATGGCTTTTCTCTCAGTCCCGAGGCGGCTAATCTGCTCCTCAAAGGACATCATGTTGCTCAAGCAGGACCTGCCTTTCCTAAACCCACACTGGCTGGGCCTGATCCCTTGGTTGTCTTCTCTGGGCCCTGTGATCCCCCTCACAATGATCTGCTCCAGAACCTTGCTGGCCCCAAGGTCAGGCTGACAGCCCTGGAGTTCCCCACATCCTGCCTGCAGCTCTTCTTGACTGTGGATGACACACTGGCACATCCAGTCCTCTGGGACCTCCCTGACTGGCCAGGACTGACAATAAAGGACAGACAGAGGCTTAGCCAGCTCTTCCAGCAGCTCCCTGAGCACCTCTGGGGAACTCCCGGCCAGCCCCATAGACTTGGCAGTGTCTCAGTGGCTCTGCAGGTCACTAAAGATTTCCTCCTGGATTACAGGGACTCCAGTCTGCTCCCTGTCCCTGTCTGGCAGCTCAGGGGGGCTGCTCAACCTCTGCATATCCAGTCTGAGTATCAAAGTTTGAGGCAAAGAAGGCATTAATTAGCTCGGAGTTTTCCTCACCCTTCATGACCATATTTGCGTTGCGCATCCAATAAAGAACAGAGATTTTCCTTGTCACTCCTTTGTTGTTAATCTTTGTAAACAAACACTTTTTATCATCTTTTACAGTAGGAGCCAGATTAAGTGCTAACAGAGCTTTTGTCTTCCTGATTCTCTTTCTACATGAGGTGGGGGCCAAGGATGGTCTGATTGGGAAAAGCAGTTTGGCAGGGCACAGGGCTTCTTTGGGGACGTTTAGGGGAGGAACACAAACTGGGACAAGGGAGAGCTGTAGATCATTAGGAAAGGAACAGGCATAGGCAAAGCTGAGAGGCAAAGTCCTAAAAAAGGCCTTTGTGACCAAGGAGATCTCCATGTCTCTCCATGCCCACCAGGCCTTTGTGACCCGCGGTTCATCGTGCCCAGAGGCCATTGTGACACGGGTCCCTGCGGTGACACAGAGGCTCTTGCAGGGCCAAACCCCTGACGTTGGCACTCCCAGGAGAGCAGCGCTCTGAGGAGGCAGCAGCTCTCTGGCCAGGCAGCAGCTCCTCAGGAGGAAGCAGCTCTCCCGGGTGCCCTTGGCCAGTGTTCCTCAGAGCACGGCCAAGATGCCAAAGAGGCAGAAGGCGAATGCCCACGGCCAGTCCCGGGAGGGGCAGCCGCTGCTGTCCAGGCGGCCAGAGGTGAGGGACGGGCATGGAGGGAGAGGCTGCACTGGGACCTGCAGGGGCAGGGCTGGGGGCAGACACCTTGGGCCAGGCCTGGCCCCAGCCCTTGCTCTGGGCTGGAGCCGGTGTCAGCATGGCCTGGGTGAAGGAAAGGCCCAGAGACAGCCAGTGCAGCCGGGAACCCAGCCCAGCCTGGCTGCCGTGGTCAGCACCTGCCTTGGGGGCAGAGCTGGGCTTGCCACCATGCAGGGGGACAGAGCGTCCACACAGCTGCCTCCATCCCACGCCTCCTTTGCTTCCCACAGAGGCCGCCACAGGCAGCAGCGGAGGTCACATGGGTGACCATCACGCCCCTCCACGGGGACCAACTGATCCCCAGACAGGACATGGAATGGATCCTCAGAGAACTGAGAGGACAGGAGGACAGCCTGGAGGATGGGCACTCATTGCCCCACATTGGCACAGTCACACGGCCACCAAGACTGTCCGTGTCAGACTTGCCACCTCTCCACGGCCCTCCATTGACAGTGACACCTCCGTGCTGGCTCAGCCCTGAAATGCCCAGAGCAGCCTCGGCAAGGGTCAAGTTGCCCCCTCTGCCAGCAGCCCCAGCAGCCTCTGGGTCCTCTCCCAGAGGCACAGCACGGTCCGTGGGCCCCGTGGCCAGGGGCTACCCAGACCTGGTGCCACCTTCTCCATGGGGCACTCTGGCTGCTGACAGGGCCCAGGTAACACCTTCCCTGCACAGCTCAGCTGAGAGGCTCTGGCCAGGCTCAGGGGCAAGGCAGGGCCATCGCCTGCCACCCCTGCAACGTGCAGGTGGCCTCCCGCTCCACACAGGGACCCGGCCGGCCGGGAACCTCCTGGGGCACACCGGGGTGGAGGAGCTCTCTGAGGTGCAGGAAGAGCACGGTGGCAACAGCTATGGAGATCCATTTAGAGGCCTTGCCCCATGCCTGTGCGAGGACACATCCATCGAGTCCACCTGCACCCAGGAGCAGTCAAGTGTCTGCCAAGAGGCAGATGCAGAGCCCCAGGTGATGCCCAGCACTCCTGGCTTGTCCGAAGGCTCCACAGGAGAGACAGGAAACTCCTCTGAGCTCCTGTCACCTGGCCTGGTGGGAGAGCCACACTCTGGCTCTGACAACTTGCAGTCTGGGGACACATTCCTGAAGGAGTCAGAGGAGATGTGGGAGGAGGAAGAACTCCCAGACACAGCAGCTCCAGCTGCAGGAGACGTGGACAGAGACCTGTGGAGCGTGTCACTTGTCCCATTGAAAAAGGCAGAGGCAACAGCTTCTGCCGTGGCTGGAGAGCCCTGGGACAAGGGCTCCAGTGAGCTTTTCCCCACTGCAGAGCCTGAGAAGAGCTCAGGCTTCTCAGCTTCATCTTTGCCTGAAGGGCCCTGTGAGGACAGGGGAACTCATTGGCTGACAGAGAAAATCACCCACGACAAGCTGCTCCTCAAGGAGACCGGAGATGCTTCAAAGCACCTTCCGCATATCGAGGCAGAGGAGCTGGAGCAGTTGGAGGAAGACATCCTCTCCTCCCTGGATCAAGAAAGCCCCTTGGTGCCACACAATCTTTGCAGCTGGAGCAAAGACTACGGAGGAGAGACCAAAAAGTATTCACAGCTTGTGCCTCCTGACCTGTTTGCAGAGCTGTGGTCTCTCTTTAACAACAGGGACGTGCCATCTTGGGAGACTCGTCTGGATGAATTGCTGGCAAAGTGGGAGGAAGAAGAGCTCCCTGACACAGATGCTGCAGGAGAGGGGCACAGTGAGCCAAAGTGCTCACTCTGTGCCCCCCTGCAAGATGAAGAAGCAGAGCCAGAAGCTTCTCCCCTGGACAGCGATCCCTGCGATGAGGGACACAGTGAACCTCTCCTCAGGGCACCACCTGAAGAGGCAAAGATGTTGGCTCACAACTTGCCTGCTGATCCCGCAGAGGAGGCTGATGCAGCATGTGTGGATGCTGCCCATGCCCAGGACAGCCTTGAGCAGGAAAATCCCTGTGGGACTGGCACCCCAGCAGGGGCTTCTCTGGTGCCTGCCCAGCCCCTGGCCTGCAGTGTTCCTTCCTCCCCCACTGACATGGCCCCTGTCCCTCAGCCCCCAGCCCCACAGCGGTGGCGCTCCGTCCTCAAGACGGCCCGGCAGGCTCTGAGGGGGCTTTTCTCCTTCAGCTGCCTCAGGGGGCAGGGAGAGGAGTGAGCCTGGCTGCCAACACCACACAGATCTCCAGAGATGGCCTCTCATCTGAGGCCACACAGCTCTCAGACGGAAGGGCACAGGGAGGCTCGCAGTAGATGCAGCGAGGGATGCATGTATTGATGGACAGATGGATGGATGCATGGTGCCCAAGGCAACCAGTTGCCACAGGTGGGTCCTGCTGCCAGCCCCAGCCCAGCGTGCCCAAGCCAACTGCAAGGCAGCCTGATTGAGGAGAGCCAGCTGAGGAAGGATTACAGCACTGCGCAGGCAAAGGAAGGCACCCCCATCCTCCTTTGGTATGGCACGTAGGGAAATGCCTCCCTGGATCCCCACAACACACACTGAAGAAAAAGGCTAACCCTGGAAGAATCCAGGGCCCCAACCTCTGTCTCCACGACAACCACTAGCACTCTTCTGCATCAAGAAGAGCAGGATGATGAAGGACTGACAGGACACTGCTGGAGTCAAGCGGTGTCCGTCTTCTTGTTTTCTCCACTCCCTTCCTGTACTTCCCTCAAATGCCCCCCCCCCACCCCCGCTCCTTCTCACCCTCCTCTTTTCTATTCCATTCTATCTCTCTACCTCCCATTTATTGTTAAATTAAATCCCTGTTGTTGACTTTGGTGGATGGTCTCGTTGGCACTTTAATTCACACAGAGGCGTTGTTCTCTATTGGCATCTGAAAAGGGGCACACATCTGCACACAGCACTGTCCAGTGCCCAGCACAGAGGGACAATCACAGCCCTGGTCCTGCTGCCCACGCCGTTGCTGACACAGAAGGCTGACATTGTCGGCAGCACCCCCAGGGCCTTTCCTGCTGGGCAGCTTTCCTGCCACTCTGCCCCAGCCTGGAGCACTGCAGGGCCTTGTAGGGACTTGAGGACAGGACCCACTCTTTTTGAAACTCAGCCTCTCACCATCAGCCTGTCCATAGATCCCCCTGCAGAGCCTTTCACTTTTCCAGCATGCTGACACTGCCACTCAATTTGGTGTTGTCACAAATTTACTACTGAATGTACACTTGACGGCCTTGGCCACATCAGCAGGACAGACACTGAACAGGACTGGGCACAGGGGACACCATTAGTGACCAGATGCCAACTGGATGCAGCAGCATTGACAACCACTCTCTTGGCCCAGCCATCCAAACAGTTCCTAACTCAGCAGAGAGTGCTCCTGCCCAAGCCCTGGGCTGACAGCTTTTCCAGGACTGTGCTGTGGGAGATGGAGTCAAAGGTTTCCTCGACTCCAGGGAGACTCCATGCATGGCTTTTCCCTCACCCCTGAGGCGAGTAACCTGCTCCTCAAAGGACATCATGTTGCTCAAGCAGGACCTGCCTTTCCTAAACCCACACTGGCTGGGCCTGATCCCTTGGTTGTCTTCTCTGGGCCCTGTGATCCCCCTCACAATGATCTGCTCCAGAACCTTGCTGGCCCCAAGGTCAGGCTGACAGCCCTGGAGTTCCCCACATCCTGCCTGCAGCTCTTCTTGACTGTGGATGACACACTGGCACATCCAGTCCTCTGGGACCTCCCTGACTGGCCAGGACTGACAATAAAGGACAGACAGAGGCTTAGCCAGCTCTTCCAGCAGCTCCCTGAGCACCTCTGGGGAACTCCCGGCCAGCCCCATAGACTTGGCAGTGTCTCAGTGGCTCTGCAGGTCACTAAAGATTTCCTCCTGGATTACAGGGACTCCAGTCTGCTCCCTGTCCCTGTCTGGCAGCTCAGGGGGGCTGCTCAACCTCTGCATATCCAGTCTGAGTATCAAAGTTTGAGGCAAAGAAGGCATTAATTAGCTCGGAGTTTTCCTCACCCTTCATGACCATATTTGCGTTGCGCATCCAATAAAGAACAGAGATTTTCCTTGTCACTCCTTTGTTGTTAATCTTTGTAAACAAACACTTTTTATCATCTTTTACAGTAGGAGCCAGATTAAGTGCTAACAGAGCTTTTGTCTTCCTGATTCTCTTTCTACATGAGGTGGGGGCCAAGGATGGTCTGATTGGGAAAAGCAGTTTGGCAGGGCACAGGGCTTCTTTGGGGACGTTTAGGGGAGGAACACAAACTGGGACAAGGGAGAGCTGTAGATCATTAGGAAAGGAACAGGCATAGGCAAAGCTGAGAGGCAAAGTCCTAAAAAAGGCCTTTGTGACCAAGGAGATCTCCATGTCTCTCCATGCCCACCAGGCCTTTGTGACCCGCGGTTCATCGTGCCCAGAGGCCATTGTGACACGGGTCCCTGCGGTGACACAGAGGCTCTTGCAGGGCCAAACCCCTGACGTTGGCACTCCCAGGAGAGCAGCGCTCTGAGGAGGCAGCAGCTCTCTGGCCAGGCAGCAGCTCCTCAGGAGGAAGCAGCTCTCCCGGGTGCCCTTGGCCAGTGTTCCTCAGAGCACGGCCAAGATGCCAAAGAGGCAGAAGGCGAATGCCCACGGCCAGTCCCGGGAGGGGCAGCCGCTGCTGTCCAGGCGGCCAGAGGTGAGGGACGGGCATGGAGGGAGAGGCTGCACTGGGACCTGCAGGGGCAGGGCTGGGGGCAGACACCTTGGGCCAGGCCTGGCCCCAGCCCTTGCTCTGGGCTGGAGCCGGTGTCAGCATGGCCTGGGTGAAGGAAAGGCCCAGAGACAGCCAGTGCAGCCGGGAACCCAGCCCAGCCTGGCTGCCGTGGTCAGCACCTGCCTTGGGGGCAGAGCTGGGCTTGCCACCATGCAGGGGGACAGAGCGTCCACACAGCTGCCTCCATCCCACGCCTCCTTTGCTTCCCACAGAGGCCGCCACAGGCAGCAGCGGAGGTCACATGGGTGACCATCACGCCCCTCCACGGGGACCAACTGATCCCCAGACAGGACATGGAATGGATCCTCAGAGAACTGAGAGGACAGGAGGACAGCCTGGAGGATGGGCACTCATTGCCCCACATTGGCACAGTCACACGGCCACCAAGACTGTCCGTGTCAGACTTGCCACCTCTCCACGGCCCTCCATTGACAGTGACACCTCCGTGCTGGCTCAGCCCTGAAATGCCCAGAGCAGCCTCGGCAAGGGTCAAGTTGCCCCCTCTGCCAGCAGCCCCAGCAGCCTCTGGGTCCTCTCCCAGAGGCACAGCACGGTCCGTGGGCCCCGTGGCCAGGGGCTACCCAGACCTGGTGCCACCTTCTCCATGGGGCACTCTGGCTGCTGACAGGGCCCAGGTAACACCTTCCCTGCACAGCTCAGCTGAGAGGCTCTGGCCAGGCTCAGGGGCAAGGCAGGGCCATCGCCTGCCACCCCTGCAACGTGCAGGTGGCCTCCCGCTCCACACAGGGACCCGGCCGGCCGGGAACCTCCTGGGGCACACCGGGGTGGAGGAGCTCTCTGAGGTGCAGGAAGAGCACGGTGGCAACAGCTATGGAGATCCATTTAGAGGCCTTGCCCCATGCCTGTGCGAGGACACATCCATCGAGTCCACCTGCACCCAGGAGCAGTCAAGTGTCTGCCAAGAGGCAGATGCAGAGCCCCAGGTGATGCCCAGCACTCCTGGCTTGTCCGAAGGCTCCACAGGAGAGACAGGAAACTCCTCTGAGCTCCTGTCACCTGGCCTGGTGGGAGAGCCACACTCTGGCTCTGACAACTTGCAGTCTGGGGACACATTCCTGAAGGAGTCAGAGGAGATGTGGGAGGAGGAAGAACTCCCAGACACAGCAGCTCCAGCTGCAGGAGACGTGGACAGAGACCTGTGGAGCGTGTCACTTGTCCCATTGAAAAAGGCAGAGGCAACAGCTTCTGCCGTGGCTGGAGAGCCCTGGGACAAGGGCTCCAGTGAGCTTTTCCCCACTGCAGAGCCTGAGAAGAGCTCAGGCTTCTCAGCTTCATCTTTGCCTGAAGGGCCCTGTGAGGACAGGGGAACTCATTGGCTGACAGAGAAAATCACCCACGACAAGCTGCTCCTCAAGGAGACCGGAGATGCTTCAAAGCACCTTCCGCATATCGAGGCAGAGGAGCTGGAGCAGTTGGAGGAAGACATCCTCTCCTCCCTGGATCAAGAAAGCCCCTTGGTGCCACACAATCTTTGCAGCTGGAGCAAAGACTACGGAGGAGAGACCAAAAAGTATTCACAGCTTGTGCCTCCTGACCTGTTTGCAGAGCTGTGGTCTCTCTTTAACAACAGGGACGTGCCATCTTGGGAGACTCGTCTGGATGAATTGCTGGCAAAGTGGGAGGAAGAAGAGCTCCCTGACACAGATGCTGCAGGAGAGGGGCACAGTGAGCCAAAGTGCTCACTCTGTGCCCCCCTGCAAGATGAAGAAGCAGAGCCAGAAGCTTCTCCCCTGGACAGCGATCCCTGCGATGAGGGACACAGTGAACCTCTCCTCAGGGCACCACCTGAAGAGGCAAAGATGTTGGCTCACAACTTGCCTGCTGATCCCGCAGAGGAGGCTGATGCAGCATGTGTGGATGCTGCCCATGCCCAGGACAGCCTTGAGCAGGAAAATCCCTGTGGGACTGGCACCCCAGCAGGGGCTTCTCTGGTGCCTGCCCAGCCCCTGGCCTGCAGTGTTCCTTCCTCCCCCACTGACATGGCCCCTGTCCCTCAGCCCCCAGCCCCACAGCGGTGGCGCTCCGTCCTCAAGACGGCCCGGCAGGCTCTGAGGGGGCTTTTCTCCTTCAGCTGCCTCAGGGGGCAGGGAGAGGAGTGAGCCTGGCTGCCAACACCACACAGATCTCCAGAGATGGCCTCTCATCTGAGGCCACACAGCTCTCAGACGGAAGGGCACAGGGAGGCTCGCAGTAGATGCAGCGAGGGATGCATGTATTGATGGACAGATGGATGGATGCATGGTGCCCAAGGCAACCAGTTGCCACAGGTGGGTCCTGCTGCCAGCCCCAGCCCAGCGTGCCCAAGCCAACTGCAAGGCAGCCTGATTGAGGAGAGCCAGCTGAGGAAGGATTACAGCACTGCGCAGGCAAAGGAAGGCACCCCCATCCTCCTTTGGTATGGCACGTAGGGAAATGCCTCCCTGGATCCCCACAACACACACTGAAGAAAAAGGCTAACCCTGGAAGAATCCAGGGCCCCAACCTCTGTCTCCACGACAACCACTAGCACTCTTCTGCATCAAGAAGAGCAGGATGATGAAGGACTGACAGGACACTGCTGGAGTCAAGCGGTGTCCGTCTTCTTGTTTTCTCCACTCCCTTCCTGTACTTCCCTCAAATGCCCCCCCCCCACCCCCGCTCCTTCTCACCCTCCTCTTTTCTATTCCATTCTATCTCTCTACCTCCCATTTATTGTTAAATTAAATCCCTGTTGTTGACTTTGGTGGATGGTCTCGTTGGCACTTTAATTCACACAGAGGCGTTGTTCTCTATTGGCATCTGAAAAGGGGCACACATCTGCACACAGCACTGTCCAGTGCCCAGCACAGAGGGACAATCACAGCCCTGGTCCTGCTGCCCACGCCGTTGCTGACACAGAAGGCTGACATTGTCGGCAGCACCCCCAGGGCCTTTCCTGCTGGGCAGCTTTCCTGCCACTCTGCCCCAGCCTGGAGCACTGCAGGGCCTTGTAGGGACTTGAGGACAGGACCCACTCTTTTTGAAACTCAGCCTCTCACCATCAGCCTGTCCATAGATCCCCCTGCAGAGCCTTTCACTTTTCCAGCATGCTGACACTGCCACTCAATTTGGTGTTGTCACAAATTTACTACTGAATGTACACTTGACGGCCTTGGCCACATCAGCAGGACAGACACTGAACAGGACTGGGCACAGGGGACACCATTAGTGACCAGATGCCAACTGGATGCAGCAGCATTGACAACCACTCTCTTGGCCCAGCCATCCAAACAGTTCCTAACTCAGCAGAGAGTGCTCCTGCCCAAGCCCTGGGCTGACAGCTTTTCCAGGACTGTGCTGTGGGAGATGGAGTCAAAGGTTTCCTCGACTCCAGGGAGACTCCATGCATGGCTTTTCCCTCACCCCTGAGGCGAGTAACCTGCTCCTCAAAGGACATCATGTTGCTCAAGCAGGACCTGCCTTTCCTAAACCCACACTGGCTGGGCCTGATCCCTTGGTTGTCTTCTCTGGGCCCTGTGATCCCCCTCACAATGATCTGCTCCAGAACCTTGCTGGCCCCAAGGTCAGGCTGACAGCCCTGGAGTTCCCCACATCCTGCCTGCAGCTCTTCTTGACTGTGGATGACACACTGGCACATCCAGTCCTCTGGGACCTCCCTGACTGGCCAGGACTGACAATAAAGGACAGACAGAGGCTTAGCCAGCTCTTCCAGCTGAGCACCTCTGGGGAACTCCCGGCCAGCCCCATAGACTTGGCAGTGTCTCAGTGGCTCTGCAGGTCACTAAAGATTTCCTCCTGGATTACAGGGACTCCAGTCTGCTCCCTGTCCCTGTCTGGCAGCTCAGGGGGGCTGCTCAACCTCTGCATATCCAGTCTGAGTATCAAAGTTTGAGGCAAAGAAGGCATTAATTAGCTCGGAGTTTTCCTCACCCTTCATGACCATATTTGCGTTGCGCATCCAATAAAGAACAGAGATTTTCCTTGTCACTCCTTTGTTGTTAATCTTTGTAAACAAACACTTTTTATCATCTTTTACAGTAGGAGCCAGATTAAGTGCTAACAGAGCTTTTGTCTTCCTGATTCTCTTTCTACATGAGGTGGGGGCCAAGGATGGTCTGATTGGGAAAAGCAGTTTGGCAGGGCACAGGGCTTCTTTGGGGACATTTAGGGGAGGAACACAAACTGGGACAAGGGAGAGCTGTAGATCATTAGGAAAGGAACAGGCATAGGCAAAGCTGAGAGGCAAAGTCCTAAAAAAGGCCTTTGTGACCAAGGAGATCTCCATGTCTCTCCATGCCCACCAGGCCTTTGTGACCCGCGGTTCATCGTGCCCAGAGGCCATTGTGACACGGGTCCCTGCGGTGACACAGAGGCTCTTGCAGGGCCAAACCCCTGACGTTGGCACTCCCAGGAGAGCAGCGCTCTGAGGAGGCAGCAGCTCTCTGGCCAGGCAGCAGCTCCTCAGGAGGAAGCAGCTCTCCCGGGTGCCCTTGGCCAGTGTTCCTCAGAGCACGGCCAAGATGCCAAAGAGGCAGAAGGCGAATGCCCACGGCCAGTCCCGGGAGGGGCAGCCGCTGCTGTCCAGGCGGCCAGAGGTGAGGGACGGGCATGGAGGGAGAGGCTGCACTGGGACCTGCAGGGGCAGGGCTGGGGGCAGACACCTTGGGCCAGGCCTGGCCCCAGCCCTTGCTCTGGGCTGGAGCCGGTGTCAGCATGGCCTGGGTGAAGGAAAGGCCCAGAGACAGCCAGTGCAGCCGGGAACCCAGCCCAGCCTGGCTGCCGTGGTCAGCACCTGCCTTGGGGGCAGAGCTGGGCTTGCCACCATGCAGGGGGACAGAGCGTCCACACAGCTGCCTCCATCCCACGCCTCCTTTGCTTCCCACAGAGGCCGCCACAGGCAGCAGCGGAGGTCACATGGGTGACCATCACGCCCCTCCACGGGGACCAACTGATCCCCAGACAGGACATGGAATGGATCCTCAGAGAACTGAGAGGACAGGAGGACAGCCTGGAGGATGGGCACTCATTGCCCCACATTGGCACAGTCACACGGCCACCAAGACTGTCCGTGTCAGACTTGCCACCTCTCCACGGCCCTCCATTGACAGTGACACCTCCGTGCTGGCTCAGCCCTGAAATGCCCAGAGCAGCCTCGGCAAGGGTCAAGTTGCCCCCTCTGCCAGCAGCCCCAGCAGCCTCTGGGTCCTCTCCCAGAGGCACAGCACGGTCCGTGGGCCCCGTGGCCAGGGGCTACCCAGACCTGGTGCCACCTTCTCCATGGGGCACTCTGGCTGCTGACAGGGCCCAGGTAACACCTTCCCTGCACAGCTCAGCTGAGAGGCTCTGGCCAGGCTCAGGGGCAAGGCAGGGCCATCGCCTGCCACCCCTGCAACGTGCAGGTGGCCTCCCGCTCCACACAGGGACCCGGCCGGCCGGGAACCTCCTGGGGCACACCGGGGTGGAGGAGCTCTCTGAGGTGCAGGAAGAGCACGGTGGCAACAGCTATGGAGATCCATTTAGAGGCCTTGCCCCATGCCTGTGCGAGGACACATCCATCGAGTCCACCTGCACCCAGGAGCAGTCAAGTGTCTGCCAAGAGGCAGATGCAGAGCCCCAGGTGATGCCCAGCACTCCTGGCTTGTCCGAAGGCTCCACAGGAGAGACAGGAAACTCCTCTGAGCTCCTGTCACCTGGCCTGGTGGGAGAGCCACACTCTGGCTCTGACAACTTGCAGTCTGGGGACACATTCCTGAAGGAGTCAGAGGAGATGTGGGAGGAGGAAGAACTCCCAGACACAGCAGCTCCAGCTGCAGGAGACGTGGACAGAGACCTGTGGAGCGTGTCACTTGTCCCATTGAAAAAGGCAGAGGCAACAGCTTCTGCCGTGGCTGGAGAGCCCTGGGACAAGGGCTCCAGTGAGCTTTTCCCCACTGCAGAGCCTGAGAAGAGCTCAGGCTTCTCAGCTTCATCTTTGCCTGAAGGGCCCTGTGAGGACAGGGGAACTCATTGGCTGACAGAGAAAATCACCCACGACAAGCTGCTCCTCAAGGAGACCGGAGATGCTTCAAAGCACCTTCCGCATATCGAGGCAGAGGAGCTGGAGCAGTTGGAGGAAGACATCCTCTCCTCCCTGGATCAAGAAAGCCCCTTGGTGCCACACAATCTTTGCAGCTGGAGCAAAGACTACGGAGGAGAGACCAAAAAGTATTCACAGCTTGTGCCTCCTGACCTGTTTGCAGAGCTGTGGTCTCTCTTTAACAACAGGGACGTGCCATCTTGGGAGACTCGTCTGGATGAATTGCTGGCAAAGTGGGAGGAAGAAGAGCTCCCTGACACAGATGCTGCAGGAGAGGGGCACAGTGAGCCAAAGTGCTCACTCTGTGCCCCCCTGCAAGATGAAGAAGCAGAGCCAGAAGCTTCTCCCCTGGACAGCGATCCCTGCGATGAGGGACACAGTGAACCTCTCCTCAGGGCACCACCTGAAGAGGCAAAGATGTTGGCTCACAACTTGCCTGCTGATCCCGCAGAGGAGGCTGATGCAGCATGTGTGGATGCTGCCCATGCCCAGGACAGCCTTGAGCAGGAAAATCCCTGTGGGACTGGCACCCCAGCAGGGGCTTCTCTGGTGCCTGCCCAGCCCCTGGCCTGCAGTGTTCCTTCCTCCCCCACTGACATGGCCCCTGTCCCTCAGCCCCCAGCCCCACAGCGGTGGCGCTCCGTCCTCAAGACGGCCCGGCAGGCTCTGAGGGGGCTTTTCTCCTTCAGCTGCCTCAGGGGGCAGGGAGAGGAGTGAGCCTGGCTGCCAACACCACACAGATCTCCAGAGATGGCCTCTCATCTGAGGCCACACAGCTCTCAGACGGAAGGGCACAGGGAGGCTCGCAGTAGATGCAGCGAGGGATGCATGTATTGATGGACAGATGGATGGATGCATGGTGCCCAAGGCAACCAGTTGCCACAGGTGGGTCCTGCTGCCAGCCCCAGCCCAGCGTGCCCAAGCCAACTGCAAGGCAGCCTGATTGAGGAGAGCCAGCTGAGGAAGGATTACAGCACTGCGCAGGCAAAGGAAGGCACCCCCATCCTCCTTTGGTATGGCACGTAGGGAAATGCCTCCCTGGATCCCCACAACACACACTGAAGAAAAAGGCTAACCCTGGAAGAATCCAGGGCCCCAACCTCTGTCTCCACGACAACCACTAGCACTCTTCTGCATCAAGAAGAGCAGGATGATGAAGGACTGACAGGACACTGCTGGAGTCAAGCGGTGTCCGTCTTCTTGTTTTCTCCACTCCCTTCCTGTACTTCCCTCAAATGCCCCCCCCCCCCCCCCCCGCTCCTTCTCACCCTCCTCTTTTCTATTCCATTCTATCTCTCTACCTCCCATTTATTGTTAAATTAAATCCCTGTTGTTGACTTTGGTGGATGGTCTCGTTGGCACTTTAATTCACACAGAGGCGTTGTTCTCTATTGGCATCTGAAAAGGGGCACACATCTGCACACAGCACTGTCCAGTGCCCAGCACAGAGGGACAATCACAGCCCTGGTCCTGCTGCCCACGCCGTTGCTGACACAGAAGGCTGACATTGTCGGCAGCACCCCCAGGGCCTTTCCTGCTGGGCAGCTTTCCTGCCACTCTGCCCCAGCCTGGAGCACTGCAGGGCCTTGTAGGGACTTGAGGACAGGACCCACTCTTTTTGAAACTCAGCCTCTCACCATCAGCCTGTCCATAGATCCCCCTGCAGAGCCTTTCACTTTTCCAGCATGCTGACACTGCCACTCAATTTGGTGTTGTCACAAATTTACTACTGAATGTACACTTGACGGCCTTGGCCACATCAGCAGGACAGACACTGAACAGGACTGGGCACAGGGGACACCATTAGTGACCAGATGCCAACTGGATGCAGCAGCATTGACAACCACTCTCTTGGCCCAGCCATCCAAACAGTTCCTAACTCAGCAGAGAGTGCTCCTGCCCAAGCCCTGGGCTGACAGCTTTTCCAGGACTGTGCTGTGGGAGATGGAGTCAAAGGTTTCCTCGACTCCAGGGAGACTCCATGCATGGCTTTTCCCTCACCCCTGAGGCGAGTAACCTGCTCCTCAAAGGACATCATGTTGCTCAAGCAGGACCTGCCTTTCCTAAACCCACACTGGCTGGGCCTGATCCCTTGGTTGTCTTCTCTGGGCCCTGTGATCCCCCTCACAATGATCTGCTCCAGAACCTTGCTGGCCCCAAGGTCAGGCTGACAGCCCTGGAGTTCCCCACATCCTGCCTGCAGCTCTTCTTGACTGTGGATGACACACTGGCACATCCAGTCCTCTGGGACCTCCCTGACTGGCCAGGACTGACAATAAAGGACAGACAGAGGCTTAGCCAGCTCTTCCAGCTGAGCACCTCTGGGGAACTCCCGGCCAGCCCCATAGACTTGGCAGTGTCTCAGTGGCTCTGCAGGTCACTAAAGATTTCCTCCTGGATTACAGGGACTCCAGTCTGCTCCCTGTCCCTGTCTGGCAGCTCAGGGGGGCTGCTCAACCTCTGCATATCCAGTCTGAGTATCAAAGTTTGAGGCAAAGAAGGCATTAATTAGCTCGGAGTTTTCCTCACCCTTCATGACCATATTTGCGTTGCGCATCCAATAAAGAACAGAGATTTTCCTTGTCACTCCTTTGTTGTTAATCTTTGTAAACAAACACTTTTTATCATCTTTTACAGTAGGAGCCAGATTAAGTGCTAACAGAGCTTTTGTCTTCCTGATTCTCTTTCTACATGAGGTGGGGGCCAAGGATGGTCTGATTGGGAAAAGCAGTTTGGCAGGGCACAGGGCTTCTTTGGGGACATTTAGGGGAGGAACACAAACTGGGACAAGGGAGAGCTGTAGATCATTAGGAAAGGAACAGGCATAGGCAAAGCTGAGAGGCAAAGTCCTAAAAAAGGCCTTTGTGACCAAGGAGATCTCCATGTCTCTCCATGCCCACCAGGCCTTTGTGACCCGCGGTTCATCGTGCCCAGAGGCCATTGTGACACGGGTCCCTGCGGTGACACAGAGGCTCTTGCAGGGCCAAACCCCTGACGTTGGCACTCCCAGGAGAGCAGCGCTCTGAGGAGGCAGCAGCTCTCTGGCCAGGCAGCAGCTCCTCAGGAGGAAGCAGCTCTCCCGGGTGCCCTTGGCCAGTGTTCCTCAGAGCACGGCCAAGATGCCAAAGAGGCAGAAGGCGAATGCCCACGGCCAGTCCCGGGAGGGGCAGCCGCTGCTGTCCAGGCGGCCAGAGGTGAGGGACGGGCATGGAGGGAGAGGCTGCACTGGGACCTGCAGGGGCAGGGCTGGGGGCAGACACCTTGGGCCAGGCCTGGCCCCAGCCCTTGCTCTGGGCTGGAGCCGGTGTCAGCATGGCCTGGGTGAAGGAAAGGCCCAGAGACAGCCAGTGCAGCCGGGAACCCAGCCCAGCCTGGCTGCCGTGGTCAGCACCTGCCTTGGGGGCAGAGCTGGGCTTGCCACCATGCAGGGGGACAGAGCGTCCACACAGCTGCCTCCATCCCACGCCTCCTTTGCTTCCCACAGAGGCCGCCACAGGCAGCAGCGGAGGTCACATGGGTGACCATCACGCCCCTCCACGGGGACCAACTGATCCCCAGACAGGACATGGAATGGATCCTCAGAGAACTGAGAGGACAGGAGGACAGCCTGGAGGATGGGCACTCATTGCCCCACATTGGCACAGTCACACGGCCACCAAGACTGTCCGTGTCAGACTTGCCACCTCTCCACGGCCCTCCATTGACAGTGACACCTCCGTGCTGGCTCAGCCCTGAAATGCCCAGAGCAGCCTCGGCAAGGGTCAAGTTGCCCCCTCTGCCAGCAGCCCCAGCAGCCTCTGGGTCCTCTCCCAGAGGCACAGCACGGTCCGTGGGCCCCGTGGCCAGGGGCTACCCAGACCTGGTGCCACCTTCTCCATGGGGCACTCTGGCTGCTGACAGGGCCCAGGTAACACCTTCCCTGCACAGCTCAGCTGAGAGGCTCTGGCCAGGCTCAGGGGCAAGGCAGGGCCATCGCCTGCCACCCCTGCAACGTGCAGGTGGCCTCCCGCTCCACACAGGGACCCGGCCGGCCGGGAACCTCCTGGGGCACACCGGGGTGGAGGAGCTCTCTGAGGTGCAGGAAGAGCACGGTGGCAACAGCTATGGAGATCCATTTAGAGGCCTTGCCCCATGCCTGTGCGAGGACACATCCATCGAGTCCACCTGCACCCAGGAGCAGTCAAGTGTCTGCCAAGAGGCAGATGCAGAGCCCCAGGTGATGCCCAGCACTCCTGGCTTGTCCGAAGGCTCCACAGGAGAGACAGGAAACTCCTCTGAGCTCCTGTCACCTGGCCTGGTGGGAGAGCCACACTCTGGCTCTGACAACTTGCAGTCTGGGGACACATTCCTGAAGGAGTCAGAGGAGATGTGGGAGGAGGAAGAACTCCCAGACACAGCAGCTCCAGCTGCAGGAGACGTGGACAGAGACCTGTGGAGCGTGTCACTTGTCCCATTGAAAAAGGCAGAGGCAACAGCTTCTGCCGTGGCTGGAGAGCCCTGGGACAAGGGCTCCAGTGAGCTTTTCCCCACTGCAGAGCCTGAGAAGAGCTCAGGCTTCTCAGCTTCATCTTTGCCTGAAGGGCCCTGTGAGGACAGGGGAACTCATTGGCTGACAGAGAAAATCACCCACGACAAGCTGCTCCTCAAGGAGACCGGAGATGCTTCAAAGCACCTTCCGCATATCGAGGCAGAGGAGCTGGAGCAGTTGGAGGAAGACATCCTCTCCTCCCTGGATCAAGAAAGCCCCTTGGTGCCACACAATCTTTGCAGCTGGAGCAAAGACTACGGAGGAGAGACCAAAAAGTATTCACAGCTTGTGCCTCCTGACCTGTTTGCAGAGCTGTGGTCTCTCTTTAACAACAGGGACGTGCCATCTTGGGAGACTCGTCTGGATGAATTGCTGGCAAAGTGGGAGGAAGAAGAGCTCCCTGACACAGATGCTGCAGGAGAGGGGCACAGTGAGCCAAAGTGCTCACTCTGTGCCCCCCTGCAAGATGAAGAAGCAGAGCCAGAAGCTTCTCCCCTGGACAGCGATCCCTGCGATGAGGGACACAGTGAACCTCTCCTCAGGGCACCACCTGAAGAGGCAAAGATGTTGGCTCACAACTTGCCTGCTGATCCCGCAGAGGAGGCTGATGCAGCATGTGTGGATGCTGCCCATGCCCAGGACAGCCTTGAGCAGGAAAATCCCTGTGGGACTGGCACCCCAGCAGGGGCTTCTCTGGTGCCTGCCCAGCCCCTGGCCTGCAGTGTTCCTTCCTCCCCCACTGACATGGCCCCTGTCCCTCAGCCCCCAGCCCCACAGCGGTGGCGCTCCGTCCTCAAGACGGCCCGGCAGGCTCTGAGGGGGCTTTTCTCCTTCAGCTGCCTCAGGGGGCAGGGAGAGGAGTGAGCCTGGCTGCCAACACCACACAGATCTCCAGAGATGGCCTCTCATCTGAGGCCACACAGCTCTCAGACGGAAGGGCACAGGGAGGCTCGCAGTAGATGCAGCGAGGGATGCATGT